>NC_133123.1:91389350-91707265 GCF_033568475.1 Henckelia pumila | reverse complement strand
ACGAGTGTGTCCACAACGAGGTTCTGAAGGTGCACAGGGTGCAGGATCATCGAGACCGGTAGGTCAATCTACATCTTCTGTTCACTTTTTTCAACCACAGCCTGCAGCACCGAGTAGAGGAGGAGGTCAAATGGTGAATCAACCTCCGAGGCAACAAGCACGAGTGTTTGCATTGACAGAAGAGCAAGCACAAGCAGCACCGGATGATGTGATTGCAGGTAACTGTTTTCTATCTGGTTATCCTGCCTATGTATTATTCGATACTGGTGCGTCGCATACCTTCATATCTGAACAATTTGTTACGTTGTATTCATTGCCTATTGAGTCATTAGCTACTGTAGTGTCTATACTTCACCGTTGGGAAAAGGTATAGTATCAGTGAAGTCTGTTAAAAATTGTGTACTACAGTACGAAGGTAATGAAGTTGAGCTTGACTGTATTGTTCTTGGTTTATCTGATTTTGATTGCATAATCGGTATCGATATGCTAACCAAGTACAGAGCAACAGTTGACTGTTTTCAGAAGATTGTGAAGTTCAGGCCTGATATGACTGATTGGAAATTCTATGGTAAGGGATCACGAGCCAGAATTCCTTTGATATCTGTTCTTTCTATGACTGACTTGTTACAGAAAGGGGCGGAAGGATTCCTTATTTATGCAGTCGATATACTGAAGACTAGTCCGACATTGACTGATATACCGGTGGTGAATGAGTTTGCAGATGTATTCCCTGATGAGATTCCAGGATTGCCACCGTACAGAGAGGTAGATTTCGGTATTGAATTGATGCCAGGTACACAGCCGATATCGAAAGCACCTTACCGAATGACACCGATTGAACTGAAAGAACTGAAAGACCAACTTGAAGATTTGTTGGCTAAGGGATATATCAGATCGAGTGTTTCCCCTTGGGGTGCTCCGGTATTATTTGTTCGAAAGAAGGACGGATCGATGAGATTATGTATTGACTACCGGCAATTGAACAAAGCAACGGTAAAGAATCGCTATCCTTTACCTCGTATCGATGATTTGTTTGATCAATTGCAGGGTTCGTCGGTATATTCGAAGATTGATCTATGATCCGGATATCATCAACTGAGGGTTAGAGATGAAGACATTCCTAAGACTGCATTTAGAACCAGGTATGGCCATTATGAATTCATAGTCATGCCTTTTGGTCTAACGAATGCACCAGCAGTTTTATGGGATTGATGAATAGAGTATTTCAAAGATATTTAGATGATTTTGTGATTATCTTTATCGATGATATTTTGATATACTCTAAGAATATGTGTGAACATTCTGATCATCTCCGAACTGTATTGAGAATATTAAGAGAAGAGAAATTGTATGCCAAGTTATCCAAATATGAGTTTTGGTTGCAGCGAGTTGTTTTTCTTGGTCATGTAATTTCAGGAGATGGCATTTCAATGGATCCGAGGAAGGTTGAAGCTGTGATCAGTTGGCAGAGACCGACATCTGTGCCAGAAATTCGAAGTTTTATGGGCTTAGCAGGTTATTATCGTCGATTCATTTGAGATTTTTCATCTATAGCGAAGCCTATTACACAGCTTACACAGAAGAATGCACCATTTATTTGG
This sequence comes from Henckelia pumila, assembly GCF_033568475.1. Lineage (NCBI taxonomy): Eukaryota > Viridiplantae > Streptophyta > Magnoliopsida > Lamiales > Gesneriaceae > Henckelia > Henckelia pumila. Next base: position 91,705,664 of record NC_133123.1, on the reverse strand, counting down.
TCTGAAGCATGTTAAAGAAGTTTCGTCAAACTTAAGAAGAGATTGACTACAGCGCCTGTTCTAATAATCCCTACAGGTACTGGTGATTTTGTTGTTTATTGTGATGCTTCTCACCAGGGTTTGGGATGTATTTTAATGCAAAAAGGACATGTTGTCGCTTATGCTTCTCAACAACTGAAACCACATGAAGTCAGGTATCCGATTCATGATCTTGAATTGGCTGCAATCGTCTTTGCATTGAAAATCTGGAGACATTACTTATATGGCGAGAAGTTTGAAATCTTTTCTGATCACAAAAGTCTGAAGTATTTGTTTTCACAATCTGAGCTGATTATGAGACAACGACGATGGCTTGATTTGTTGAAGGATTTCGATTGTGAAATCAAATACTATCCGGGAAAATCTAATGCAGCAGCGGATGCCCTAAGTAGAAAGGTATTTGCTTTATCCTTGTCTACGATAGGTGTATCTAATTTAATTGAAGATTGTTGTATTTTGGGGTATGTATTTGAGACAGATAGAAGGCCAATGAGAGTGTATGCAATCAGTGTTGAGCCAGAGTTATTGATTCGTATCAAAGAAGCACAAAAAACCGATCAAAATGTGCAGAAATCGATTGAAATGATTCGATCAGGACATCAGTCTGAGTACAAGGTTAGTGATGATGATATCTTGTATGTGAATGACCGAAAGTTGTTCCCGATATTGCAGACTTAAGACAGAATATTTTGAAAGAAGCCCATTGTAGTCGCTTCAGTGTTCACCCTGGAGGCAGAAATATGTACAACGACTTGAAGAGTCAGTACTGGTGGAAACAAATGAAGTCTAATGTGAAGAAATTTGTGTCAAAATGTTTGAATTGCCAACAGGTGAAAGCTGAAAGAAAGAAACCAGGTGGCTTATTACAGAGTTTATCGATTCCTGAATGGAAATGGGACCACATTTCCATGGACTTTGTAATGAAGTTGCCTTGATCATCTCGAGGATGCGATGCTGTTTGGGTGATCATCGAAAGATTGACGAAATCTGCGTGCTTTATTCCTTACCGAATGACTTATCGTCATGATCAAATGGCGGATCTCTATATTCGAGAAGTGGTAAGACTACACGGTGTGCCAATGTCGATTGTATCTGATCGAGATCCGAGGTTTACTTCGCACTTTTGGCATAGCCTACAGGAAGCTCTAGGTACGCGTTTACATTTGAGTACCGCTTATCATCCTCAAACTGATGGTCAATCTGAACGAACTATTCAGACGCTTGAGGATATGCTTAGAGCTGTAGTACTTGATTTTGGTGTTACATGGCAAAATTGTATACCACTCGTGGAATTTTCATATAACAACAGTTATCAGACGAGTATAGAGATGGCACCATTTGAAGCATTATATGGGAAGAAGTGTCGATTGCCTTTGTATTGGGATGATGTTTTTGAGGTACCTGAGTTAAGGCCGGATATGATCAGACAGATGACTGAGAAAGTGAAATTGATACAGCAGAGAATGAGAACAGCGTAGCATAGACAGACGAGATATGCAAATGTACGACGATGACCGTTATCTTTTGATCAAGGAGATAGAGTGTTTCTGAAGATTTCACCGTTCAGGGGCACAGTTCGATTTGGCAAACGAGGAAATTATCTCCGAGGTATATTGGGCCGTATGAGATTCTCGAGAAGATAGGCAATCTTGCTTATCGACTCGCTCTTCCTATGTCTTTATCTGGGATACATGATGTCTTTCATGTATCAATGTTGAGGAAGAATATATCTGATGCATCTCATGTGATTCGATCTGATGAAGCTGAGTTGGATGATACTCTTTGCTACTTCGAGCAACCTATTCAGATTCTTGATAGAAAGACAAAGAAATTCCGAACGAAGACCATTCCATTGGTGAAGATTCAATGGAATCGACACGGAGTTGAATAAGCAACGTGGGAAGTCGAAGATGATATGAAGCAACGATTTCCTTATCTATTTCACTGATGTGAGTTCTTATTCAGTTTTCAGTTATTCTTTATTCTTATGAGCATGCAGTCTGCATATCTATACTGTTTATGAATTCGAAGACGAACTCATGTCTTAGTGGGGGAGAAATTTAAGGCCCGGGATTATTTAATATTAATCCGAATTTAGTTAATTTTAATCCGAGTATATTTAATTTGGGAATATTTAGAGTTTCGATTTAAATTCTAATATTTTTAAATTATTTAGGATTGAAATTGAATTAAAATAAGGGCCGAGGACCGAATTGCAATTATTGAAGAATTGAGGGGCCAAAGTGTAATTTTGGCTAAAGTTATCAGATTTGAAATATAATTATCAGCATGATACGTGTATTGTTGGGAAAAAATTCAGAAAACTTGTACAGAGCCGAGTTCATCTTCTTGTTTGTTGATTTCATGATTTTCTATTTGCCGTAACTTTTGTTCCGGTTATCCGATTTCGATTTCGTAAATTGTTCTGGAATCCTTACGACGAGGGCTTCGATCTCGTGTAAGTTTTATGATGTTTTATATGGATTTCGAAATCAGTATAGGGCAGAGATCAGTTTTTTTGATGTTATGATCTTGTTCTTCGTTCCTATGCGATTCTATATCGAAATCGGATTGATGAGCTTATGTTGCTTATGTTGAAGCATGATTCCAGCATGTATATCTCTTCTTATGTCTGCTGGTATGGTGAATTGAATGATATGTTAGCTGGTTTGTTGAGTTTTATGCACGGTTGAATGATATTGAAGTTAGAAATGGTTTCGGGATTACGTCGGTTACCGATTTTGAATCGCTACATCGTTTAATCGAGTTTTTAGACCGGTTTGATAGCTGATATTGAAGCTGAAGTTGTTATTGAGATGTTGTAAATGTTATAGTATTTTTCTTATTCAGTTTCAGTTGAGTTTGGAAGGCCAACGACTCGAGACAACGACTTTGAACCGAAGAAGTTGGATTGAGGTTTGAAATGAGTTTGATCGATGATCTTATGATGGTTTTGACTCGTTTTTGATATGATAGATTGAAATGAAGTTGATATATGTATTTTGGTTGTATCTTTCAGATTTGAAGAGTTCAGAATCGAGATAAACAAAGGTATAATGACGACATCGTGAAGTAGGGACTTTGAAACTCAAGAACGACTAATCTTGAGTTGGCCCATCAAAACCACATACTTGTTTATGTTTTTGATTTGATTGTGATGTTGTCGATCCATCAGAGGTAGTGGATCTTTATATTCGAGTTGATATGATGCTATATTGAATTGATTCTATGCCAAGGTTGCTGTTAACCTTATTTGCGAGTCGGTTACGAACTCGTTAGATGGATATCCATGTCAAGATCATTTACGAATCTTGATGGCCTCAAATTTATGTGAGTCAATTCGTATTTAAAGAGTTTACGTACTCTATTTGTTGAATCGAGTTTAAATAGAGTCAAGATGATTTATTTAACGCTTTCTATATGTTGGTTATACTTAGAATGTTTTCTCACCGGAGATTATCCGACTGTTGTCTTGTTTTGTATGTGTGCATGACAACAGAAGGGGCAGGAGCTAGTCATCGACGTCATTGACAGCTGGGAGGGAGTCTAGCATGTGAGGACTCGGGTTGTAGTTGATGTATTGAACTTTAGAAGCACTAAACCTTAGTTATGTTGGTTTTGGAATACATGTATGAAACTTGATATAGTTGATGTCGTTTACGATCTTTAGCAACTTGTTTGATGTAAATAAATGCATGTATAAATGCTTATGACTTTGTTTATGAGTATATGCATGTTTTGGACTTGATATATCATGTATTGGACCATGTTTTGATGATTTAGATTGGAAGGATTGACAGCAAAATGTGATCTGCAGATTTTTTGAAAATTTGAGCCCGCTCGATCCGCAGAAGTTGACGGATCGAGCGAGCCCTGTATTTTGCAAAACAGAGATTTGAGTTTTTGGCTCACTCGATCCGCAGAAGTTGACGGATCGAGCGAGGCCAAATTATGTTCCAACCGAGAGTTGAGCAATTGTGCTCGCTCGATCGGGTGTTTTTCACCGATCGAGCGAGACACTGAAATTTTTGAAAAAAAAAATTTTTTTTTTTTTACTTGGCTCTTGGTTTCTTAATTGATGTTTAATGAATGTTAATTGTTCATTAATTGCTCTAAGATGAGATTAGCAACCCGAGGTCCCCACATCAATACGGCTCTTCGAAGGATAAAAGATTCATCGATAAGAATATTCAAGAACTCATCTATAAATCTCTGAAAGATTCGGTTCAAAGGACTCATAAACATTGCAGATGCAATTCCAATTCAATCTGTACGATAAAAAAAATTCAAATCGGTTGTACCTCATTCCGAATTCGATCTCTGAAACCTCTTCCCTTCAGATTATCAGTCGATGATGTCTGATCTAAAATTAATGTTGAACTCATCCTCTCGACTCGGAGGTAAATCTGGAATCTCAACTAGAACAACATCAGCAAACTTAACATCTCTGATAAATCAACCAACACGGGCTGATTGAAGACATCATCTACATACATCAAACATTCCTCCGTACCATTCTGTAACAAACGGTAATCAACAATCAATAAGAAAGGAATTCTTAATTCAGGAGTTTTACCGGAGGAAATCCATTCGTCTATCGTCTCGGATCTGAATCTGGAAACTGTCTGAAATCAACCTCGGTTGCCCTGTACTCGGTTAATATACTACATCGATAATATAATCAAATCTGATAACCGAAGTATAGTACTGTTCAGTACAATCAACTCCCATCGAATCAAAGTACAAAAATTCGAACTAAACTCACCGCAACTAATTCAGATACTCAAATGTAGAGGAAGTATTAATCTAACTTCTCAATAAGAAGAAAAAGTTGCATCAATATCTAACAGCAAAAGAGTCGAAAGACTAAAATCGAACAATTACCTGCTTTATTATCGTCAAGAGCAGTTAGAGTCTGTGAATCTTCGAGCAAGTACTAAAGCCTATCGCAGAAACTCGAATTTAACAATGTAACACCCAGTATTTTTAGTACATAAATTCGCATGCATAATTAGGGATTTTATTTATTTAGAATTTTAGATAATGGGTTAAATAATTATGTGAAATTATGTGTGCATGTTTTAAGTTATTTTTAAGCATTTAACCCATAATTAGTGATTTTTCATGATTTATGAAAATTAATTGTTTTGATCGCGTAGACGGGACCGTGGACGGACGAGATACCAAAATATTTAGCCAAAAATATTTTATGAGTTTTATGAGCCTTAAAATAATAATTTAAGGTATTTTGTCAAGAAAAAATTAGTATTTAGTTATATATTTATTTAAGGGTTTATTTTTAGCCAAAATAAGTCATTTTAATGACTTTTATTAAATTTTTAAAATTTCCTATTATTTTATTTCGGGATTTTAGGAATTTATATCAGATTATTATGTATTTTAAAAGTTTAAAATTTTAAATATTATGTTATATTATCTACCTAATTAGTTATATTATCTATTTAGCTTATATTTAAAGATTTTATTCCTAATATCCTACCCAATCCCTCCCATATCTCACATCTAACTCCCTCAGCCACCTCAACCAGTTTCTTCCCACCTCCATCACGCCAATTAGCAGAAATCTTGAAGCCTCCCTAGCCAACTTTTGAAGGTTTTGTCAAGTTTTTCGTCCGATCGTCGTCCCAGAGTCCGTAGACGCAATAGCCTTCATTTTTATTTAGTAAGGCATGTCTAAAACTTTTATTTGGCCACCATATAAGCTATTATTCATGCATGATGTTTTTGTTTCAGATTCCATAAGAATATTTCGAAATTATGCAATGTTATTGAAGTTTGATGCATGTTTGAGTGTTTTCATGTCATAGCTCATGTTTTATTCAGCATGGTTCGGTCCAGGGGCTTGGGGCTCGGGTCAGAGGTGATTTAGGGTCCTAGGGAATCGAACCATGGTCGGGCTAAGGGCTGGAGTTGGCTGGGTTCAAGGCTGGTTCAGTTTTTGGTCCATAGTGGCGCAGCAGATCGCGTAGGTTGAGCGAGGTAGGGAGATTGGCTCGTTCTCAAGCCACAGGGCGTGTTTTAGGCTGATTCCATTTGGGTTAGAACCGTAAGACAAAGAGGAAGGTAGTACAGGTGGGCCTCCGGCCGGTGTTTTCCGGAGATGGGCGGCCGAACGGCCTGAAGTCTCTGGTTGCGCGCAGCGCGCGAGAAGAATAAGGGCTAGATTTTTTTGGGTCGTTCTCCTTCGTTAGGGCTCGATTTGGGCTGGTTTTTAGCTTTTTGGAAACGTCTTGAAGTGGGCTAGGTGTAGGCGGTGGTTTCATGGCCTAAGGTAGCCATAGTTGGCCGGCCGAAGGCGAGCAGCAGAACTGCTCGCCCAGCCGATAGAACAAGGGAAGAGGGCTACGGGTTTGGGGTTTTCTGGGGGTTTCCGGGTCGGGTTTGGTCCTGGGTCGGGTCTAGGGTGTAAGTGGGTTGGGTTAGGTAGGTCCGGGTCCGGGCTAGGTGGGCCAGGCTCGAGTATTTTAATTTTTAAGTGACTTATGTTTTAATTGAGTTTTTGGGCTAATTAATTAGAAATAAAATTATTTGGGTCACTAAATAATTTTATTTGGGCTTCAAATAATTTATTTAAGTCAACCCAATTAATTTTATGGGCTTGAAAGCCCATGGGAATTATTGGGCCAGTCTTTGGGCTTTTGGGCCCATTGGGCCAGTCAGTGTATTTTTAGGCCAGTCTAGAATTTTATTGGGTTTAATTAAGTTAATTGCTTAAATATTTTTATTTAGGTCCAATTAAGTTTAATTAAGTTATTTGGGCTAAGATATGATTATTGGGCTTTTATTTAAGTTTAATGGGCTTAGAGTGAGTGACCAGCAGTCTAGACCAACCCATGAAAAATAAATAAGTCCGGAATATATATTTAATTATTTTTATGCATAAAGTATATTTTAAGTATAAGTATATTATACTATGAAAAATTAATTAAATATATATTACGGACATATTTTCAGTGCATGCATTCATGAAATAATTTTATGGCATGATTTAATTTTTAAGGTTGAGCTAGAAAATAATTTTTATGTTGGAAGTTGAAGTAGTGTGACAATTTAAGGGGGACCAGTCCCCACATGTTAAGGGCAGTTTACTGTCAATTTAATGGTAGTTTACTACCATTAAGAGGTGATTCGTCACCGCCGCGTACGTTGGTTTTAAGAGACTGATCAGTCGAACTTTTAAGTTTAAGGTTACACTACGGATATGACCATGCGATGTTAGAAAATGTTATGCTCAACAATGTTATGTATGTATTATATGATTATATCTAAGATCAAGTTTAAGCAAGATTTTCAGTCATGATTCATGATTTTTAAGCATGCTCATTCATGTATATGATATGTATTAATGTAATTATGTGATGCATTATTTTTAATCTTGTTATAAAGGATTAGACATGTTGAGCCTCTAGGCTCACTACACTTATATGGTGCAGGTGAGTACGTAGAGGAAGATGTAGTTCCTACCGATGGTGAGGACGTATGAGCAGACGCGCAGTGATCCCCCGTGACCGCCGGCTGAGTTTTCATGGATATTTTAAGAATTTTAAAACTCTGTTTCTTTTATGTTTTGTCAGTGGTGAATTTTAGTATTATTTTTATTAAGTAATTTTGTTGCATGCAAGCTTTTAGGTAGATTGTCTGACAGTATTTTAATTAAGTTTGACTCAGTTATTTTAGTAAAAATGTTGCGTTTTATTTATGTTATTTTTAAATCTGTTTATTTTGTGCATATATGTATGGGCATGTATGTACATCTATTTTACTTAGTATTATTTAAAAAAAAAATAAAAAATTCCGCATTTATTATTAGTAGATGTTTCAATTGGTATCAAAGCCGCGTTCTTGGAGGGGTCATCACTGCTATGCGAGCTCAGAAATCCACGCTACCGGTCTGTAAGTTTTAATTGCTTTTAGTATGATTTAGTAGTATCATGTTTAAGACTTAAGCATTTATGTTAGCTGAAAATCTTTAAGTACTTAGTTATGCATGTCGATTTACGTAAAGAAATATGTGGTGGTGCAGAATGCCTCCGAGACCAGTTAACAGACGCGGGGGAACTCCACCTCCACCTCCACCTCCGCAAAACCCTCTATCAGCATTGGAACAGGCCAATGCAAACATGATGGCCGGGATTACTGCTCTGTTGGAGCAGCAGGCAGCACGTCCGAGACTGTCTCACGATGTGGACGTGGTGGAGAGGTTCCAGAAGAAGGGACCTAAGGAGTTCGCAGGTGCCACAGATCCACTCATTGCTGAGGGGTGGATCCGTTCTTTGGAGAGAATCTTTGCTTACATGGGGTTGACTGATGCGGACAAGGTGAGATGCACAGTGTACATGCTGAAGGGTGATGCAGACTTATGGTGGGAGAGTGCATCACGGGGAGTGAATCTGACTACTATGCTATGGGCAGATTTACGGAGGATGTTTTTCTCCAAGTATTTCACTGAAGACGTACGCAGTAGGATGATTCGAGATTTCATGAGTCTCCGGCAGGGAGACAAGACAGTTGTGGAGTACATCCGTCAGTTTGAGAGGGGCAGTCACTTGGTGCCATTGATTGCTGACAGTGCACCTGAGAAGATGAGACAGTTTATCGAGGGACTCAGGGCAGAGATCAAGCATGACGTTCGTATGGCGGACATCCTTACTTATGAGACGGCAGTCAGTAGAGACTTGCGTTCGGAGGATGGTAGGAGAGATATCCACAGGGAGCAGCAGGGTAAGAGGCAGTTTCAGACTGGATATCAGCGACCATCTTCGCAGCCTCCTACGAAGAAGCAGTATACGGGGCCGTCTAAGGGCCCAAACCAGCAGAAGCCACAGCAGCAGAGACAGCAGCCTAGGGGCGGGGCCCCTAATGCTGGAGGATATCCTACTTGCCCGAAGTGCCAGAAGATGCATCCAGGACCATGTCTTTTAGGAGCGGGCATCTGTTTTCATTGTAAGGTGCCAGGGCACCAGATGGCCAATTGCCCGAGGAAGAAGAATACTACAGGGAGAGTGTTCGTGATGAAGGCTGAGGAGGCAGACCCATATACCTCCTTGATCACCGGTATATCTTACCCCTAGTATTTTATAATTTCTTCCTTTGGATAAGAAATTCGATTTTTCTTTGTGGAATAATTTGTTATTTGGGATTTTTCTATCTGCATGTTAGAATAGGAAGCATGTTTTACTTGTGATTAGAATTAAGGGTTATTAGTGACTCATCTTTGGGGGAAAAGTTTAGTAGTGGTATGAAGTTGTTGGGATTCTTCTGCGTGCAGGGAGAATTCTAGTTGGAGGCAACTCCACGTTTGCATTGCTAGATTCAGGGGCTACGCATTCGTTTATCTCCCTAGAGTTTATCAGACGGATAGGCATCATACCTGAGATTGCCAACAGTGGTTATGATGTCACTATGCCATCAGGACAGATTATTTCTACCTCTAGTGTCATTCGAGAGCTGGAGTTGGAGCTGCAGGGGCACTCTATTCGCGCAGATGTAGTGGTTTTGCAGTTGAGCGGGTTTGATTTGATATTGGGTATGGACTGGTTGACAGTCAATGGAGCTTCGATTGATTTTCATCAGAGGACGGTGTCAGTGAAACCGCCGGGAGGCGACCCGTTTACTTTTCATGCATCTCAGAGTAGTGATATTCCTCAGGTGATATCTCTTTTTCAGGCGAGGAAGCTGTTGAAACGGGGTTGCCGAGGTTTCCTAGCGAGTATTGTCACGGCCTCAGAACCAGCCAGTAGATCGTTATCAGATAGAGGTAGTTCGTGACTTTCCGGACATCTTTCCGAAGGATGTTGCAGGGATTCCACCAGTGAGAGAGGTGGAGTTCAGTATCGACTTATTACCAGACACTGTGCCTATCTCAAAGGCACCATACAGACTTGCTCCTACCGAGATGAAAGAGTTGAAGGAGCAAATTCAGGATTTATTAGAGAAAGACTTTGTTCGTCCTAGCTTTTCTCCATGGGGAGCTCCAGTGTTATTCGTGAAGAAGAAGGATGGCAGCATGAGACTGTGCATCGATTATCGAGAGCTTAACAGAGTCACAGTGAAGAATAAGTACCCACTGCCGAGGATAGAGGACTTATTTGATCAGTTGCAGGGAGCTTCCGTGTTCTCCAAGATCGATCTGCGATCTGGTTATCATCAGCTGCGAGTTAGAGAGGCAGATGTGTCCAAGACTGCTTTCCGGACACGTTATGGGCATTACGAGTTCTTAGTGATGCCATTTGGGTTGACCAATGCTCCAGCGGTTTTCATGGATCTCATGAACCGGGTATTTCAGCCATATCTTGATCAGTTCATCATAGTCTTCATTGATGATATCTTGATCTACTCTAGGAGCGTTGAGGAGCATAGACAGCATCTACAGACAGCCTTGCAGACTTTGAGGGAGCATCCACTACAAGAAAAACGGCAAACGACAACGGATAATATCCGTTGTCGTAGGAAGTCAAAAACCGTTGTAACTGACGGTGTTGTAGAAAGTCTGACCTACGATAACGGATTTTATCCGTTGTCGTAGGTGGTATAAGACAACGGATAAAATCCGTTTTCGTAGGGTGTCAAGGACAACAGATAAAATCCATTGTCATAGGTCAGGTGTTTTACAACACCGTCAGTTACAACGGCTTTTGACCACCTACGACAACGGATAATATCCGTTGTCTTTTTTCATATAAAAAAGAAAAAAAAATTAAAAATTAATATATAAATTTCAATATTATAAATAAACCAAAATTTGAAATTTCATAAATAAAATTTAATATATAATTTTTTAGTATTACAAGTCACTCAAAATTCGAATTCTAATTCAATCATACTAGATTGAACTATAAAGTTAAATAAAGTCCCTATAGTAACATACTTCATGCAAGATCCCCTTAGAGAAGTAACCAACGCTCTTGTATAGCAGAAATGCCAAAATTATTAAACTAAATACTGACAGAATTTCAGAAATGCACCCATATCGGAAAATCTCGCCAATTCCTGTTGTCTTTGAAGGATCTAACTTTAAGAACAAAGAGCTGACAGCTTGCTTCAATTTCCCAAGTTCAATTCCAATTCTGAGAAATGGAAGTAAATACAAAGCACGAGTGCCTGCAGAATTAATTAACAAACACTGAGCAATCATTCTAACTTTCTCTCCTTCTACAAAGTGCAACACAGGAAGAATAAACTTGAGAATAGACAGAAGGTGAAATGAAGTTCATGAAACAGAAGGAAACATTATCCATGTCTTATCAGCAATCACCACAGTAAGCGCATGCATCTTTTATTGAAGAGACATAATCAATGCACATACTTCAGTTAACCACATATTTTTCATTACTGCACAACGTAACTGAAGAATTTCAATAGTTGCCAAAAGAAAACCAGCCACTCTGAATGGAGCCAAGCAAAAAGTTGGAATCTTTGGGGATAATATATCGGCTTTAATTGAAGCTAGTAGGATACAGAACGAATTCCTACCATGCCGCAACAAGCAGCCCCGAGCATATCATGAATTCCCAGCCGTTGATGTTGGTGCTGAGACTCCGAGGATTTTAGTGGCCATGTTTACATAAAACGCGAAAAACAGGATGAAACTGAATCAAAATTCTTACCAAACAAAAAAGTCAGAAATGACAACCTCTGCCTCTTTCATGTATCCTGCTACTAACACAAGAATGGCATAGTACCACATCTCCAAGCTATACAATGATCATAATCATCGATCAATGATACATGTATACGACATTCACTGAAACCTAAACATAAAAAGGGAAACATTTTGCCAAATCATAAGACCAAAAGAAATCGAGAGTTTCACCACTGGGAAAACATCCTTGAGTGCAGCCACGGTGAATCCTTTCCACGAATCAGCACATCAGCCGCCAAATATGCATATAAACTCTCCAAACATAAAAAACCATAAAGATATACACAATTTGAAACAGCAAATGCCCAATTAGTTTCTCTTCTTTTTGTTTCTTTTGGTGAAACCCTATTAGTTTCACATCAGAGAAATGCAAAGTATTAAAAACAATAGTGTGCTTAAATCCAAAAATTTGTATGTGGCTATCAAGGGTCCAACAAGAATACCTCCGACGTGAGGGATTAAGCAGTCGTTCACCGCTTGTGCGTTTCCACAGACAAGAGAGTTTCTATTAGTGTAACAACAGCTTCAGGTAGATCTTCTGCAGTTTCCTGTTCTAACTCCAAAATCCAGTTTTAACTTCAAAACCAAGCAAAGTGCAGTGAAAGCTATTGGAACTGAATTTAGAAGTTGTGCTAAATTATCTACGACATCAATGAACTATGGCTTACCGACCGTCCATGCTTGGCTTTGTCAACAACTTTGGCCTTTTGAGGATGGGGATAACCTAGATCTTTATATAAGAAGATGAGCAATTAATAAGCAATATTTCAAATCCCAATTGTAGAGAAACCGTAAACAAAAATTTAGCCATAGAAAAACAGTATCTAGCATCAAAGAAGAAACTTTTTTCCTGTAATGAGAAATTAATGGCCTCATGTAATCCCAGTTTTAACCATAGAAAGCATTGTATTCTTACTCTCACCATTTCATTCACACAAGAGGAAAATAAATGCAACACTAGGAGAATACTGAAGGACTTTCTCCCACAGGCACAAGTGTAAGACATGGTTATTGAGGCAAGCCAAGTCATGTGCTACTTTAGAAATGCCCAAAATCTTGTGAGCATGTGGCATCATTTCTTGTACGTGTGAAATGACACCACCATCTGTTGATACCCTTGCTAATTCAGGAAGAGTTCTGTTGAGATATTTGGAGACAAGTAATCCAATGCATCTGAGACAATTACATGAGAAAATGATTTTGTCCTGTAGGGCAGAGGAAATTTGATAATCTCCAAAATGAACATAAAAACTAAGGACAATAAAAGAGAGTCCTATACGGAATAAATCACACAAAGGCACTAAAGCATCAAAACACAAACCATCTGCAAGGATGTCATTAGAGGATATTATATTGGTCATACAAAAAGAAATACTGATAATGATTTCAGAACATGTTAAACTTCTATGTCATGATATTTTGTCCTTTTTTCAATTTATATTATTATTTTCTCGATTATATATATGAGTGAAGAGTACTTATACCTGAAGAAACCTGGTACCTGTACAACCTTAGCAATCTAAATCCCATAGCAGTGTCATCGATGTCCTGAACCACAGTGTTTCTTGCCCAGCAAATCCCTTTATCTGTCCATTGTCTGGAAATTTCAAAACATAATACATAATAAACTATGAGAGCCAATTTTATATTATGATTAAATATATGATGATGATTTAAAATACCATTATGATTTAAGGTCATAAAACCATTATGTTAAAAAATATCAAATTAATATTCGACGAACATCGAATAAAGAAAAATTAGAGTGAGAAGAACAACACAATATTAACATTCATGTTAGAGACCGAAAAAGAATGACTTCTAATATTCCTGGTTTGGGTGTCAAGTGACTAAATAAAATTATAATTAAAAAAATTATAAAATTTCTTGATTAAGAGTAAAAATTAACAGTATAAAGTCGAAATAGATCGATTTGACTACATAAATATTTGTTGTTGTCTTTGAATCAATAAAATTTATTATCCCACATTCTTAAAGTGAAACCAGCAAGAGATTAAAAAAACGGTTTTAAAAAAGATATCAAGATAAAATGAGGCCCACATGAGACCATTATGAACAAAAAAACCGAAGGAAAACTACTAAAACATCCACACAAGAATATAATCATGCTAACAAGTAGTAGCCACTCAAAATCTCCAGTATAATAATTCCAAAACTATAGATATCAGATTTGACAGAGAAAGTACCTCGTACGTGTCGCATACTCGGGAGCCATGTATCTGTTGTAAAAGAGCTGGAATCGAGCTTATAATGCAAAACTCAAAGCTAAAGAAGGCTAGAATGGAACAAAAGCCGTACTCACTGAATCGTGATTCATACGGGTTGCAATAACATGACTTCAGCTCATATATATCATCACAAAACCTACGGGAGTCCACACAAATAGGGAAAATTTATTTCCTAGACTCTCACGAAAATGGGCTGGAACCTAGCCGGAACAAACCTAAAAATTTATCATGAGCAAAGAAAAATCAAATTTATAGTACCCTCTTATTCCCAACATCAAAATAAGCTCACGAGCAAAATGAAAATGATAAGTATTAAAATGCACGTGTACTAATGTCATAGTATTTCAGAATACACTATCGCGAATATAACATACACACATGTAAATTCCTAAAAATTGGTTATATAAATTGATTTCACCAAAAAAGGAAACCAACATTGATGTATCTGAAATATTCCTAACATGTTGTACTCCTTTGTGATATTTAATATAAAATTTTGGCCAATAAACTAATAACGCATAAAAATACTAGCACCACAAACCAGAACATTTATGCGCTGAAGGAAATCAAGAGATGCAAGAAAATCACACTAGCACCACAAAACCAGGACATATATGTGCTGACAAGGAAATAATGTTGCATGAAAATGCGATAAAATTTCATTTCATCAAAAGTTTATGACACCCGTCTCCTTCTAGGATGGACATATTTACAAGGCACATGGAAGAGTGATAGTAGTAAAAAGTTATAACCGATATTTCACGAACATAACTGGTACTAGGATGATCATCCTAAGAACAAAATATGCTCTACCAAAATATCAGAGCAGGAGATGATATAATCTAGCAATATAATTAGAAAGGCTATGCAAGTGAGAACATCCCAGAGCAGCAACAGGCGAGAAGCAATTCACTTACATCACTTAAAGTCGGTTGTGGTACTTGCTTTGATGTTTCCAGCAAATCCAAGACAGGCTTTACTAATAAGAATAATAAGATGATTAATCACAGATCTTCACATAGTAAAAGTATAGCAGTGACTTGCATCAGACACAAGTTCAGCAATATGCTTCAATCAACTGTGGTTTAAAACTCAAGAGTGATAAATCCCTATCATTTATAGCAGTTAAGAATATACAACAACTAACATTACATAAACTCGGCATATTATCGAAACTTTGCCACATTTGATATAAACAGAGAAGGACAAAAATATTCTTTTCGCTCCACTGATTAACAGAGTACCAGCACAACACAGATTTTCCCTAATTGTAGTACAGGAAAAACACAATGAATGCATCATGAGCTTTATTGTCATCAATACAAAAACATAATCCATCTATTTGAGTCACCTAGAGCTACCAGCCCAAATTTTCTCTAGTTTTCCGTCAAGATATTAAGGTTGCTTCTCAAAAATTATTTCAATCTTTCCCTTCTTCAGCAAATTCACAAAAAAATTACCACGAAAAAAGGAAAGAAAACAAAGTAGTTTCATCATATGCTCACGCTAACATAGGCAGTCAATAACTTGGCCCCATCTAGTAACATCCATCTACATAACCTAGGCAGAAAGTTCTTTAACTAAGAAATAGGAAAAACAATATCCATCATATGCTCACGCTTAGAAAGGATGAAGTGACAAACCACCCTCAAGTTTATCCATCTGGCCAAGGAAGGTATAAATTTATAAGTAAATATGTTCATCAACAGTTTAATTGGTCAAGAAATGAATGAGATATAGTAACGTACTGATTGAAATATGGAGGCTTTGTAATTTTGAAAAAGTATCAATACCTCCAAGGGTTCAAACATGACACCTACAACCAATAATACAACTTATATCAATTATTGGAAATCAAATGAATCAAAATTCCCAAAATTTAAAGCCCTAGTTTTCGAATTTACCTCAACAATGAGAATTTTAGTTCCTATGTTCTGAAATAAAGATCCAAGCTTCCTAAAACGATGGTTCCAAGTTGTATGGCGGTCGACGGTGGCGTAGCAACAGCGAAAAACGGTCCTCAAAAGATACGCTGGAAACTAGAGGCGTCGATGGTTAAGGGTTGAAGAAAGAAAACGATCAGGGAGAGAGAGTAAACAAAGGAGAAGAGAATTTTGACCTGTTTCCGACGATCGATCGGCGTGCCGGAGTGAGCTGGGTCGAAGGGGCGATGGGTAGGGGCTAGGGATTGGGTTTCCCTTTTCTGTCTTGTTTTCGTTCTTCTAAGCGTGTAGCATACAAATATGTGTATATTTATTTATATTTTTTTTTAAAAAAAAAAGAAAAACGAAACGACAACGGTTTAATTAAAGTGTTGTCGTAAATTACATAAAACGATAGAAAAAGACAACGGTTAAAACAAACCGTTGTCGTAGACCCCAAAAAACACGCACATAGACAACAGTTAATAAAAACCCTTGTCGTAGGCCATAAAAAACCCGCTCATAGACAACGGTTTTTTAAAACCGTTGTCTTTGACACATATAAGACAACGGTTTTTTAAAACCGTTGTCTTTTTTCATTAAAAAAGAGTCAACAACAACGGTTTTAATAATAACCGTTGTGAAAGGCCAAAATACAAAAGTTTTTATGAAAAACCGTTGTCTTTCATGTGTTGTTGAAACCAAAATTTGTTGTAGTGATCGTTTGTATGCCAAGTTCAGCAAGTGCGAGTTTTGGCTTGAGCAGGTGGCATTTCTTGGCCACATTATTTCTAGAGATGGGATTGCAGTGGATGAGTCGAAGGTTGAGGCAGTGCAGAAATGGGGTATTCCGAAGAATGCTTTGGAGATTCACAGTTTCTTGGGTTTGGCAGGATACTATAGGAAGTTCATCAAGGGTTTTTTCTCTATTGCAGTACCCTTGACTTCCTTAACCAAGAAGAATGCGAAGTTTGTTTGGAGTCCAGACTGTCAGAGGAGCTTCGATCAGATGAAGGAAGCACTTACTACCGCACCGGTTTTGGCGATGGCAGTACCACACGAGGAGTTAGTGGTGTACACCGACGCGTCTAAGCTAGGTTTAGGCGCAGTACTTATGCAGTGTGGTAAGGTTATTGCTTATGCGTCGAGGCAGTTGAAGATTCACGAGCAGAACTACCCGACACATGATTTGGAGTTAGCAGCAGTGGTCTTCGCTTTGAAAATCTAGAGGCACTATCTGTATGGCGAGAAGTGTAAGATTTTCACTGATCACAAGAGCCTAAAGTACTTCTTCAGTCAGAAGGAGTTGAACATGAGGCAACGGAGATGGTTGGAGTTAGTGAAGGATTACGACTGCGACATTAGCTACCATCCAGGTAAAGCTAATGTAGTGGCCGATGCTTTGAGTTGGAATTCGTCAGTGGTATCGTGTTTGACAGTGCAGTTACCACTGCAGAGTGAGATTCAGAGGTTTGATTTGGAGTTTTACTCGAGTGATCATGCATCGAGCTTATCAGTGTTGACTGTGCAGCCGATTCTACGGGATCGGATCAGAGAGGGACAGTTTACAGATGAGGAGTTGCAGCGTTGGAGGCAGAGAGATGAGGCCAAGAGTGGTCTTCTGTATACAGTTGTGGATGACATTGTTCAGTACTGTGGTAGGATGTGGGGACCGAACGTCGATCAGTTGAGAGCTAAGATTTTAGCAGAGGCTCACACATCTCCGTACTCCATTCACCCCGGAAGTACGGAGATGTACCGAGATTTATAGCTATTGTATTGGTGGCCCGATATGAAGAGAGACATCGGGAGAGTTTTGTCAGAGTGTTTGACTTGTCAGCGAGTTAAGGCAGAGCATCAGCGTCCAGCAGGACTTCTTAGACCTCTTCCTATTCCGGAATGGAAATGGGAGAACATTACGATGGATTTTGTAGTTGGCCTTCCGAGGAGTAACAGAGGTTGCACAGCTATTTGGGTGATCGTGGATAGACTCACCAAGTCAGCTCATTTCTTGCCGGTGAGGACTACCTACTCCTTGACACAGTATGCAGAGCTTTACATCAAGGAGATTATTAGATTGCATGGCATACCTATGTCCATTGTATCCGATAGAGATCCGAGATTCACATCCGCGTTTTGGAAGAGTTTGCACACAGCATTGGGGACTAGACTACTGTTCAGCACAGATTTTCATCCCCAGGGTGATACAGATTCTCGAAGATCTACTGAGAGCTTGTGTCATCGACTTTCAGGGCTCGTGGGAGACGAGATTGCCATTAGTGGAGTTTACATATCACAACAGTTTTCAGTCGTCTATAGGTATGGCTCCATATGCAGCATTGTATGAGAGGAGATGCAGATCTCCTGTGCATTGGGATGAGGTTGGTGAGAGGATTTTACTGGGTCCTGAGATCGTGCAGCAGACAGCTGACATTGTGACTCAGATTCGGGATCGTATGAGGACTGCTCAGAGTCGTCAGAAGAGTTATGCAGATACTCGACGACGAGATTTGGAGTTCGTAGTAGGTGATCACGTGTTTCTGAAAGTGTCACCTATGAAGGGAGTGGTACGATTTGGCCGGAGAGGTAAGCTTAATCCGAGATATATCGGACCTTTTGAGATCTTGGAGAGAGTTGGCACATTGGCCTACCGTTTGGCCTTACCACCAGGACTTGCGGCAGTGCACGATGTCTTCCATGTATCCATTCTTCCGAGATATGTCTCTAACCCGTCGCATATGTTGTATTACGAGCCCTTGCAGTTGCCACCTGATCTAGTTTATGAGCAGAGGCCAGTGCGGATCTTGGCTCGGGAGGAGCGGAGACTTAGGACGCGGGTCATACTGATGGTCAGAGTCCAGTGGCTGAATCACTCAGAGGAGGAAGCTACTTGGGAGACCGAGGCAGACATGAGGACTCGCTACCCGGAGTTGTTCGGGTAAGTACTTTAATTTCGAGGACAAAATTCAAATTAAGGGGGGGAGAATTATAACACCCAGTATTTTTAGCACGTAAATTCGCATCCATAATTAGGGATTTTATTTATTTAGAATTTTAGATTATGGGTTAAATAATTATGTGAAATTATGTGTGCATGTTTTAAGTTATTTTTAAGCATTTAACCCATAATTAGTGATTTTTCATGATTTATGGAAATTAATTGTTTTGATCGCGTAGACGGGACCGTGGACGGACGAGATACCAAAATATTTAGCCAAAAATATTTTATGAGTTTTATGAGCCTTAAAATAATATTTTAAGGTATTTTGTCAAGAAAAATTTAGTATTTAGTTATATAATTATTTAAGGGTTTATTTTTAGCCAAAATAAGTCATTTTAATGACTTTTATTAAATTTTAAAAATTTCCTATTATTTTATTTCGGGATTTAGGAATTTATATCAGATTATTATGTATTTTAAGAGTTTAAAATTTTAAATATTATGTTATATTATCTACCTAATTAGTTATATTATCTATTTAGCTTATATTTAAAGATTTTATTCCTAATATCCTACCCAATCCCTCCCATATCTCACGTCTAACTCCCTCAGCCGCCTCCACCAGTTTTTTCCCACCTCCATCACGCCAATTAGCAGAAATCTTCAAGCCTCCATAGCCAAATTTTGAAGGTTTTGTCAAGTTTTTCGTCCGATCGTCGTCTCGGAGTCCGTAGACGCAATAGCCTTCGTTTTTATTCATTAAGGCATGTCTAAAACTTTTATTTGGCCACCATATAAGCTATTATTCATGCATGATGTTTTTTTTTTCAGATTCCATAAGAATATTTTGAAATTATGCAATGTTATTGAAGTTTGATGCATGTTTGAGTGTTTTCATGTCATAGCTCATGTTTTATTCAGCATGGCTCGGTCCAGGGGCTTGGGGCTCGGGTCAGAGGTGATTTAGGGTCCTAGGGAATCGAACCATGGTTGGGCTAAGGGCTGGAATTGGCTGGGTTCAAGGCTGGTTCAGTTTTTGGTCCATAGTGGCGCAGCAGATCGCGCAGGTTGAGCGAGGTAGGGAGATTGGCTCATTCTCAAGCCACAAAGCGTGTTTTAGGCTGATTCCAGTTGGGTTAGAACTGTAAGACAAAGAGGAAGGTATTAAAGGTGGGCCTCCGGCCGGTTGTTGCCGGAGATGGGCGGCTGAACAGCCTGAAGTCACTAGTTGCGCACAGCGCGCGAGCAGAATAAGGGCTAGATTGTTTTGGGTCGTTCTCCTTCGTTAGGGCTCGGTTTGGGCTGGTTTTTAGCTTTTTGGAAACGTCTTGAAGTGGGCTAGGTAGGCGGTGGTTTCATGGCCAAAGGTAGCCGTAGTTGGCCGGCCGAAGGCGAGTAGCAGAACTGCTCGCCCAGCCGATAGAACAAGGGAAGAGGGCTACGGGTTTGGGGTTTTCTGGGGGTTTCCGGGTCGGGTTTGGTCCTGGGTCGGGTCTGGGCATCCGGGTCAGGTATAGGGTGTAAGGGGGTCGGGTCAGGTAGGTCCGGGTCCGGGCTAGGTGGGCCGGGCTCGAGTATTTTAATTTTTAAGTGGCTTATGTTTTAATTGAGTTTTTGGGCTAATTAATTAGAAATAAAATTATTTGGGTTATTAAATAATTTTATTTGGGCTTCAAATAATTTATTTAAGTCAACCCAATTAATTTTATGGGCTTGGGAGCCCACGGGAATTATTGGGCCAGTCTTTGGGCTTTTGGGCCCATTGGGCCAGTCAGTGTATTTTTGTGCCAGTCTAGAATTTTATTAGGTTTAATTAAGTTAATGGCTTAAATATTTTTATTTAGGCCCAATTAAGTTTAATTAAGTTATTTGGGCTAAGATATGATTATTGGGATTTTATTTAAGTTTAATGGGCTTAGAGTGAGTGACCAGCAGTCTGGACCAACCCATGAAAAATAAATAAGTCCGGAATATATATTTAATTATTTTTATGCATAAAGTCTATTTTAAGTATAAGTATATTATACTATGAAAAATTAATTAAATATATATTACGGACATATTTTCAGTGCATGTATTCATGAAATAATTTTATGGCATGATTTAATGTTTAAGGTTGAGCTAGAAAATAATTTTTATGTTGGAAGTTGAAGTAGTGTGACAATTTAAGGGGGACCAGTCCCCACATGTTAAGGGCAGTTTACTGTCAATTTAAGGGTAGTTTACTACCATTAAGAGGTGATTCGTCACCACCGCGTACGTTGGTTTTAAGAGACTGATCAGTCGAACTTTTAAGTTTAAGGTTACACTACGGATATGACCATGCGATGTTAGAAAATGTTATGCTCAACAATGTTATGTATGTATTATATGATTATATCTAAGATCAAGTTTAAGCAAGATTTTCAGTCATGATTCATGATTTTTAAGCATGCTCATTCATGTATATGATATGTATTAATGTAATTATGTGATGCATTATTTTTAATCTTGTTATAAAGGATTAGACATGTTGAGCCTCTAGGCTCACTACACTTATATGGTGCAGGTGAGTACGTAGAGGAAGATGTAGTTCCTACCGGTGGTGAGGACGTATGAGCGGACGCGCAGTGATCCCCCGTGGCCGCCGGCTGAGTTTTCATGGATATTTCAAGAATTTTAAAACTCTGTTTCTTTTATGTTTTGTCAGTGATGAATTTTAGTATTATTTTTATTAAGTAATTTTGTTGCATGCAAGCTTTTAGGTAGATTGTCTGACAGTATTTTAATTAAGTTTGACTCAGTTATTTTAGTAAAAATGTTGCGTTTTATTTATGTTAATTTTAAATCTGTTTATTTTGTGCATATATGTATGAGCATGTATGTACATCTATTTGACTTAGTATTATTTAAAAAAAAAATTATTTCCGCATTTATTAATAGTAGATGTTTCAAACAAACTCTACGAAACGAACAAACCTTGTTTCTCTAAGGCTTTCTTCTTTGATAACCACCAACTTTTCGCAATGTCTTGCAGTTGGTAACCAACTAACTGAATCCGTCATTCTTCGCTATAGTTTAAAAGAATCAAACAACTAATCGATCACTTCTAATCAGCTTTCACACCAAAACTCATTCTCAGAACTCCTCAAAGTTGAAGGGTTAACAGACTGAAATCTCATCAGTAATGCTTCCATCAGTGTCGGAGTGAAATCCATCAGTCTAGTCACAGAACAATTCTGTAAAATCGGGTTTGTTACTAGTTGAATCCTGTTCAAAACTTTCCGAATAGAAAATCTGATTCAAGAGGATTAGGACACAACATCTCAATTACATCTATTTGGTGTCCAACAATCTCAACTCGACATACTCATTCGATCTCTAGAGTATTCAATGCAACCAGTAACCCGAAACAGTTCGTATCTCAATTAATTCATGCTTTAAAATTTAAATCACATATCCAAGTAATTCAATTAATTCTCAATCATAAAGCATGCTCGAATATTCTTCAATCATAGAATTAATCAATCACATGCGAGAAATTAAGTTCAAGCGGACTCATCTACCCCGCTCAATTCTAAATTCAGTCCAAGAATCTTATCTCTCTGATACCACTTAATGTGAGACCCCGATTCTAATCATCTAATCGAGAGATAATCCTATCAAGAACCATTCAAAGTCCAAAAGATAAGACATCAAATGAAAAAAAAAAAAATTATTTTTGGTGAACAGTGCTGCGCTCGATCCGGCAAAAAGCCAGGATCGAGCGCACCATATTCCAGAATTCTCTACCGAGAAAAATTCAAGTGTTTCGCTCGATCCGGCAAAAAGCCAGGATCGAGCGCACCACTCTGTGCAACTCTCTGCCTCGGACAAAACAGGGGCCGCGCTCGATCCTGCAAAAACCTATGATCGAGCGCACCCCCCTGCCCAAAAAAATTACAAAACAGGGTGTGCCTTTCTGTACCAACTCAATCCAATATCAATCTAACATGCTCAATTCTGAATTCAACAACATGCAATCAACATATAAACTTCATTACTCATCATTCAATCGATTCTAATATTCCATACTTCAAAATCAAATACAATACATTCGAATTCTAACATGATTTCAAAACATAAACTAGATTGGCATGCATTTCCAATTCTAACTCGAAGTCTCACTTCTAATCTTCAATCTCGTTCTATCCCTGTCGTCTCTGACTCGATCCTGCCCCACCTGTTGCCATGCACACAAACAAAAACAAGACAACAGCCGAATAATTCGGTGAGAATTGATATTTCCAGTAAAAGAGACAATCATGCAGTATCAATCAAACATATCAATCAAGACATGCACCAATCCAAGTCATATATCAACTTCAGATATAAATCAAGTAAACATATCCAGTCATGACATGTATTGTGGGACCTCGGTTCTAAACAAAAATTAAAGGAGTAATTCAGTAAGTAAGCAATTAAAAGCCAAGAGCAATTTTTTTTTATTTTAAAAGGGGACGCGCGGGCGCGCATGGCGTCCTGCCCAAGCTCTCGCGTGGGCGCGCCACCCGAGGCGCGGGTGCGCCTGAAGCTCTGCCCAAAACTTCCGAAACGAAGTGCGGGACGCGCGGGCGCGCCACCCGAGGCGCGGGCACGCATGGCCTGCTGAATTGGCTCAAAACAAGCCTTCAAAAGTGCAATAACATAACCAAAAGAACTCTAACATGATCCAACTAATATATATCCAACAACATAGCATTTAAATACATATAAAGTGAAGAAAACGCATCGATGCTAGCTATTACAAGCCGAATACAGAATACAAGAGTTCTAACCACAAGCAAGACCACTTCCAATCCAAGTTCCAGTTCTTAACATGCTTCAAAACATAAACTAGATTGTCATGCTAACAAGACTTCTAGACCGAGTCTCACTTCTACATCATTCCCTCAAAGCTAACCATGCCTCTTCTGACTTGATCCTGCCCCACCTGTTGCCAAGTACACATACAAAACAAAGCAACAGCCGGATAACCGGTGAGAATGATAATCCCAGTAAAAGCAACATACAAGTAATACAACAACAAACATGATTTTAAAACAACAACAAAATCAATAACAACGTAATGAAATGCATGTCTTTAAACCGGGATATCAAATCTGATAAACGAGAGATTTCTGCTGTGCTTTTGGGATCCCGAGGATGAGATCACGTAACCACTCACCGACTCTCCCAATCGAGGTGGTGCCACGTATCCCACTCCTCTAGACTTTGAGCAACTATAATGAGTATGCTAGCACTAGGCGAAATGACTACGACCTAGGCCTCTCAATTATAGTTCCCAAACGTCTAAACAAAAAGGGCTATTCTGCCCGCTGAAATCAAAGTTGGCTCAAGATGAATGCATAACAGAATATAAAACAAAGCCATATAATAAAATCTCAAGCAATTCGACAAGACAAAAGTTCCTCATGCTAGAACAAGTGTAGATGCAAGTATGTGCTTTTAAGGGAAACTCGAGAACCAACTGTCCCGAGTATGCTATCCCGCTATCGATGACTGCTTTGAAAGAGTGGGTGCCCGGTGAGCCAACTTGTGGCTAAGGGCTTTTATGACTCTATGTATAAACAATCTTTTGTTTAATATAATTTACACTTTTATAATGGCGTTTACTTTATTTTTTATCATATTATTATGTTGTGACATACTATAAGATGTTTAGATGAAGACCTTGAATATACTATAGTGTATGTAAGATGTGGTGGCACATGGGGATGGCTATCATGAAACACATCTTATAGTCACTGTATATTCTAAACAGTTCCTAGTCGATTGAGCCGTCCATTAATAAGGATAAGGGTCGCTCGAGATTGAACTAGCATTTGCGATGCCGAGTACCACGTTTCATTGGTATGAAACATAGAGATGTTCAAAGCATGCAAATGGATATTCATACGATGAATGATTGAACTACCCTATCCGGACTTTCCAAGAGGTTATCACTTATCGAGTGGATAAAGTCTGTGGTTTTGGTTGTACACCATTAGTCCTTACTACTTGAAACATCATTGAGACTCTATATGCTAGTACTGTACTTTGACTCGTTTGCCGACTCTATTGGGGTCATCAGGTGTCGGGATTGGGTACAGTTACGACACATATAGGAGTCGATGCTTTGTTGTCAAGGATTCACCACATACTTGCTAGTGTGGATATCCTATGCAATCTGAGGAGATATTAGTGTGACGAATCTCTGGCCAGAGTACATGATGTGTTTTAAGAAATAGTTTCTTAGTAGCACATGCGATGTCACTATTTGATCTTCAAGATGCATTGCATAGTTATCGAATCTCGAACGACTCTCGATTTACTAATAGTTGTTGATTCGATCGGGATATATGGATGAAGGGACCGTACTGTACGCTAACCAAAATCTATTGGTTCTTGTAGGTGTTGGAAAACTGGCGAGTTCCCAGACCAATTACGATTGATACCCGGTGCAGCGGAAGTTTAAAAAATTTTTCATGGAACGTTTCCATGGTATGGGTATCAACCGTTCATCGATTGAATTACGTGTGTGTAAAATTTAAATAACAATTAAATAAATTTTACCTCAAATCTCGCAACGAGATTAATGGACACCAACAGAACAATTCTGCTCTTGTTGTCTCTCCCTGGAACCGATGAACGCCTTCAATCAGGTCCACGAACAGAGGTTTAATCCCTCTGATAGATTGCACTAGAAAATCTATCAGAAGTTTTCTGCGAAGAGATTACACGAATCTGATTCGTTATTCCTTACTGCGATTCAAAATCACAGACCGGAATTTCTCGGGCAGAGCAAGGAGGGGGCGGCCGAAATATGTTTGAGAGAGAGGGTAGGGTTTTCGAAAATTGCTCTCAAAATATGACCTGTTGTGTGTAATTTCTGTACTGAAATAACTTATTTATAATGCAGGCCACTAACACCTTAGGGCCCATTAGTCATAAGCTGGGGCCCGACAAGCAAAGCCCGCTCGTTCAGAAATTAATATAAAATTCATCGTGACTCCGATTGATGAAACGATTTCACCAATGTGCACAGAAACCATTTCTGCACGTTTTAAAGTCAAAATAAATTTTCCTGAATCCGAATTCAGTGGTTTCCAAAAATGTCCATCCCTATGTCATTTTAGGAAATCCTACTCCCTTACTCTTATTTAAGAAGTCCAACTCCTTAGTTCATTAAATTTAACTCTTTAAATTTAACTATCTCAACGGGGATTAAAACTCCATTACACTGTGTGACCCTCAATGGTTCAGGGATACAGCTAGCCGTGGGCTCACAACTCCTTGTGACTCGGAACAACACTTTCCGACTTGCCCAACGAATCATGGTAAAGCGCCTAGCAACATCGCCCCATGATTCCCTAGGTATCACTGATAGTGCCTACAAGAACCAGTAGATTTTGGTTAGCGTACAGTACGGTCCCTTCATCCATATATCCCGATCGAATCAACAACCATTGGTATATCGAGAGTCGCTCAAGATTCGATAACTATGCAATGCATCTTGAAGATCAAATTAGTGACATCGCATGTGCTACTAAGAAACCATTTCTTAAATCACATCAAGTACTCTGGCCAGAGATTTGTCACACTAATATCTCCTCAGATCGCATAGGATATCCACACTCGCAAGTATGTGGTGAATCCTTGACAACAATGCATTGACTCCTATATGTGTCGTAACTGTACCCAATCTCGACACCTGATGACCCCCTCAGAGTCGGTAAACGAGTCAAAGCACAGTACTAGCATATAGAGTCTCCATGATGTTTCAAGTCGTAAGGACTAATGGTGTACAACCAAAACCGCGGACTTTATCCACTCGATAAGTGATAACCACTTGGAAAGTCCGGATAGGGTAGTTCGACTATTCATCCTATGAATATCCATTTGCATGCTTCGAACATCTCCATGTTCCCTACCAATGAAACGTGGTACTCCGCATCGCAAATGCTAGTCTCAAACTCGAGCGATCCTTATCCTTATTATCGGACGGCTCAATCGACTAGGAACGGTTTTAGAATATACAGTGACTATAAGATGTATTTCATGATAGACATCTCCATGTTCTACCACATCTTACATACACTATAGTATATTCAAGGTCTTTATCAAAACAACAATAGTATATCACAATATAACAATATGAAGTAATATAAAGTCATTGCCATAAAAGTGTAAATAATATTAAACAAAAGATTGTTTATACAAAGAGTCATCAAAACCCATAGCCACACAGTTGGCTCACTGGGCACCCACTCTTACAATCTCCCACTTGCCCTATAGCCAACTAGTCATACTACGTAGACCCATTGCTTCGCGATGTTTGTCAAACAATGGTCCTGGCAAAGGCTTAGTAAGTGGATCAGCGATATTGTCTGCAGAGGCCACTCGTTCGACACTGATGTCTCCTCTTTCCACAATCTCCCGGATTATGTGGTATTTCCTCAGTACGTGTTTGGATCTTTGATGAGACCTTGGTTCCTTTGCTTGAGCAACGGCACCCGTGTTGTCGCAGTACACCGGGACTGGACCAACAAATTCAGGAATGACGCCCAACTCTTGGACGAAATTCCTCATCCAAACGGCCTCTTTAGCAGCAGCTGATGCTGCAATGTATTCAGCCTCAGTGGTGGAATCCGCTGTGGTGTCCTGCTTGGAACTCTTCCAAGAGACAGCACTGCCATTGAGCATGAACACAAATCCAGAGGTTGACTTCGAGTCATCCACATCACTTTGGAAGCTAGAGTCGGTATAGCCTTCCAGTTTGAGTTCTCGTCCTCCATAAACCATGAACATATTCTTAGTCCTTCGCAAGTACTTAAGAATGTCCTTCACGGCTTTCCAATGCATCTGACCAGGATTAGACTGATATCTGCTCGTGACACTCAGAGCAAATGCTACATCCGGTCTGGTAGATATCATCCCATACATGATGCTACCTATAGCTGACGCATATGGTACATGTGTCATATTCTCTATCTCTGCATCAGTCTTGGGACACATAGACTTGGATAGAGAAACTCCATGACACATGGGTAGATGTCCTCTTGGACCCATCCATTGAAAACCGTTTCAATATGGTATCGATGTAGGTTGATTGAGTGAGTCCTATCATTCTCTTAGATCTATCCCTATAGATCTGTATCCCAAGAATGTAGGATGCCTCACCCAAATCCTTCATCGAAAATCTACCTGATAACCATATCTTTGTTGACTGCAACATCCCTACATCATTCCCAATGAGTAGGATGTCATCAACATAAAGTACTAAGAATGTCACCGCATCCTTAACTACTTTCTTGTACACGCAAGGTTCCTCCGGGTTCTTGATGAAACCAAAGTCTTTAATTGTTTCATCAAATTTCTGGTTCCAACTTCTTGATGCTTGTTTTAGACCATAAATTGATCTCTGAAGCTTGCATACCTTATGCTCGCTTCCCATGGATGTGTACCCCTCAGGCTGCTTCATATAGATTTCTTCCTTAATGTCTCCATTAAGAAAAGCAGTCTTCACATCCATTTGCCATATCTCATAGTCATACCATGCAGCTATGGCAATTAGGATTCTTATGGACTTGAACATTGCGACTGGTGAAAAGGTTTCATCATAGTCAACTCCTTGCCTTTGAGTATAACCTTTCGCCACCAATCGCGCCTTGTAGGTCAATACCTTACCATCAGGCCCAAGCTTTCTTTTGTAGATCCATTTACACCCTATTGGAACAATTCCATCGGGAGGATCCACTAAAGTCCAGACTTGGTTAGTATGCATCGAATCCAATTCTGATTGCATAGCTTCAAGCCATAAATTCGAATCCGCATCAGAAATTGCTTCCTTGAAGCTTCTTGGATCACATCCAATGTCGGGTTCATCTTGACCCTCTTCAAGAAGAAGACCATATCGAACTGGAGGTCTAGAAGTCCTCTCGGATCTTCTAGGTGCAGGCGTGTCCAGCAATGGTTCCTGAGGTGTGGGATCGTTATTTTGTATTTCGGGTTCTTCTCGAACTTCTTCGAGTTCCATCATCTCGCCTTTCTTATCCAATAAGAACTCCTTCTCCAAGAAGGTGGCATTCCGCGAAACAAACACCTTTGTTTCAGCAGGATAATAGAAATAATATCCGATTGAATTCTTCGGATACCCCACAAAATAACACAGGCTGGATCGACTATCCAACTTATCTCCCACTGTCCGCTTCACGTAAGCAGGACATCCCCAAATCC
This sequence comes from Henckelia pumila, assembly GCF_033568475.1. Classification (NCBI taxonomy): domain Eukaryota; kingdom Viridiplantae; phylum Streptophyta; class Magnoliopsida; order Lamiales; family Gesneriaceae; genus Henckelia; species Henckelia pumila. Next base: position 91,676,615 of record NC_133123.1, on the reverse strand, counting down.
TCAAGTATGAATACTTAGGAGCTTTGCCATTCCATAACTCGTATGGTGTTTTGTCCACTGCTTTAGTGTGGACGTTATTCAACAACAATACCGCCGTTTCAAGCGCATAGCCCCAAAACGAAGGTGGAAGCTCAGTGAAGCTCATCATGGATCGAACCATGTCCAACAAAGTTCGATTACGGCGCTCCGATACACCATTAAGCTGTGGTGTCATAGGAGGAGTCCACTGAGAGAGAATCCCATTCTCTTTTAGATAGTCCAAAAACTCGGTACTCAAGTATTCTCCACCTCGATCCGATCGAAGTGCTTTAATACTTTTACCTAGCTTGTTTTCTACTTCAGCCCTGAATTCTTTGAATTTTTCAAATGCTTCAGACTTATATTTCATTAAATATAAATACCCATACCTTGAATAATCATCAGTAAAGGTAATGAAGTAGGTGTGGCCATGTTGAGTCCCTACTCTAAATGGTCCACAAACATCTGTATGGATCAAATCCAACAGATTTTGACTACGTTCAGGCTTCCCCTTAAAAGGAGATTTAGTCATTTTCCCTTTTAGGCAGGATTCACAAGTAGGTAGAGAGTTAATATCAGACATATCAAACATGCCCTCTCCCACTAGCTTGTTCATCCTCCTTGAGGAAATATGACCTAGTCTAGCGTGCCAAAGGTTTGCCGGGTTTTGACTATCGATTTTCCTTTTTTTTGTTGTCGCCGGTTTGTCAATACAATTTACTGGAACGTCTTTTAGTTTTAAATTGTATAGATCGTTTTCAAGTTGTCCATTTCCAATTAAACATTCATTCTTGTAAATACTGCAAATCCCATTCACAAAATTACAAGAATAACCATCTCTATCAAGCATAGAAATAGAAATAATGTTTTTAATTAAATCTGGCACAAATAAAACATCTCTCAACAATAATTTAAAACCATTCTGCAAAATCAAACAAACATCTCCAATGGCCGTAGCTTCAACTCTGGAACCATTCCCGAGCCTCAGCTGGGTCTCACCCATTCTAAGCCTGCGACTTCTTGTCATCACCTGCAAATCATTGCAAATGTGAGAACCACATCCGGTATCCAATACCCAAGAAGTTGTATTAAGTGACATGTTTATTTCGATATAGAACATACCCTTTGCAGTTCCCAACTGCTCAAGATACTCCTTGCAGTTGCGCTTCCAATGACCCGGCTTCTTGCAGTAATGGCAAACATCCTTGGATTTTCCATCGTTTGAAGCCTTTGTCTTTTGCTTCTTCTCGGGTTCCACTTTCTTGGGTGGGGCAGAACGTTTCTTGCCCTTCATACTTGGCCCCTTCTTAGCAGAAGATGAGGAGCCCACCAAGAAAGCTGGCTTATCCTTCTTAAGTGTGGATTCATATGTAACGAGCATATTGACCATCTCTTCAAGGGTGGCCTCTATCTTGTTCATATTAAAATTTATCACGAATCCATCAAATGAAGAAGGAAGAGATAGAAGCAGCAAGTCCACATTGAGTTCATGCTCCAACACCAAATCAAGGGTCGCTAACTTCTGTATGAGCCAAATCACTCGTACCCCATGATCACGGACCGAAGTCCCTTCACGCATGCGGCACGTCATCAACTCCTTAACAGTAGAGAACCTTTCAGCCCTCGACTGAGCCCCAAAAAGTTCCTTGAGTTGCGTGTGAATGTCAGCAGCATTCACCGTGTCCTCAAATCGCCTCTGGAGTTCATCAGACATCGAGGCTTGCATATAGCATTTGGTCTTGATGTCATGGTCACACCATGCATCAAGTTTGGCCAATTCCTCCGGACTTATGTCAGCTGGTGCTTCCTTCGGAGGTGCTTTCTCTAACACGTAGAGCATTTTCTCCGAAGTTAAGACAATCTTCAACTTCCGGAACCATTCCGTATAGTTGGCGCCAGTCAGCTTGTTTTGTTCGAGGATCGAGAATAAAGGATTTCGCGAATTCATTGTGTGAAATACTGAAAAGGAAAAACAGACATATATCAATGATTGTTTAACAATTTACTAAGACATAAAATAGGCGAATTTAATTTTATGAATCTCACTCCCACTATTTTAACGATTTCACCACCCTCTAGTGAAAACGGGAAACTTTTTCCTTAGTGAGAACATGGAGTCCAATTGACAAACTTATGGTCCCGAATAATATCAGCCAACCATAATTCTCAAAAGGTAGAGCCCAATTGCTTCCAAAGCAACCCCCATGTATTTACCTCATGTCCAATAAGGGCCCAATAATATGACGCCGTTTAAAGTGACATGTCAAGATGACCCATCAATATTAAGTTGTGATGGACGGTCGCCATGTGGATCCCCCAATAATATGAGCCGATCCCATGGGAGTTCCACCCAACTTACAACATTTGTCGATCCAATGTACAGCTTTCCGACGAACGGGCCCCCCCAATAATATGAGCCGGACCGTATCCGCGGGTAGCATCACATACATTGACCGTTGATGGAAGGTAGGAACATTTAAACAATATTTAAATTTCCTTTATTTATCTTGATATAAATTTTAAATCATATTTAAAATGAGGGATTTTATTTATAAAAATATTTGTCTCATTTTTAATTTATTGCATGCATTGCCGGATTCACGCAATTTATGTCTAAACATGCATACAATCATAATATCACATATTATATAGGATGATCGATTCCATTTCTAATTGACCCGTGGTTGCCAATCACGGGTCTTAGTCCAATCCTAGGTAATATGCAGTATGCAAATGCAATTCTATTACATATGCTTCCAATTTACATTTCTTCAGTCTTCATTGTCTGCTGGACCCACCATCTTCAAATCTTGATCTCCCACTAAATCTAATGTATTTACAATTAAATAACAATGACAAGTAGGGGATACATTTTTAGGGGGTGGGAACGGGCTATAAACCAAGCCCACTTTTATTACATATGACATTCATATCGGGCCATAAACCAGGCCCATTAATAAAACCAACAACAATAAAGACAAAATGTAAATTCCTAACATACACCTACAAAATTGGTCATGGCAATCGATCATCCTTATCCAATAACATTTAATTCAAAATTAATTTATTGGATAACATGCTGTGGCAATTCAAATTTAAACAAGATAAAATCATATTTTATATATAAAATCACATTTCACATATAAAATCATATTTTATCTCCATATCAAATAAAATCATATTTTATCTATAAAATCCAATTTTACAAATAAAATCATATTTTATCTAATATATCATAAGATCATATCTTATCATCAATTGTACCAAAATAATTGATTTCAAAATTCAATTTACGGATAAAATATTAAAATTTTCCAAAAATTCAAATTTATCCAAAATCAATTTTAAAATTTACGGACTCGAACAATTCGATCCGAAATCTCGTGAACCAATCAAAAACAATTTTTGACCGGACCAAAAATAAAATTTTAAATATTAAAATTAATAAAAAATTAAAAATTAATTTTTCCCGCGGGCCACCCGGGACACTCCCGGGTCGGCCCGCACCCGGGGCGCGGGCCGGGGGCAGCGCCTGGCGCCGCCCCTGGGCGGCGCCGTGCGCTGCCCTGGGCGGCGCCGAGCGCTGCCCTGGGCGGCGCCGAGCGCCGCCCTGCGCTGCCCTGGGCGGCGCCGTGCGCTGCCCTGGGCGGCGCCGTGCGCCGCCCTGGGCGGCGACGGTCGCCGCCTTGGGCGGCGCTGTGCGCCCCCTTTGGGCGGCGCCGTGCGCCGCCCGGGGCAGCAACAATTGCTGCCCCACCGGGCAGCGATCCAATCGCTGCCCGGGTTTTGCCCCGAAAAAATTTTTTTTTTATTAAAAATATTTATTTTGTTTCATAAACCGAGACTCAAAAATTTTGTACAATTGATTATTCAATCGATTGATCTGAGCAACCTGGCTCTGATACCACTGTTGGAAAACTGGCGAGTTCCCAGACCAATTACGATTGATACCCGGTGCAGCGGAAGTTTAAAATTTTTTTCATGGAACGTTTCCATGGTATGGGTATCAACCGTTCATCGATTGAATTACGTGTGTGTAAAATTTAAATAACAATTAAATAAATTTTACCTCAAATCTCGCAACGAGATTAATGGACACCAACAGAACAATTCTGCTCTTGCTGTCTCTCCCTGGAACCGATGAACGCCTTCAATCAGGTCCACGAACAGAGGTTTAATCCCTCTGATAGATTGCACTAGAAAATCTATCAGAAGTTTTCTGCGAAGAGATTACACGAATCTGATTCGTTATTCCTTACTGCGATTCAAAATCACAGACCGGAATTTCTCGGGCAGAGCAAGGAGGGGGCGGCCGAAATATGTTTGAGAGAGAGGGTAGGGTTTTCGAAAATTGCTCTCAAAATATGACCTGTTGTGTGTAATTTCTGTACTGAAATAACTTATTTATAATGCAGGCCACTAACACCTTAGGGCCCATTAGTCATAAGCTGGGGCCCGACAAGCAAAGCCCGCTCGTTCAGAAATTAATATAAAATTCATCGTGACTCCGATTGATGAAACGATTTCACCAATGTGCACAGAAACCATTTCTGCACGTTTTAAAGTCAAAATAAATTTTCCTGAATCCGAATTCAGTGGTTTCCAAAAATGTCCATCCCTATGTCATTTTAGGAAATCCTACTCCCTTACTCTTGTTTAAGAAGTCCAACTCCTTAGTTCATTAAATTTAACTCTTTAAATTTAACTATCTCAACGGGGATTAAAACTCCATTACACTGTGTGACCCTCAATGGTTCAGGGATACAGCTAGCCGTGGGCTCACAACTCCTTGTGACTCGGAACAACACTTTCCGACTTGCCCAACGAATCATGGTAAAGCGCCTAGCAACATCGCCCCATGATTCCCTAGGTATCACTGATAGTGCCTACAAGAACCAGTAGATTTTGGTTAGCGTACAGTACGGTCCCTTCATCCATATATCCCGATCGAATCAACAACCATTGGTATATCGAGAGTCGCTCAAGATTCGATAACTATGCAATGCATCTTGAAGATCAAATTAGTGACATCGCATGTGCTACTAAGAAACCATTTCTTAAATCACATCAAGTACTCTGGCCAGAGATTTGTCACACTAATATCTCCTCAGATCGCATAGGATATCCACACTCGCAAGTATGTGGTGAATCCTTGACAACAATGCATTGACTCCTATATGTGTCGTAACTGTACCCAATCTCGACACCTGATGACCCCCTCAGAGTCGGTAAACGAGTCAAAGCACAGTACTAGCATATAGAGTCTCCATGATGTTTCAAGTCGTAAGGACTAATGGTGTACAACCAAAACCGCGGACTTTATCCACTCGATAAGTGATAACCACTTGGAAAGTCCGGATAGGGTAGTTCGACTATTCATCCTATGAATATCCATTTGCATGCTTCGAACATCTCCATGTTCCCTACCAATGAAACGTGGTACTCCGCATCGCAAATGCTAGTCTCAAACTCGAGCGATCCTTATCCTTATTATCGGACGGCTCAATCGACTAGGAACGGTTTTAGAATATACAGTGACTATAAGATGTATTTCATGATAGACATCTCCATGTTCTACCACATCTTACATACACTATAGTATATTCAAGGTCTTTATCAAAACAACAATAGTATATCACAATATAACAATATGAAGTAATATAAAGTCATTGCCATAAAAGTGTAAATAATATTAAACAAAAGATTGTTTATACAAAGAGTCATCAAAACCCATAGCCACACAGTTGGCTCACTGGGCACCCACTCTTACAGTAGGCACTATCAGTGATACCTAGAGAATCATGGGGCGATGTTGCTAGGCGCTCTTACCATGATTCGATGGGCAAGTCGGAAATTGTTGTTCCGAGTCACAAGGAGTTGTGAGCCCACGGCTAGCTGTATCCCTGAACCATTGAGGGTCACACAAGTAATGGATTTTTAATCTCCGTTGAGATAATTAAATTTAAAGAGTTAAATTTAGTGAATAAAGAAGTGGGACTTCTTATATCAGAGTAGAAGAGTAAGATTTCCTAAAATGACATAGGGATGGGCATTTTTGGAAATCACTGAATTCGGATTCAGAAAATTTATCTTGACTTTAAAAGATGTAGAAATGGTTTCTGTGCACATTGGTGAAATTGGTTTATCAATCTGAGTCACGATGAATTTTATATTAATTTCTGAATATGCGGGCTTTGCTTGTCAGGCATGAACTTATGACTAATGGGCCCTAAGCTGTTAACAGCCCACATTATAAATAAGTTATTGCAGTACAGAAATTACACAACAGTGGTCACAAAATTTTCGAAAACCCTAGCTGTTTTCTCTCTAGTGGCCGCCGCCCCCTCTCCTTTCTCTGCTCGAAAATTCCAGCCTGTGAATTTCGAATTTGCAGTCTGGTTTAACAGATCAAATTCGTTAATTCTCTTCGTAGAAAATTCTGATAGATTTTGTAGTGCAATCTATCAGAGGGATTAAACTTCTGTTCTTGGACCTGATTGAAGAATTGTTCGTCCATCAGTTCCTGGGATATACAACAAGAGCAGAGTTATCTATTGGTGTCCATAATCGCGTTTCGAGATTCAAGGTAAAAATTTAATTGTTATTTAATTTTTACATGCACAATTTAATCGTAAAGTTTTGATACCCATGATATGGAATAGTTCCATATAAAATTTTAAAACTTCCGCTGCACCGGGTATCAATTCTGATTGATATGAACACCGTTTTCCAACAGTGGTATCAAAGCCAGGTTGCTCAGATCAAGCGATTAAATTAATTAATTGTACAAATTTTTTTAAGCCTCGGTTTTTGAAACAAAACAAATTTTTAAAATTAAATTTTTGACGGGCAAAACACGGGCGTTGCGCAGGGCAGCGATGTGATCGCTGCCCAAGGGGCAGCGACGGGCTGCCCGGGAAAATTAATTTTATTTTTAATTAAAATTTTAATATGTTAAAATTCTATTTTTGGTCCGATCGAAAATTGTTTTTGATTGGTCCACGAGGCGTCGGATCGAATTGTTCGAGTCCAAAAATTTTAAAATTGCTTTTTGGATAAATTTGAATTTTTGGAAAATTTATAGATTTTATCCGTTAAATCAGATTTTATGAAATTAATTATTTTTGGTACAATTGATGATAAGATATGATCTTATGGAAATATTGAGTAAAATATGATTTTATGTATAAAATTGGATTTTATATGTAAAATATGATTTTATTTGATAAAAAGATAAAATATGATTTTGTATGTAAAATAAGATTTTATATATGGAATATGATTTTATCCTTTTTAATTTAATTGTCATTGCATGTTATCCAATAAATTAATTTTGAATTAAATATTATTGGATAAGGATGATCGATTGCCATGACCAATTTTGTAGGTGTATGTTAGGGAATTTACATTTGTTTTTGTTGTTGTTGGATTTATTAATGTGCCTGGTTTATGGCCCAATATGAATTGTCATATGTAATAAAAGTGGGCCTGGTTTATGGCCCGTTCCCACCCCTTAAAATGTATCCCCTACTTGTCATAGTTATTTATTGTAAATACATTAGACTTAGTGGGAGATGAAGATTGGAAGCGTGGTGGGCCCAGCAGACAATAAAGACTGAAGAAATGTAAATTGGAAGCACAATGTAATAGGATTGCATTGCATACTTGCATATTACCTAGGATTGAACTTAGACTCGTGATTGGCAACCACGGGTCGATTAGAAATGGAATCGATCATCTTGTATAATATATGATATTATCGTTGTATGCATGTTTAGACTAAATTGTATGAATCCCGCAAGCATACAAATTTTAAATGATGAGACAAATTTTCAAAATTAAAATCCCTCATTTTAAATATGATTTAAAATTGATATCAAGATAAATAAAGGAAATTTAAATATTGTTTAAATGTTCCTACCTTCCATCAACGATCAATGTATGAGATGCTACCCGCGGATACGGTCCGGCTCATATTATTGGGGGGGCCCGTTCATCGGAAAGTTGTACATTGGATCGACACATGTTGTAAGTTGGGTGGAACTCCCATGGGATTTGCTCATATTATTGGGGATCCACATGGCGACCGTCCATCACAACTTAATATTGATGGGTCATCTTGACGTGTCACAATAAAAGACGTCATATTATTGGGCCCTTATTGGACATGAGGTAAAACGTGGAGGTTGCTTTGGAAGCAATTGGGCTCTACCTTTTGAAAATTATGGTTGACTGATATTATTCGGGACCATAGTTTGTCAATTGGACTCCATGTTCCCACTAAGGAAAACAGTTTCCCGTTTTCACTAGAGGGTAGTGAAATCGTTAAAATAGTGGGAGTGAGATTCATAAAATAAATTTCGCCTATTTTATGTCTTAGTAAATTAATTAAACAATCATCGATAATTGTCTGTTTCATCTCAGTATATCATTATGATGAATCTTCGTAATCCACATGTTTCAATTCTCGAACAAAACAAACTTACTGGCGCAAACAATACGGAATGATTCCATAAGTTAAGATTGTTCTAAGTTCGGAAAAGATTTTCTAAGTGTTAGAAAAGGCTTCTTCGAAAACAGCCCCGGCTGATGTAACTGCCGAAAGGTTGGCCGAACTAGAGAAATGGTTGGACCATGATCTCAAGGCCAAATGTTACATACAAAATTGGACAAGTCTAAACAAGTTTGCCATTGCTGCAAGAAACCCGGTCATTGGAAACGTAACTGCAAAGAATACCTCGAGCAGTTGCGAACTGCAAAGGGTATGTTTTACATTGAAATAAATGTTTTTCTTAATACTACTTCTTGGGTATTGGATACCAGATGTAGATCTCACATTTGCAATGAGTTGCAAATGATGACAAGAAGTAATAGGCTAAGAATGGGTGAGACCCAGTCAAGGCTCGGAAATGGTTCTAGAGTTGAAGCCAAAGCTGTGGGAGACGTTTATTTAATTTTGCAGAACGATTTTAAGTTACTTTTGAGAGATGTTTTATTTGTTCCATACTTGATTAAAAACATTATTTCTGTTTCTATGCTTGATAGAGATGGTTTTTCTTGCAATTTTGTGAATGAGATTTGCAATATTTACAAGAATGAATGTTTGATTGGAAATGGACAACATGAAAACGATCTATATAACTTAAAATTAAAAGACGTTCCAATAAATTATGTTGATAAACCGGTAACAACGAACAAAAGGAAAATCGATAGTCAAAACCCGGCAAACCTTTGGCATGCTAGGCTAGGTCATATTTCCTCAAGGAGGATGAACAAGCTAGTGGGAGAGGGCATGTTTGAATGTCTGATATTAACTCTCTACCTACTTGTGAATCCTGCCTGAAAGGAAAAATGAATAAATCTCCATTCAAGGGGAAACCTGAGCGTAGTCAAAATCTGTTGGATTTGATCCATACAGATGTTTGTGGTCCATTTAAAATTGGTACTCAATTTGGCCACACCTACTTTATTACCTTTACTGATGATTATTCAAGATATGGGTATTTATATTTAATGAAATATAAGTCTGAAGCATTTGAAAAGTTCAAAGAATTCAAGGCTGAAGTAGAAAACAAGCTAGGTAAAAGTATTAAAGCACTTCGATCGGATCGAGGTGGAGAATACTTAAGTACCGAGTTTTTGGACTATCTGAAAGAGAATGGGATTCTCTCTCAGTGGACTCCTCCTTTGACACCTCAGCTGAATGGTGTATCGGAGCGTCGTAATCGAACTTTGTTGGACATGGTTCGATCCATGATGAGCTTCACTGAGCTTCCACCTTCGTTTTGGGGCTACGCACTTGAAACGGCGGTTTTGTTGTTGAACAACGTTCACACTAAAGCAGTAGATAAAACACCATACGAGTTATGGAATGGAAAAGCTCCTAAGTATTCATACTTGAGGATTTGGGGATGTCCTGCTTACGTGAAGCAGACAGTGGGAGATAAGTTGGATAGTCGATCCATCTTATGTTATTTTGTAGGGTATCCGAAGAATTCAATCGGATATTATTTCTATCATCCTAATGAAACAAAAGTGTTTGTTTCAAGGAATGCCACCTTCTTGGAGAAGGAGTTCTTATTGGATAAGAAAGGCAAGATGATGGAACTCGAAGAAATTCGAGAAGAACCCGAAATACAAAATAATGATCCTACACCTCAGGAACCATTGATTGTGACACGCCTAGAAGATCCGAGAGGACTTCTAGACCTCCTATTCGATATGGTCTTCTTCTTGAAGGGGATCAAGATGAACACGACGTTGGATGTGATCCAAGAAACTTCAAGGAAGCAATTTCTGATGCGGATTCAAATTTATGGCTTGAAGCTATGCAGTCGGAAACAGATTCGATGCATACAAACCAAGTTTGGTCTTTAGTAGATCCTCCCGATGGAATTGTTCCAATAGGGTGTAAATGGATCTACAAGAGAAAGCTTGGGCCTGATGGTAAGGTATTGACCTACAAGGCACGATTGGTGGCGAAAGGTTATACTCAAAGACAAGGAGTTGACTATGATGAAACCTTTTCACCAGTTGCAATGTTCAAGTCCATAAGAATCCTTATTGCCATAGCTGCTTGGTATGACTATGAGATATGGCAAATGGATGTAAAGACTGCATTTCTTAATGGAAACATTAAGGAAGAGATCTATATGACGCAGCCTGAGTGATACACATCCATGGGAAGCGAGCATAAGGTATGCAAGCTTCAGAGATCGATCTATGGTCTCAAACAAGCATCAAGAAGTTGGAACCAGAAATTTGATGAAACAATAAAGGATTTTGGTTTCATCAAGAACCCGGAGGAACCGTGCGTGTACAAGAGAGTAGTTAAGGATGCTGTGACATTCTTAGTACTTTATGTTGATGACATCTTACTCATTGGGAATGATGTAGGGATGTTGCAGTCAACAAAGATACGGTTATCAGGTAGATTCTCGATGAAGGATTTGGGTGAGGCATCCTATATTCTAGGGATACAGATCTATAAAGATAGATCTAAGAGAATGATAGGACTCACTCAAGCAACCTACATCGACACAATATTGAAAAGGTTTTCAATGGATGGGTCCAAGAGAGGACATCTACCTATGTGTCATGGAGTTTCTCTATCCAAGTCCATGTGTCCCAAGACTGATGAAGAGATAAAGAAAATGACACATGTACCATATGCGTCAGCCACAGGTAGTATCATGTATGGGATGATATCTACCAGACCGGATGTAGCATTTGCTCTGAGTGTCACGAGCAGATATCAAGACAATCCCGGTCAAATGCATTGGAAAGCCGTGAAGGACATTCTTAAGTACTTACGAAGGACTAAGAATATGTTCATGGTATATGGAGAAAAAGAACTGAAATTGGAAGGCTATACCGACTCTAGCTTCCAAAGTGACGTGGATGACTCGAAGTCAACCTCTGGATTTGTGTTCATGCTCAATGGCGGTGCTGTCTCTTGGAAGAGTTCCAAGCAGGACACCACAACGGATTCCACCACTGAGGCAGAATACATTGCGGCATCAGCTGCTGCTAAAGAGGCCGTTTGGATGAGGAATTTCGTCCAAGAGTTGGGCATTATTCCTGAAGTTGTTGGTCCAGTCCCGGTGTACTGTGACAACACGGGTGCCATTGCTCAGGCAAAGGAACCAAGGTCTCATCAAAGATCCAAACACGTACTGAGGAAATACCACATCATCCGGGAGATCGTGGAAAGAGGAGACATCACTGTCGAGAGAGTGGCCTCTGCAGACAATATCGCTGATCCACTTACTAACCCTTGCCAGGACCATTATTTGACAAACATCGCAAAGCAATGGGACTGCGTAGTATGACTAGTTTGCTTTAGGGCAAGTGGGAGCCAACTTGTGGCTAAGGGCTTTTATGACTCTATGTATAAACAATCTTTTGTTTAATATAATTTACACTTTTATAATGGCCTTTACTTTATCTTTTATCATATTATTATGTTGTGACATACTATAAGATGTTTAGATGAAGACCTTGAATATACTATAGTGTATGTAATATGTGGTGGCACATGGGGATGGCTATCATGAAACACATCTTATAGTCACTGTATATTCTAAACAGTTCCTAGTCGATTGAGCCGTCCATTAATAAGGATAAGGATCGCTCGAGATTGAGACTAGCATTTGCGATGCCGAGTACCACGTTTCATTGGTATGGAACATAGAGATGTTCAAAGCATGCAAATGGATATTCATACGATGAATGATCGAACTACCCTATCCGGACTTTCCAAGTGGTTATCACTTATCGAGTGGATAAAGTCCGTGGTTTTGGTTGTACACCATTAGTCCTTACTACTTGAAACATCATTGAGACTCTATATGCTAGTACTGTACTTTGACTCGTTTACCGACTCTATTGGGGTCATCAGGTGTCGGGATTGGGTACAGTTACGACACATATAGGAGTCGATGCTTTGTTGTCAAGGATTCACCACATACTTGCTAGTGTGGATATCTTATGCAATCTGAGGAGATATTAGTGTGACGAATCTCTGGCCAGAGTACATGATGTGTTTTAAGAAATGGTTTCTTAGTAGCACATGCGATGTCACTATTTGATCTTCAAGATGCATTGCATAGTTATCGAATCTCGAACGACTCTCGATTTACCAATAGTTGTTGATTCGATCGGGATATATGGATAAAGGGACCGTACTGTACGCTAACCAAAATCTATTGGTTCTTGCAGGCACTATCAGTGATACCTAGGGAATCATGGGGCGATGTTGCTAGGCGCTCTTACCATGATTCGATGGGCAAGTCGGAAATTGTTGTTCCGAGTCACAAGGAGTTGTGAGCCCACGACTAGCTGTATCCCTGAACCATTGAGGGTCACAGATGTATCCCTGAACCATTGAGGGTCACACAAGTAATGGATTTTTAATCCCCGTTGAGATAATTAAATTTAAAGAGTTAAATTTAGTGAATAAAGAAGTGGGACTTCTTATATCAGAGTAGAAGAGTAAGATTTCCTAAAATGACATAGGGATGGGCATTTTTGGAAATCACTGAATTCGGATTCAGAAAATTTATCTTGACTTTAAAAGATGTAGAAATGGTTTCTGTGCACATTGGTGAAATTGGTTTATCAATCTGAGTCACGATGAATTTTATATTAATTTCTGAATATGCGGGCTTTGCTTGTCAGGCTTGAACTTATGACTAATGGGCCCTAAGCTGTTAGCAGCCCACATTATAAATAAGTTATTGCAGTACATAAATTACACAACAGAGGTCACAAAATTTTCGAAAACCCTAGCTGTTTTCTCTCTAGTGGCCGCCGCCCGCTCTCCTCTCTCTGCTCAAAAATTCCAGCCTGTGAATTTCGAATTTGCAGTCTGGTTTAACGGAACAAATTCGTTATTTCTCTTCGTAGAAACTTCTGATAGATTTTCTAGTGCAATCTATCATAGGGATTAAACTTCTGTTCGTGGACCTGATTGAAGAATTGTTCGTCCATCAGTTCCTGGGATATACAACAAGAGCAGAGTTATCTGTTGGTGTCCATAATCTCGTTTCGAGATTCAAGGTAAAAATTTAATTGTTATTTAATTTTTACACGCACAATTTAATCGTAAAGTTTTGATACCCATGATATGGAATCGTTCCATATAAAATTTTAAAACTTCCGCTGCACCGGGTATCAATTCTGATTGATCTGAACACCGTTTTCCAACATGCTTTTACCTTTCAAGGCAGTAGTTCCAACTTCTGGGAAGCTACAACAAAATATTGTATCAAAGTCTAACCAATCTAAACAACAACAAGGCTCAAGGTAATTATCTATACCGTTCTTCGTCCAAATCTCTGAAACGAACAAATGCTGTTAACCTTGGGCTTCACAAACTCCAAACGAATCTGTTCAGATACAAATCAAAGATCAATAACCATGATCAACTTACAAGCCAAGTTCAACAACTCAAAAACGGTTCGAAATCCCAAAACTCAAACCGACGACATAACGGCTAAAAACTGAACAAACCGAAAATGCAGACAACAGTTCAATACCGATATAATCTCATAACAATGCTAATACAACAACAACAAGGCAATCCCAACAAATCTCAAAACTAAAACTTTCGAAAATGGCTTCCAAAAATCACAACAAATCCGAACGTCGCTCTAATTCAAAACCGACAGATAATAAACGATCAGAACTCCGCCAAGAACAACATACTAGAATCTAGATCGATTCTAACAACCTCCGAAAAATACTTAAGGTATAACGGAGCTCTCACTGTAGTGATCGCTAATCTGCCTTCAGAAATAATTTCCAACGGCCGGATCGAGCTCGGACTGAAATCAGGAAGCTTGGAAGCTCAATGGGGCGTCTTCAATGGAGGGAGGCGATGCAATGGATGTGATGGAGAAGAGCATGGGTCCAAAAGCCTTATAAATATCTATAAAAACCGATAATTGCGTTTTAGTCCCTGAAAAATCTAATTTTTGCAAAAAGGTCCCTGATCAAAATCAAGTTGGCTCGTGAACTCTGCAATCTCCGATTAACTCAAATAAACTCATTTAAGATAAAAACGGGGCGTTCCAATTCTCCCCCACTATGAAGAGATTTCGTCCTCGAAATCAACGAGAACCACAACTCATAAGATAGAATAAAGAACTAAAGACAGTAAGAAGAACTCACGTCATCCGAATAACTTTGGAAATCGCTGTCTCATGTCAGACTCTGTCTCCCAAGTCGCTTCCTCGACGCCGTGATGGCTCCACTGCACTTTCACCAACGGAATCGACTTGGTCCTGAGTTGCTTCTCCTTCCGATCAAGGATCTGAATCGGTCGCTCAAAGTAGCTCAGAGTCTCGTCTAACTCGGCTTCGTCAGGCTGAAGAATATGAGAAGGATCTGGATGATACTTTCGCAGCATAGAGACGTGAAAAACGTCGTGAATACCAGATAAAGACGGAGGAAGTGCAAGTCTGTAAGCAAGATCGCCTATCTTCTCGAGAATCTCGTACGGACCGATGAATCTCGGAGATAACTTTCCTCTCTTCCCAAATCTAACAGTGCCTCCGAAAGGTGAAATCTTCAGAAAAACTCGGTCTCCCTGATCAAAACTCAGAGGTCTACGCTTGACATTCGCATACTTCGCCTGTCTATCTTGAGCTGACTTCATTTTGGTCTGAATGATCTTAACCTGCTCTGCCATATCTCTAAGCATCTCCGGTCCCAAATCTGGTGACTCGGAAAATTCATCCCAAAACAACGGAGATCGGCATTTCTTACCGTACAATGCCTCAAAAGGCGCCATACCGATACTTGCTTGGAAGCTGCTGTTGTAAGAAAACTCGACAAGAGGCAAAGAATCCTGCCAACTAGTGCCAAAATCTAGCACTACCGCTCGCATCATATCCTCTAACGTCTGGATAGTCAGCTCTGACTGTCCATCGGTCTGAGGATGATAAGCTGTACTCAGATGCAATCGAGTACCAAGTGCCCCCTGAAGACTGTGCCAGAAGTGAGAAGTGAATCTAGGATCTCTGTCTGAAACGATCGATTTTGGCATACCATGCAATCTCACAACATTGCTAACATACAACTCAGCCATCTGATCATGACGATACGTCATCCTGTACGGAATAAAACACGCAGAATTCGTCAATCGGTCGATCACTACCCAAATGGCATCGCATCCTCGAACGGATCGTGGTAGCTTCGTGACGAAATCCATGGAAATGTGATCCCACTTCCATTCAGGAATAGATAGACTGTGCAACAGACCTCCCGGTCTCTTCCGTTCTGCTTTCACCTGTTGACAATTCAAACACCGAGATACAAACCTCGCTACGTCGCTCTTCATTCTCTTCCACCAGAACTGGTTCTTCAGATCATTGTACATCTTACGACCTCCAGGATGAATACTAAACCGACTGCAATGAGCCTCTCGGAGAATACGCTGTCTCAACTCCGAAATATCAGGCATAACAATACGGTTATTCACATACAGTACATCATCTCTAACCTGGAATTCAGACTGATGCCCAGATCTGACTTTCTCTACTGAAACCTGAATGCTCGGCTAAGACTTCTGTGCTTCTCTGATTGCAACAAACAACTCCGGTTCGGCTTGAATAGCAAACACTCTGATAGTCTCCCTATCTGTTTCAAACTCTAAACAAGAAGTGCAACAATCATCGATCAACTGAGAAACACCAATAGTAGTAAGAGATAAAGAACATAGCTTTTGGCTCAAGGCATCTGCAACTGCATTCGACTTTCCCGGATAATACTTGATTTCACAGTCGAAATCCTTCAACAGATCTAACCATCTTCTCTGTCTCATATTCAGCTCTGCCTGTGAAAACAAGTACTTAAGGCTCTTATGGTCAGAAAAGATCTCGAAAGACTCACCATAAAGATAGTGACGCCAGATCTTCAGAGCAAAGACGATTGCAGCTAGTTCAAGATCATGGACCGGATAACGAGTCTCGTGCGGTTTCAGCTGCCTTGATGCATACGCTATCACATGCTTATGCTGCATAAGAACACAACCCAAGCCTTGTTTAGAAGCATCACAATAGACTGTGAAACCTTCAGTACCCTTCGGAATAGAAAGAATTGGAGCACTGGTCATTCTCCTCTTCAGATCAACAAAGCTAGCCTCACAATCTGGAGTCCAAACAAAAGGCGCATTCTTCTGAGTCAGCTGGGTAATAGGCTTGGCAATAGACGAGAAACCCTCGATGAAACGACGGTAATAACCAGCTAAACCCATGAAGCTTTGGATCTCCGGCACTGAAGTAGGTCTAGGCCAATTCATAACCGCTTCAATCTTGCTGGGATCGACAGAAATCCCATCTTCAGAAATAATATGACCGAGAAAGACAACTCGATCTAACCAAAATTCGCATTTCAAAAGCTTGGCAAACAACTGCTCAACTCGCAAAATCTGCAATACGGTCCTCAAGTGCTCTTCATGGTCAGTACGGTTCTTCGTGTAGATAACAATATCATCGATAAAGATAATGACGAACTCATCTAAATAACGATGAAAGATATGGTTCATCAAACCCATAAAAACCGCTGGGGCGTTAGTAAAACCGAACGGCATGACTATAAACTCAAAATGACCATACCTTGTTCTGAATGCGGTCATAGGAACGTCTTCCTCTTGCACTCTCAACTGGTGATAACCTGACCTCAGATCAATCTTAGAGTAGACAGAAGAACCCTGCAGTTGATCAAAAAAGTCATCTATTCGGGGTAAATGATACTTGTTCTTAACTGTAGCCTGATTCAATTGACGGTAGTCGATACAGAGCCGCATAGAACCATCCTTCTTCCGAACAAAAAGCACAGGAGCACCCCAAGGCGATACACTAGGTCTGATGTATCCCTTGGCAATCAAATCCTCAAGCTGCTCCTTCAACTCTCTCAATTCAACAAGTGTCATACGATAAGGAGCTTTTGAAATAGGTTGAGTACATGGCACTAAGTCAATGCTGAATTCGATTTATCGAATAGGTGGCAAACCAGGAACATCTTTACGGGAACACATCAGCAAAATCTCTAACCACCGGTAAATCTACCAAAGCTGGGCTAGATTTCAGTACATCAACCGCATAAACCAAAAATCCTTCTGCACCTCTCTGTAGCAAACGAGTCATAGATAACACTGAAATCAAAGGAATTCTAGATCGAGAACCCTTACCAAAGAATTTCCACTCGTCTGCCATTTCAGGTCTGAACCTGACAACTTTCTGGAAACAATCGACTGTCGCCCTGTACTTGGTTAAAGCATATATCCCGACAATACAATCAAAATCTGACAGTCCAAGTACAATACAGTCGAATTCTAAAAAATTTCCTTCAAAACACAGTTCACAGTTCCTGACTAATCTGACAGAAACAATTCCTCCACCCAAAGGTGAAGTAACAGCTACTACTGTAGGCAACAATTCAGTTGGAAAATCATGCAATAATACGAATTTCTCAGAGATAAAAGAATGGGAAGCACCCGTATCTATCAAGACATGAGCAGAATAACCAAGAATCGAACAGTTACCTGCTATAACATCGTCAGGTGCTTCTTGAGCCTGATCCTCTGTCAGAGCAAAGACTCGTGCTTGCTGTCTCGAAGGCTGATTTGCACTGGTACTACCTCCCTGTCTATTCTGCTGCTGAGGCTGGAAAGAGTGCACTGCAAAAGACTGCCTCTCAGGCTAAGCTACAGGTCTAGACGAACTCCCACTCTGAGCTCTATCTCTATTACGTTGAGGGCACACCTTAGAGAAGTGTCCCGGTTGCTGACATGTGTTACAATTGCCGAGGACTCCCACACACTGATCCGGTGAGTGTCTTCCTCCACACTTGCTGCAGTACAAGGATGATGATCCAGAGCTCTGTCATGTACCAAACTGTCGGGAACCACTGGAACTAGACGAACTGTTCCCCTGCCTCTTGAACTGTTTAACTCTTGCTTTATACTGATCTTTTCTGTTTCCCCCACTGTTACCACCTTCATACCTCTGTTGTTGGTTCTGATGTTGAGGTGGCTGATTCTGATACTGAGATAGTTGGTTCTGATACTGCCTCTGCTGCTGAGGTGCTACCTGATTACCTATTTGCCTCCACAAGCCTGCTTCTGCTCCCTTTGCGTGATTCATGGCATCCGCAAAGTTGTTAGGCCTGTTGGTATTTACCAACGTGAAGACGTCGGGGTTTAAACTATTTATGAACTGATCTACCTTAGCTTCTTCATCTTCGGCAATTAGTGGTGAAAAATGCAACAGACTATCAAACTTGGCAACGTACTCTTCGATGTTCAGATTCTCTTGTCTCAAATTGGCAAATTCTGCTCCCTTGTCCTTACGGTACGAGATAGGGAAAAACCGCTTATAGAATTCAGATTTAAAAAGAGTCCAAGTAACTTCCGTACCTCTATTCTCTATTGCTTTCTTTGTCATGATCCACCAGCTCTTAGCAACCCCACGTAGTTGATGAATGACTAACCTGATTCTGCGGTCATCTGTGTAATCAATGGAATCAAATAGCTGATCAATATCATCCAACCAACTCTCGCAGTCAACTGGATTTTCTGAACCCATCAATAATGGCAGATTGAACGACTGAAACCTCTTCAACAAGGTTTCCATAGGCGTTGCTGAAGCATCCAACTGATCAACTTCAGTGCTAGCTTGCTCAGTCGCAGGGATAACTAGCGATGTGTTTTTGTTTATCACTCGACGAGGACCCATCTGATAATCAAAGGTTAGGACACGAGATATCTCAATCGCTACAATCAGTGCCCTTACAACCGCTTGGAATACCGGATACCAGCCGATAACATAAACAATTATATTTCAAGTAGATCATGCTTTATAAATTAAATCACATAACCATGTAATTCAATAATTCTCAATAATAAAGCATGCTCGCATGGAATTAAGTACACAGTTAAAATAATTAAAACACATGCGAGGAGCCAATACACGCAGACTCGATCTACCCGCTCACTCTAGTTCGACCAAGAATCTTAACTCTCTGATACCACTTAATGTGGGACCTCGGTTCTAAACAACAATTAAAGGAGTAATTCAGTAAGTAAGCAATTAAAAGCCAAGAGCAATTTTTTTTTTTAAAGGGGACGTGCGGGCGGCCGCTTGAGGCGCGGGCGCGCATGGCGTCCTGCCCAAGCTCTCGCGCGGGCGCGCCTGAAGCTCTACCCAAAACTTTCGAAATGAAGTGCGGGATGCGCGGACGTGCCACCCGAGGCGCGGGCGCGCATGGCCTGCTGAATTGGCTCAAAACAAGCTTCAAAAGTGCAATAACATAACCAAAAGAACTCTAACATGATCCAACTAATATATATCCAACAACATAGCATTTAAATACATAAAAGTGAAGAACATGCATCGATGCTAGCTATTACAAGCCGAATACAAAATACAAGAGTTCTAACCACAAGCAAGACCACTTCCAATCCAAGTTCCAGTTCTTAACATGCTTCAAAACATAAACTAGATTATCATGCTAACAAGACTTCTAGACCGAGTCTCACTTCTACATCATTCCCTCAAAGCTAACCATGCCTCTTCTGACTTGATCCTGCCCCACCTGTTGCCAAGTACACATACAAAACAAAGCAACAACCGGATAACCGGTGAGAATGATAATCCCAGTAAAAGCAACATACAAGTAATACAACAACAAACATGCTTTCAAAACAACAACAAAATCAATAACAACGTAATGAAATGCATGTCTTTAAACCGGGATATCAAATCTGATAAACGAGGGTTTTCTGCTGTGCTTTTGGGATTCCGAGGATGAGATCACGTAACCACTCACCGACTCTCCCAATCGAGGTGGTGCCACGTATCCCACTCCTCTAGACTTTGAGCAACTATAATGAGTATGCTAGCACTAGGCGAAATGACTATGACCTAGGCCACTCAATTATAGTTCCCAAACGTCTAAACAAAAAGGGCTATTCTGCCCGCTGAAACCAAATTTGGCTCAAGATGAATGCATAACAGAATAAAAAACATAGCCATATAATAAAAGCTCAAGCAATTCGACAAGACACAAGTTCCTCATGCTAGAATAAGTGTAGATGCAAGTATGTGCTTTTAAGGGAAACTCGAGAACCAACTGTCCCGAGTATGCTATCCTGCTATCGATGACTACTTTTATCTTTCAAGGCAGTAGTTCCAACTTCTGGGAAGCTACAACAAAAGATTGTATCAAAGTCTAACCAATCTAAACAACAACAAGGCTCAAGGTAATTATCTATACCGTTCTTCGTCCAAATCTCTGAAACGAACAAATGTTGTTAACCTTGGGCTTCACAAACTCCAAACGAATCTGTTCAGATACAAATCAAAGATCAATAACCATGATCAACTTACAAGCCAAGTTCAACAACTAAAAAACGGTTCGAAATCCCAAAACTCAAACCGACGGCATAACGGCTAAAAACTGAACAAACCGGAAACGCAGACAGCAGTTCAATACCGATATAATCTCATAACAATGATAATACAACAACAACAAGGCAATCCCAACAAATCTCAAAACTCAAACTTTCAAAAATGGCTTCCAAAAATCACAACAAATCCGAACGTCGCTCTAATTCAAAACCGACAGATAATAAACGATCAGAACTCCGCCAAGAACAACATACTAGAATCTAGATCGATTCTAACAACCTTCAAAAAACAAAACATATCTGATCGGAGAAATACTTACGGTATAACGGAGCTCTCACTGCAGTGATCGCTAATCTGCCTTCAGAAATAATTTCCAACGGCCGGATCGAGCTCGGACTGAAATCAAGAAGCTTGGAAGCTCAATGGGGCGTCTTCAATGGAGGGAGGCGATGCAATGGAGGTGATGGAGAAGAGAATGGGTCCAAAGGCCTTATAAATATCTATAAAATCCGATAATTGCGTTTTAGTCCCTGAAAAATCCAATTTTTGCAAAAAGGTCCCTGATCAAAATCAAGTCGGCTCGTGAACTCTGCAATCTCCGATTAACTCAAATAAACTCATTTAAGATAAAAATAGGGCGTTACATTTATCAACTTCCATATATCTATCACATCAAGATAGAATTCAAGTAATTAATCCAAGTACTGAATTAAAATGATATGCATGTCTTTAAAACTTTTGGATTATCAGACTCAGATAATCAAATGGAATTCTTCTTTCTTTCTTTCTTTTGTTTGGGATCCCGAGGTTAAAATATCCAAAAATCACACCGAACTCCCCTCTCGAGGTGGACGAGACATATTTTAATCCTCTAGACTCCAGAGCATTATAGAGAGTTTATTTGACAAGGTATAAAATCTCCAACCAGGTCACTCAACTACAATCTCTAGATCGTCTAATCAAATTGAAATGAATCAAGGCTCAATATAAATGCATATGTCATCTCATGCATTCTAATATCATTTCAATCATCAGTTCATATAAGCATTCAATCATGCTTTCATTCATCAATTCAAATAATCATTCAAACATGATTTCGTCAATATAAATGCATATATAATCTCATGCATTCAAATAAACATTCAATCAAGAAAGTATGTGATTTCTTCGGAACACTCGAATAAAGTCTAATTCGAGTTAATCGTTCCATTCAATTTTAAGTCGTCTTTTACTTTATTCGCTTCGAAGGTACTTCAATCTGAAATCAATAACAAGGATAATAGTCAATATCCAATCAAACTCTTTCAAAACTCAATCAACTTATTCAATCGATAAATAAGAAAATCGATACTGTACCGACTTCAATCTTCCAACTGACCAAAGCTGCTACCTCACAACTCTGCTGACTTCAATTCAATCTATCATAAGAAGTCAATAGGATCAACATCGACATCCAAAAGCTCAAACTGACGGCATCCAAAACTCAAACTGACGGCATAACGGCTATAAACTGATCAAACCGGAAACGCAGACAGCAAGATATCAATTCAATAAACTCATAATCGTCTCAATATCATCAAAACAATTCAAATCCTTCAAATCAAAAATCCCCAATTTTGAAATAATCTTCCAAAAATCAAAATAATTCCGAACGACGCTCTATTTCAAAACCGACAGAGAATAAACGATCAGAACTCTGCCAAGATCAACATACTCCAAACTCAATCTGTGAGACCCCGATTTTTAATCTTCTAAACTCGAATAATTAATCATAATCGAACACAATAAGCCGTGGAAAACGAATCAAATTTTTATTTATTTATTTTTTAAAAAGAAGCCTCGCGCCCGTGCGAGGTCATCACCTCGCGCCCGCGCAGGCTACGCGAACAGAGACTCGCGGAGATACTCGCGCCCGCGCGAGAAGGGAGCTTGCGCGCGCGGGCGAAATCTCCCGAGCCTCTCAAACTCCTTGCGCGCGCACAGGCAAAATGGGCAGAGGGGTCGAGGAGCCTGCAAAACAACCAACAAGGCAATTTTAAACATTTCAAATTCAAACATAATACAAATCAATATTTAGAACATGCCAAATCTAGGTTCTGCCCAAAATACAATAACCAGTCGAGTTTTACAAATGAGTTCCACCGACTCAACAAAACTAATACAATTCCAAATAGAGTCGACCCTACGACCCGGAGTCTCACTTCTATCAATCTCACCCCCAAGCTAACCAGGACGACTCGGTCCAGCTCCTGATCCTCCTGTTGCCAAGTTACACATACAAAACAAAGAAAACAGTCGGAATAATCCGGTTAGAAATATAATTTCTAAGTAAAAGAGACATGCATTCAATATCAAATAAACACCTCAATCGAAGTGTGTCAACATAAATCATAACATCGAAATTATATTGAATGAATGCATGGATTTAAAAGTCAAGATTATCAAGTCAGATAATCATAAAATCGATCGGTACTCGGTTGGGATTCCGGGGTCAAGTCTTCACGACAAATCACCGACGCACCCTTTCGGGGTGGAAGTCGATCAACTCGATCCCCTAGACTTTAGAGCAACTATAAGAAGTATTCTGGCAATTGGAAAAACTCGAAATCCAAAGCCACTTCAATATAGCTCCTTAAAACGTCTCATTTCAAAACGAATCAAAAGTCGGCTCAATATGAATGCAAGTGCAGCAATAACTAAATCAAGTTCACGCAAGCAAATAAACAAACGGTATGTGATTTTCGGAAACTCGAGAATAAGTCGATCTCGAGTATTCGTTCCCATTCATTTCAATGTCGACTCTTACCTTTTTCTCGAAGCTTCAATCAATCTTGTCAAACAAGTGACAACTCGATTCAAACTCTAAATAATTCGAAACTCAAAGTCGATAAATCAAACAATCTATACCGTCTTCCAACTCTTCGATTGGTAACCGATCTCCAAGTCCTCCAATTCCAATCTCTAATCAACTGTTAAAACATCGAGACACGGATTCGATATCAACTCGGAGTTCAAACTCAATCAAATTCGATATAAAATTCAAACCGAACCAAAACCGATAACTCAAACTCGATTTCGACGGCATAACGACTATAAACTAACTATCCGGAAATACAAACCATCCAACAACATCACAATAACTCAATCATCATCACAAACCATCAAAACAACTCAAATCCAACTTCAATCAAAATCACCATTTTTGAAAATATGCCTCTAAAATCATATAAAATCCAAACTTCGTTCTTTTTCCAAACCGACTTCGAATACACGATCTATACTAGCTCAAGAACGACATACTCCAATATTATCAAATTCTGACAACTCAACAAAATCGAAGTTCAAGAGATCGCAGCAAAACTTACGTCTAAACGAAGCCCTCGTTGCGGTGATCGTGAATCTCAACTCGGAATGAAAATCTAACGGTCGGATCGAGTGAATCGGAGGGATGAAAAGCTCAAAATGGCGTCTCCCATGGCTTGCTTCAATACGTACGAAATGGGAGGAGGAGGGAGAGGGATGGAGAGTGAAGTGATGGGGGGGGGGGGGGGGAGAGGCAACTTGCAAGGATAATATATAAAAATCTTACTTTTGCATTTTAGTCCTTTATTTCTCCAATCTTGCAAAGTAACCCTGTGCTAAATACCAAAACGATCCTCAATCACTAAAAAATCTGATTATCTCGATTAAACTCAATTATAATAAAATCAGGGCATTACAATTCTCCCCCTCTAAGATTCGATTTCGTCCTCGAAATCTGACAGATCACAGACTGAACAAAACGAAACAAACTGAGGACTAACTCACCTCAATCGAACAACTCTGGAAATCGCTGCCTCATATCGGATTCGATCTCCCAAGTCGCTTCTTCAACTCCGTGACAAATTCACTGAATCTTCACCAATGGAATCGACTTGTTTCTGAGCTTCTTCTCTTTTCTGTCAAAAATCTGAATCGGTCGCTCGAAGCAACTCAGAGTCTCATCAAGTTCGGCCTCGTCCGGCTGAAGAACGTGAGATGGATCCGGATGATATTTTCGTAGCATCGAAACGTGAAACACATCGTGGATGCCTGAAAGAGACGGAGGAAGAGCAATCCTGTAGGCAAGATCGCCTATCTTCTCCAGAATTTCATACGAGCCAATGAACCTCGGAGACAACTTTCCTCTCTTCCCAAATCTGACAGTGCCTCGAAAAGGAGAAATCTTCAGAAACACACGCTCTCCCTGCTCGAAACACAGTGGTCTGCGTCTGACATTCGCATACTTGGCCTGTCAATCTTGGGCTGTCTTCATTATGACTCGGATCAACTTCACCTGCTCTGCCATATCACGAATCATATCTGGACCCAGCTCAGGTGATTCTGAAATCTCATCCCAAAATAACGGAGATCTGCACTTCTTCCCGTACAAAGCTTCAAAAGGTTCCATACGAATGCTCGCCTGGAAGCTGTTATTGTACGAAAACTCCACTAGAGGCAAGGACTCCTGCCAACCTGATCCAAAATCAAGCACTACAGCGCGAAGCATATCCTCCAAAGTCTAGATCGTACGCTCGGACTGACCTTTGGTCTGAGGGTGATACGCTGTGCTCAAGTGCACACGAGTACCCAAAGCCTCCTGAAGACTGTGCCAAAAGTGAGAAGTGAATCTCGGATCTCTGTCTGATACTATCGACTTCGGCACACCGTGCAATCTCACAACCTCTCTGACATACAACTCGGCCATCTGATCGTGACGGTATGTCATACGGTAAGGAATGAAGCAAGCAGATTTCGTCAACCGATCAATCACTACCCAAATCGCATCACAACCTCTGAGTGAACGCGGTAGTTTGGTGACGAAGTCCATAGAGATATGATCCCACTTCCATTTCGGGACAGGTAAACTGTGCAATAATACTCCGGGCTTCTTCCTCTCGGCTTTCACCTATTGACAATTCAGACAAGGGGATACAAACCTCGTGACATCTCATTTCAACTGTTTCCACCATAACTGAGTCTTCAAGTCAGTATACATCTTTCGGCCTCAAGGATGAACACTGAACCGACTGCAATGCGCCTCTCGTAGAATACGCTATCTCAACTCTGAAACATCGGGCACAACAATACGCCTATTCACAAACAAAACGTCATCCCTGACCTAAAACTCTGACTGGTGACCTGATCGGATTCTCTCTATCGAACTCTGGATAATTGGATATGATCTCTAAGCCTCTCTAATCGACTGAAACAACTCTGGCTCGGCCTGAATCGCAAAAACTCTGATGGATCTCCTATCGGTCTCAAACTCCAAACCAGAAGTACAACAGTCTTCAATCAATCGAGAGACACCAATCGTAGAAAGAGACAAAGAACAAAGCTTCCGACTAAGAGCGTCTGCAGCTGCATTCGACTTTCCAGGATAATACTTGATCTTGCAGTCGAAGTCCTTAAGCAAATCCATCCATCTCCTCTGCCTCATATTCAGCTCGGACTGAGAAAACAAGTATTTCAGGCTCTTGTGGTCAGAAAATATCTCAAATGACTCGCCATACAGGTAATGGAGCCAAGTCTTCAAAGCAAAAATGATTGCAGCTAGCTCGAGATCATGGATCGGATAACGAGTCTCGTGAGGCTTCAGCTGCCTCGAAGCATAAGCTATGACGTGCTTCCTCTGCATGAGAATGCATCCAAGACCACGGTGAGAAGCATCGCAGTACACAGAGAAACCTCCAGTACCTGATGGAATAGACAAGATCGGAGCGCTGGTCAATCTCTTCTTCAGCTCAACGAAACTAGACTCACACTGTTCGGACCAAAGAAACGGTGCATTCTTCTGGGTCAACTGAGTAATCGGCTTTGCAATGGAAGAGAATCCCTCGATAAATCGGCGATAATACCCCGCTAAACCCATGAAGCTTCGGATTTCTGGCACTGATGTCGGTCTCTGACAATTCATAACTGCTTTGATCTTACTGGGGTCCACAGATATTCCATCTCCTGATACAATGTGACCTAGGAAAACCACTCGGTCCAACCAAAACTCGCACTTCGATAGCTTAGCATACAACTGTTCGGCTCGCAAAGTCTGCAACACAATCCTCAAATGCTCGGCATGATCAGAACGGTTCTTCGAATAGATCAGAATGTCGTCGATGAAGATGATGATGAACTCATCTAGATACCGCTGAAAGATGCGATTCATCAGATCCATAAAAACTGCTGGAGCATTGGTCAAACCAAAAGGCATGACTATGAACTCGAAATGCCCATATCTAGTTCTGAAAGCTGTCTTCGGCACATCCTCGTCGCGAACTCTCAGCTGATGATACCCTGATCACAGATCTATCTTCGAATACACTGAAGAACCTTGCAGTTGATCAAAAAGATCGTCGATTCTTGGTAGAGGATACTTATTCTTGACCGTCGCTTGATTCAACTGACGGTAGTCGATGCAAAGTCGCATTGAACCATCTTTCTTCCTCACAAAAAGCACTGGTGCACCCCAAGGCGACACGCTAGGTCAGATGTATCCCTTGGCAATCAAATCTTCTAACTGTTCCTTCAATTCTTTCAACTCTAACGGAGCCATATGGTAAGGTGCTTTAGAAATAGGTTGAGTGCCTGGTGCAAGTTCAATGCTAAATTCGATGTCTCGAATAGGCGGTAAACCACGAATCTCGTATGGAAAAACATCTGGAAACTCGTTAACAACCGATATCTCAGACAACTCAGGACTAGACCTCTGAACATCCATTGCATAAATCAAGAATCCCTCTGCTCCTTTCTGAAGTAAACGAGACATGGTTAACACCGAAATCAAAGGAATTTTGGATCGAGAAACCTTACCGAAAAACTTCCAATCATCTGCCATCTCAGGCCTGAAACGAACGACTTTCTGAAAGCAATCTACTGTCGCCCTATACTTGGTCAAAGCATCAATCCCGACAATACAGTCAAAATCAGATAATCCAAGAACGATTCAGTCAATCTCAATCGAATTCCCTTCGGATTCTAACACACAGTTACAGACCAATTTCACCGAAACAGTCTCTCCACCCAAAGGTGAAGTAATAGAAACAACATCAGATAAGGGCTCAAAAATTAAATCATGCATCACAACAAATCTTTCAGAGATGAAACAATGAGAAGCACCCGTATCAATCAAAACAAACGCAGGATAACCAAAGATCGAACAGTTACCTGCTATCACGTCATTCGGAGCTGCATTGGCTTGATCCTTTGTCAAGGCAAACACCCTCGCCTGCTGTCGTGGAGGTTGGTTCTGGTTCTGATTACCTCCCTGACGATTCTGTTGCTGAGGTGGAAAGGAATGGACTGCAGAAGCTGATCTCTCGGGTTGAGCTGGCGGTCGTGAAGAAGTGCCGCTCTGAGCTCTATCGGATCCTCGCTGAGGACAAACTCTAGCAAAATGACCCGGCTGCTGGCAGATGTTGCAACTACCAAACACGCCTCAACACTGATCACTCGGACGACGTCCTCCACACTTGCTGCACGAAGCTCCAGAAAACCCTGAACTCTGCCCAGAATTGAACTATCTAGAGCCACTGAAACTCGATGAACTGTTACCAGACTTCTTGAAATTCTTCCCCTTCGGCCGATACTGATCTCGCCTGTTTCTGCCACTGTTGCCTCCCTCAAACCTCTGAGGCTGATTCGAATGTTGAGACGGTTGGTACTGATACTGAGACTGCTGAGGCTGAAAATGAACAGGCTGGTTCTGAAAAGATCTCTGCTGCTGCTGAGGAGCTACCTGATTACCTCGTTGCATCAAGAATCCGGCTTCGGCTCCCTTTGCTTGATCCATAGCATCAGCAAAGTTGTTGGGTCTTCCGGTATTGACCAAGGTAAATATCTCAGGGTTCAATCCATTGATGAAATGGTCGGCCTTGGCTTCTTCGTTATCTGCAACGTGAGGTGCAAAACTCAAGAGACTATAAAATTTACTCACATAGTCCTCAATGCTCAAGTTCCCTTGTTTCAGATTCGCAAATTCGGCACCCTTTTCCTTTCGATATGAGACAGGAAAGAAACGCTTAAAGAACTCAGTCTTGAACAAGCTCCAAGTGATGGCGGTGCCTCGGTTCTCATTCGCTCTCTTGGTTGTGGTCCACCAATTCTTAGCAACACCCTGCAACTGATGACTGACTAACCTGATTCTGCGGTCATCGGTATAGTCGAGGGAATCGAAGAGCTCATCCATTTCATCTAGCCAACTTTCACAAGCAACGGAGTTCTTGGTACCCGTTAAAGTAGGCGGTCGGAAAGATCGGAATCTCTTCAGAAGAGTCTTCATCGGGACGCGGTTGCATCAAACTGATCCAATCCTGTACTATCCTGATCATTCGGAGGAGTAATAACTGGCGGCGGATTCTCAGTAGAAGGAGGAGTCAAAGGTGGTTGATTCCTTCTCAAAGATCGTCGACGTGCCATCTGATATCAAGGGTTAGGACACAATATCTCAGACTTATTCTCAATCTCATAACCTCGGTGTCCAAAACTCTGCTCTGAGTACTCATGAATCTCAATGATATACGAGAACAGATAATAGCACAAGGACAAATATATATCACGTAATTCATGCTTTATAAATTAAATCACTACTCATGTAATTCAATTAATTCAAGAATCAATAAAGCATGCTCGCACGTATTTAAAATAATCATTTAAATAAATCCATCACATGCGAGAGTTCAATTCATGCGGACTCGATCTACCCCGCTCACTCTAGTTCAAATCCAAGAATCTTATCTCTTTGATACCACTTAATGTGAGACCCCGATTTTTAATCTTCTAAACTCGAATAATTAATCATAATCGAACACAATAAGCCGCGTAAAACAAATCAAATATATATATATATTTTTTTAAAAGAAGCCTCGCGCCCGCGCGAGGTCATCACCTCGCGCACGCAGGCTACGCGAACAGAGACTCACAGAGATACTCGCGCCCGCGCGAGGAAAGAGCTCGCGCGCGCGCGGGCAAAATCTTCCGAGCCTCTCAAACTCCTTGTGCGCGCGCGAGGTGTTGCCTCTCCCACGCGCAGGCAAAATGGGCAGAGGGGTCGAGGAGCCTGCAAAACAACCAACAAGGAAATTTTAAACATTCCAAATTCAAACATAATACAAATCAATATTTAGAACATGCCAAATCTAGGTTCTGCCCAAAATACAATAACCAGTCGAGTTTTACAAATGAGTTCCACCGACTCAACAAAACTAATACAATTCCAAATAGACTCGACCCTACGACCCGGAGTCTCACTTCTATCAATCTCACCGCCAAACTAACCAGGACGACTCGGTCCAGCTCCTGATCCTCCTGTTGCCAAGTTACACATACAAAACAAAGACAACAACCGAAATAATCCGGTTAGAAATATAATTTCTAAGTAAAAGATACATGCACTTAATATCAAATAAACACCTCAATCGAAGTGTGTCAACATAAATCATAACATCGAAATGATATTGAATGAATGCATGGATTTGAAAGTCGAGATTATCAAGTCAGATAATCATAAAATCGATCGGTACTCGATTGGGATCCCGGGGTCAAGTCTTCACGACAACTCACCGACGCACCCTTTTGGGGTGGAAGTCGATCAACTCGATCCCCTAGACTTCAGAGCAACTATAAAAAGTATTCTGGCAATTGGAAAAACTCAAAATTCAAAGCCACTTCAATATAGCTCCCTAAAACGTCTCATTTCAAAAAGAATCGAAAGTCGGCTCAATATGAATGCAAGTGCAACAATAACTAAATCAAGTTCACACAAGCAAATAAACAAACGGTATGTGATTTTCGGGAACTCGAGAATAAGTCGATCTCGAGTATTCGTTCCCATTCATTTTAATGTCGACTCTTACCTTTTTCTCGAAGCTTCAATCAGTCCTGTCAAACAAGAGAAAACTCGATTCAAACTCTAAACAATTCGAAACTCAAAGTCAATAAATCAAACAATCTATACCGTCTTCCAACTCTTCGATTGGTAACCGATCTCTAAGTCCTCCAATTCCAATCTCTAATCAACTGTCAAAACATCGAGACACGGATTCGATATCAACTCGGAGTTCAAACTCAATCAAATTCGATATACAATTCAAACCGAACCAAAACCGATAACTCAAACTCGATTTCGACGGCATAACGACTATAAACTAACTATCCGGAAATACAAACCATCCAACAACATCACAATAACTCAATCATCATCACAAACCATCAAAACAACTCAAATCCAACTTCAATCAAAATCACCATTTTCGAAAATATTCCTCTAAAATCATATAAAATCCAAACTTCGTTCTTTTTCCAAACGGACTTCGAATACACGATCTATACTAGCTCAAGAACGACATACTCCAATATTATCAAATTCTGACAACTCAAAAAAATTGAAGTTCAAGAGATCGTAACAAAACTTACGTCTAAATGAAGCCCTCGTTGCTGTGATCGTGAATCTCAACTCGGAATGAAAATCTAATGGTCGGATCGAGTGAATCGGACGAATGAAAAGCTCAAAATGGCGTCTCCCATGGCTTGCTTCAGTACGTACGAAATGGGAGGAGGAGGGAGAGGTATGGAGAGTAAAGTGATGGGGGGGAGAGGCAACTTGCAAGGATAATATATAAAAATCCCACTTTTGCATTTCAGTCCTTTATTTCTCCAATCTTGCAAAGTAACCCCCTGCTAAATACCAAAATGATCCTCAATCACTAAAAACTCTGATTATCTCGATTAAACTCAATTATAATAAAATCGGGGCATTACACAATCGATTCTAACAACATCCAAAAATAGAAGTCTAGCTGATCGAAAAAAAACTTACTATAGAACGAAGCTCTCGCAGACGTGATCGCTAATCTGCCTTCAGAAATAAATTCCAATGGACGGATCGAGCTAAAATGGAAATCACAAAGCTTGGAAAGCTTTGGAGACGCCTTCAATGGAGGGAGACGGCTTGGAGGGGAAGGATGAAGTAAAAAGGAGAGTCAAAGCTTGCTTAAATATCTATTTAAGTCCAAATTTGCGTTTTAGTCCCTAAAAATTCCAAAAATTGCATTCTAGTCCCTTATCAAAATCGAATCGGCCCTCGACTTCTAAATTCTCTGATTATCTCAAATAAAGTCCATTAAGATAATTTTGGGGCATTGCACTATCACAGCTATCTCATAATCATCATCTCCGAATATAAATCAATTCTAAAAACGTCCAAAAATTCAAACTTCTCGGAATTAAGATATACTTACTTCCAAACGGAGCACTCGTCGCTGAGATCGTAGATATCCAGTCAGAAATCAATTCTATCGGACGGATCGATCAAAAATGGAAATCCCAAAGCTTGGAAAAAGAAAGGGGCGATTTCCATGGTGGGAGGCGAGATGGAGGAAGGGGATGAAGTGAAGAATGAGTCAAAAACATGCTTAAATATCTAATAAATCCAATTATTGCATTTTAGTCCCTGAAAATTTCAAAAATTGCATTCTATTCCATGATCATAATCGAATCGGCCCTCGACTTCTAAAATCTCTGATTATCTCAAATAAAGTCCATTAAGATAATTTTGGGGCGTTACACAAGTAATCCACAATATTGACAGAATAAACACAATCAACACTGTTTGGAAATCTCATGGCATCATAAATATTAAACTTTACAACCTCACCATCAAATTCCATAGCGAATGTGCCACTGTGAACATCAATTTTAGTCATCGATGTTTTCAAGAATGGTTTGCATAACAGAATACGACCATTGTGATCAACGTTTTGCATGTCAAGCACATAAAAATCTGCAGGAAATACCAAGTTATTTACTTGCACTAATACATCTTCCACTAATCTCCTAGGGTATGCATTAGACCTATCAGCTAACTGTATGACAATTCCAGCTTTATTCAAAGGACCAAGTTTCAAGGACGCATAAATAGAGTATGGCATAACATTGATCGATGCTCCTAGATCTAACATGGCCTTCTCAAGTCTAACATTCCCTATAGTGCATGGAATAGAAAACGTACATGGATCCTTGCATTTTGCGGGCAATTTTCTTTGGATCACCGCAGATACATTCTCACCTAATTCCACTTTCTGACAACCCTTCAGTGTTTGCTTCCTCTTTGCTGTGCACAATTCCTTCAAAAACTTCGTGTATCGAGGTACCTGCTTAATAGCATCTAGCAATGGAATTTTTACCTCACATCTACGAAAAGTTTCATAAAGTTCCTTTATCCCTTCATCTTTTCTAGACTCCTTAATTGCTAAGGGAAAAGGGGCAACAGACTTATATTTAGAGAGAGGCGAAACTTACCTTTTGGCGCTCCTTCCTTAGTTGCTTCTCCATCATCCAATTTTGGCTCTTCCTTATGTTCGTTCTTGGATGAAGCATCAACTTCTTTCTCCTTGACCTTTAACTCCTTCCCATTCTTTAGAATAATTGCACTTGCGTTCTCTCTTGGGTTCGGAATTGTTAGGGATGGCAAAGCATTGGAATGTTGTGCTTCCAAATTATTGATTGCAGTGGCTAGCTATCCCATCTGGTTATTCAAGTTTTGGATGCTTTCTCGGGTTTCCTGTTGGAAAGACAGAGTATTAGTTGCAAGATCCTTTACTATATTTTCGAGGAACTCACCTAGCGTTGGGATCTGAGGACGCTGCTATTGTTGAGGATACGGTGGCCTATAAGCTTGATTGTGTGGTGGTGCCTGAGGTCCAGGTTGCTTTGCCTGAGTATTTCCGTATCTCAGATTTGGATGATCCTTCCTTAGTTGATAGCGCTTAATTGTGTCACGCCCAAATTACCCGACTCAACTCAGATAAATAAGATATGCAGTAGGGAGAGTAGGGATCGTTCCCACGAGAAAAGGGAAATTTAATGTGTTCTAAAATAAAAGAAAGGGGGATTTGAGTTTGAGATTAACTACTAAAAATTTAAAAACAATATTTAATTGATTTCTATCAATTATCATGCAAGATTAAATTATAATGATGAAATCAATGAGAAACAAGCCTTGGTATCGGTCGACTACACCTTTGAAATTATTCATTCACTCATCGATTGCCTACAAACAATTAATTCTATCGAATATTCATCATTGAAAATTAATTTTTTGTTTAACCTTAATCTTAGTTAACTAGACACAAGTATTCTACCTTAACCCTTACCAATGAATTAACCCAATACAAGCGATTAGATTTAAATCCACGATAGCATGCAAACTAGTGAAACTGACGAATCTAGAAAACACATACACAAGTAGATGTATTTAGCCTAGTCAATTGTTGTTCCTATAATTTAATAGATTCACAAGAAGAAAATATCAATCATAGTTGCTTCTCAAATTAGTTAATTCAAACAATTACGGATTTGAATTTTAATTTAGCAGTAGATTGTATAGCGAAATCTTAGGGTGATCAATCCGAAAATATCACATACAAGCATGAAATAAAACAGAACAAATTTTGATACTCGATAAGAATTAAACATTGAAAATCAAAATCTCATGAATAGACAAAATCAAGGGCTTGTCTTACTCAACCAAGTTCTAAGATTTAGCCACAACGATTCATGAAAAACCGAAGAAAAATCAAAAGAAAAGAATAAATTGTAAGAAAAGATAGAACACAAATCCTAGCCGCCCAAGAAAACTTCAAAATCTGATAATGATCTCAGAAAAACGGAAAAAAAGACGTAATAAAAGGCTACAGTGCAAAATAAAAGAGTTTCCAAAATTAAAAATTCCTTTTCCCAAACAGACCCGCTCGATCTATCGGTAAATATTGACCGAACGATTGTGCTAAAATTCCAACTCCTACTGTTTTTCAAACTTCGTTGGCCGCTCAATCGGTAGAACATTGCGGATCGAGCGACCAAAGTTCTGCCCGATTCTTCTTTTTCTCTTCGCATGACCACTCGATCGGTAGACTTTGGTGTCAAAATAATTTTCTTCAATAATTCCTTGCATCATTTACTTTGCTCCAAGGTTTCGTCCATATGTCCTCCAAAACGCACAACCTACACAACAAAATCGGGAAACAAATCATGTAGACACAAAATATGAAATAAGAACAAAATACTAAATTAAAAAACACAAATTCATGCAAAAAAACAACAGAATGATGTTAAAATATGCAACACAAACACAAATATCACCTTCCAGTAGGAAACCCAGTGTCTCCATCTTCTGCTCCTCGGTAAACTGATACTGACGAAAGCAGTTCTCTAAGCGCTCAATCCAGTCCTCGACAACTCATGGTGTCTCGCCACCTATCAATGACTTCGGACTCATCTGAAGGAATCGGTGCATATTGAAACGATCCCGATCCTCACGGTTCCTGCGCCGTCTATGACCATCTCGATCGCCCCATCGTCCACCTTCACTATCTTGACTCTCGTCGTAATCTGCCATCTGTTAAATAATAAAGAGTATTTCAATCTGCTTTTCTTAATTGCCCCAGTTGCAATGCGCTCTGATACCAATAAATGTAGCGACCCTATCCGGATCCACTAACTAATCAGAGTTAATAAAGCGCATGCAATAATATTAAAAGTGTGAATAGCGGAATACTCAAAATACAACAAATATGACCGGCAGAATACAAATGACGATAAAAAAAGTGTATAATACTTATACAACCAAATAGAGAGTTCATAGGTTCATAACCCCACCGCTAACTCTCGCTGCCTCCGGCACGAGCCACACTCCTGGTGCGATCCTCCTGGACCATCTAGCATCAAACGTGCCCCGCCACAAGGTATCCCGAGAACACCAAACACATGTGCGTGAGCAACAACGCTCAATACAAAAGCAATGCTATATAAACAAATATGCAGCACATAAATGACTTTAAAATCCTGGGTAAAACACTGTCCTTAGGGCGCCATCGAATATACAGTACCTTTCCAGATAGAGACTCCGCAGGGGTACTCGTATATTCACCCTATCAGCTATAGTGTCTACTCCACCGTCGTGGTTGCTACTAGTGATAGCGAAACAAGGGGCTGAGCCTCCCCAAAACCTGACTCGAATCCAAAACAGGACTCAAGGATCACATGGAAACTGACAATACCTGACTCGAGTTCATGATGAGTTACAAGCTCCCAATGGAAACTGTCAATGACTCACATCTCACAAGATGTAGTCCAGTATAAAACATCATGTGCTAAAGAAGTAAATCATCTAAAATATATAGCACATACTCATGCAACATATAAGCATATATATCATGTCGTCTATCTCGGTTAGTACTTACATACCTCTAACACTGCAGGAAAATCCTAGCAACACTGGTCTAGATCTCACGCCTACTAGTCCACACTATGGCGTCTACAATGCAAATACCCATGCATCATCAAATAAGCTCTAAAAGCCTTAACTAAGCTATTCCATACTCCTAAATATTTTTAGGAAGCCAAAGCTATACATGCGTCCGTCGTCAGCCCTTTGCTGTCGCTTGCCTCAAATGTAGGCCACAGCTCCGCTACGACACTTGGATCGCTCCGCTACTTCTGGATTCCCAATAGGATGCCTAGAATTTCCTATATCTAAGCTAGAAGGCTAAGGAATTGAGAGAGAAGAGGAATTTGGTGCACTTGAAAATAAACCTCGGTACCTCTAATTATAGACGATGTTCGGAGCCTCCGAACACGATCGGAGCGTCCGATCCCGACATCGGACCGTCCGATGTCCCTTCCGCACGTAAGCAATGACATCACCTTGCTGACGTAAATGATGAAGTAAGCCATAGCCCTGATAGGACTGTCCGATGCTGCCGTCGGAGCGTCCGATCCCGATCGGAGCCTCCGATCCTTGCTTCGGATCGTTTGATCTGTCCTGGCCCAAATTGCTTACTTTTTTTAAGTATTCTCTTAATCACCTTGATTAGTTACGGGTCAATACAAATTATGTTCCTTGTAAAAACTGTAGATGCCCAGTTTTATTTTACAAGATTAAAATTATTAAGCAAGTAATAGAGGTTTAATTTGTATTTAAATGGACAAATATGGATTTTTGATCAAGGATAGATCGGAAGGTCCGAACACTTCGGAAGCTCTGTTCCAAGATCGGAGGCTATGTTGAGTTCGGAGCGTTCGAACTCAGTTACACCATGCAGCTGGTAGGTTTCATTGCTGATCAAACACGCAGGAGTTCGGAGCCTCCGAAGTAGAGTTCAGATTTTTGGAACTGTGCATTCAGTATCGTGGTCTGCATGCAGAGATTGGAGCATCCAAACCCCCGATCGGAGCTTCCGATCTCTGCCTATAAATAGGGCATCCGAGGCTCATTTTCAACTTGAAAATTCACACAATTCTCTCTCGATTCTTGGGTGGTTTAGGGGCTTCCTAGCCTTAGTTATCGAGGGGCGATACCTTGGTGAGGTGTCCGGGAGTTACAGTGAAGTTGTGCCCAAGTTTTGGGGCATTCGTCATCGGCGGGCTGAAGACGGAAGGAGGTATTCCTAATTTCCCTATAAATAATTTGTGTGTATGCAATAGCTTAGTTATGACTTTTAGAATGAGATTATAATGCATGAGTATTTTGCATTGTAGTACGGACTATAGGCTAGGATATTGACGTAGAGATGGTTTAGCTTGCCTAGTAGATCTAAGGTACGAAAGTACTGTTCGAGATATCTAGATTAAGTATGCATGTATTATGTGTTTGCATGGGTTATTTGATTATATGGCATGATTTTATCTGCATATACCTGTCATGATATCATGTTTCATTCATGAGCATATTGATCTTGCATCTTTGATATATCCTTTTGTAGTGACCCTTATCCGGATCACCTACTAAATAGAACTTAGGCATGCAATTAACTTAATTAAACAGATATCAGAATAAACTGCGGAAACACTACAAATACTACAATACCAAGGCAAGGAATCTGTAAAAATCCAATTAGATTATACAACCATATCGAAAAGCTGTATTAATCCGATAACAACAGAAATAGAAACCTAAGCGAAGCTCCAGCTGACCAACCACTGCCTAGCCCCTCCTGGAACCACCCGCCTCATCCAATCGCAAACCTGCCCCATGGAATAGGGTGTCCAGAAACACAAAGTACCAGACGTGAGCATAAAATGCTCAGTATGAGAGTATGAGTAAACATGCATGCAAAGTGAACTCCCTATAACTCGAGGTCAAAGATCAGATAACAGAGACAGACCGAGCCCTGGTATGTAGCACGATGTGCCGTCGCTGCAGGAGGTGGCTCTCATACCAATATACCAGTGGATATGCCGGACCCAAATCGATGGAAGTCCATCCACTAACAGGATAGGGTACAACCCTACTAATATACATCTCGAAAGAGATAGCTCAATATGCAGATGAATGCAGCATAAATCAATGACATATAAATCATGCAGTCACATAATACATGCATACTCAGTCAGGATATCTCGAACAGTACTATCTTACCTAACACCGAAGTCTGAACTAAGCTAGAAGAAGACAACCCCTAGCTGCCTTAGGTCCAAGTCCCGACCCGACCTGGTCTCAAGACCGACCCGACCTGACCTCTCCCTTCAAGCCCGACCTGAACTGCTCCTGGTCAAGCCCTGAGCTACTCCTTCCCGAGCTCCCGAGCTACTCTTTCCCGAGCTCCCGAGCTACTCTTTGATCTGAGTAGAACTAAGAAGTGAGATGAAATGGTGTAAAATGACCGAACCCTAAACTCCTATTTATAGAGAATGAGCCGGGACAGGTGTCAATCGAGTGCATGATACCTAGCAGGACACTAATCGTGTTTTAGCTCCAGCCACATGTCCATTCCCGACCTGAATACCATGTGTTCTTCCCATGACTGAACACTACCCTGGCCTTGCACATCACTTTCTTGAGCACCCTAAGCCCCGACCCGAGCCAAGCACTAACACAATCTTGAGCCCAAGCTCCAAGCCCGAGCTCTAGCTCAGTACCTGAACTCTTGCTCAATGCCCGAGCTATTGTTGAACAACCATGACCGACCCGAGCTACTCATGACCGACCCGAGCTACTTATGTCATGTGTTCTTGATCTTAAATTGTGCTCTTGTTAATAAAATATAATTAACCAATTAATCTTGTAAATTGGAACTGGGCTACTACATTCTCCCCCACTTAAGATATTTCGTCCTCGAAATAAGATCTTAAGTACTGAATGTAATACAGAAATCAGAAACATTCTTTATTCTAACAAACGTTTACAACTGAATACAACTCGAAAATGAAATCAAAACAACTCAGGATATTCTGTGTGCATCCAGTCTTCGAGTTCCCAAGTAGCTTCCTCAGTGCCTCGACGCTGCCAATGAACTAAAACCAGAGGAATGACTTTGTTCCGCAAAACCTTATCCTTATGATCCAGGATACCAATAGGTTTCTCAACATAGGTCAAATTGTGAGACCCCGTTTCTAATCCTCTAATAACGAATAATTAAACAAAATTGAACACGAGAGCCAATATAGAATCGAATCAAAATATTTTATTTTTTTTTTAATAAAGGGTCGCGCGGCCGCGGCTCCCCATGCGCGGGCACGTATAACCCCCTGCCTTGGGCGCGCGGGCGCGCATGGCGTCCTACTCAGGGAGGTGCAAGGCATGCAGGCGCGCCTCCCGGACGAGCGGGCAAGCAAAGCCTGCTGAATTCGCTTCCAAAAAGACCTCAAAAGTGTAAAATAACACCCGGAAAGGTTCTGACATGATCCAACTAATGATTCAAAAATCATAAGATATTCAAAATACAAAAGGAGAGTAGATCATGCAATAAACTAAGTTCTTCCAAATTACAACATGTCGAGTTCTAAGAAGGAGTTCAAACGACTCAACAAAACTCAAAATAGATCATTCAACTCGACCCTACAACACGGTGTCTCACGTCTATCGTCACACCCCGAGCTAACCCAAACGACTTGGTCCAGCTCCTGATCATCCTGTTGCCAAGTACACATACAAACAAAGACAACAACCGGATAGACCGGTTAGAAATATAATTTCTAAGTAAAAGAGACAGGCATGCAATATCAAGTAAACACCTCAGATCGAAATGTAATAATCAGTAACAAATCAAAATGAGAATGAATAAATGCATGACTTCAAAACTCAGGATTATCAAATCAGATAATCGAAATGTCAATCAGTATTCGGTTGGGATCCCGGGGCCAAGTCTTCACAACAACTCACCGACACACCCATTCGGGGTGGATGTCGTTCAACTCAACCCCTAGACTTCAGAGCAACTATAAGAAGTATTCTGGCACTTGGAAAATCTTGAAATCCAAGGCCACTCCAATATAGCTCCCTAAATCGTCTAATTTCAAAACGAATCGAATAATCGTCTCAATATGAATGCAAGTGTAAATAGAAACATAGATCAAGTTCGCACAAGCAATTAAACATGCAGTATGTGATTTTTCGGGGCTCGAGAATCAATCGAACTCGAGTATTCAACCCCATTCGAATCAATGTCATCTTTTACCTTTTCTCGAGGCTTCAAGAAAACCTGTCAAACAAAAATAACTCGGTTCAAAATCTATTCGGCTAACAGACTCAAATTCGACAGAACTAATCGTATACCGTCTTCAAACTTCAATCGACAACTGAGCCTCCAAAAATTTAACTTCGAATCCTTCAAACAACTGTCAAAACATCGGATGCGGATTCAATAACAATCTCAATAATTCGAATAACTCGAAATCAAACCGAAATAACACAATCGGTAGTCCAAAATCGATAACTCAAACTCGATTTCGACGGCATAACGGCTATAAACTAACTATCCGGAAAAATACAAACCATCCAACAACATCACAATAACTCAATCATCAACACAATCCATCAAAACAACTCAAATCCAACCTCAATCAAAATCACCATTTTCGAAAATAACTCCAAAAATTC
Organism: Henckelia pumila; assembly: GCF_033568475.1. NCBI lineage: Eukaryota > Viridiplantae > Streptophyta > Magnoliopsida > Lamiales > Gesneriaceae > Henckelia > Henckelia pumila. Next base: position 91,635,791 of record NC_133123.1, on the reverse strand, counting down.
ATATAAAATCCAAACTTCGTTCTTTTTCCAAACCGACTTCGAATACACAATCTATACTAGCTCAAGAATGACATACTCCAAAATTATCAATTTCTGACAACCCAACAAAATCAAAGTTCAAGAGATCGAAGAAAAACTTACGTCCAAACAAAGCCCTCATTGCGGTGATCGTGAATCTCAACTCGGAATTCAAATCTAACGGTAGGATCTTGCGAATCGGATGGAAAGGAAGCTTGAAGAATTGATTTCCATGGCTTCCGGAGAGAGAGATCGAGAGAGAGAGGGTAGGGGAGGAAGGAGGGAATGATTGATTGGCCAACTTGCTTAATAATAATAATAAAAATCCAAATTTTGCATGTCAGTCCTTTATTTCTCCAAATTTGCAAAAATGATCCCCTGCGGATATCAATACGATTCTTAATTACTAAAAGCCCTGATTATCTCGATTAAACTCAATTAATATAAAATCGGGGCATTACAATTCTCTCCCTCTAAGATTCGATTTCGTCCTCGAAATCTGATAGATCACAGACTGAACAAAAAAGAACCATATTGAAGTCTAACTCACCTCAAACGAACAACTCTGGAAATCGCTGCCTCATATCGGATTCGGTCTCTCAAGTCGCTTCCTCAACTCCGTGACGACTCCACTGAATCTTCACTAATGGAATCGACTTGCTTCTGAGCTGCTTCTCTTTTCTGTCAAGAATCTGAATCGGTCGCTCGAAGTAACTCAAAGTCTCATCCAATTCGGCCTTATCTAGCTGAAGAACATTGGATGGATCCGGATGGTAGTTCCGTAGCATCGAAACGTGAAACACATCGTGGATGCCTGAATGAGACGGAGGAAGAGCAATCCTATAGGCGAGATCGCCTATCTTCTCAAGAATTTCATACGGTCCAATGAACCTCGGTGACAACTTTCCTCTCTTCCCGAACCTGACAGTGCCTCTGAACGGAGAAATCTTTAGAAATACACGGTCTCCTTGCTCAAAACACAGTGGTCTGCACCTGATGTTCACATACTTGGCCTTTCGATCCTGGGCTGTCTTCATTCAGACTCTAATCAACTTCACCAGCTCTGCAATATCACGAATCATGTCTGGACCCAACTCAGGTGATTCTGAAATCTCGTCCCAAAACAACAGAGATCTGCACTTATTCCCGTACAAAGCTTCAAAAGGTGCCATTTCAATGCTCGCCTGGAAGCTGTTATTGTACGAAAACTCCACTAGGGGTAAGGAATCTTGCCAACCTGAGTCAAAATCAAGCACTACAGCCCGAAGCATATCCTCCAAGGTCTGGATCGTACGCTCGGACTGACCGTCAGTCTGAGGGTGATATGCTGTGCTCAAGTGCAAACGAGTACCCAAAGCCTCCTGTAGACTATGCCAAAAGTGAGAAGTGAATCTCGGATCTCTGTTTGATACTATCGACTTCGGCACGTCGTGCAATCTCACAACCTCTCTGACATACAACTCGGCCATCTGATCGTGACGGTATGTCATACGGTAAGGAATGAAGCAAGCAGATTTTGTCAACCGGTCAATCACAACCCAAATCGCATCACAACCTCTGACGAACGCGGTAGCTTCGTGACAAAATCCATTGAGATATGATCCCATTTCCATTCCGGGACAGGCAAACTGTGCAATAATCCTCCGGGCTTCTTCCTCTCAGCTTTCACCTGTTGGCAATTCAGACAAAGGGATACAAACCTCGTGACGTCTCCTTTTAACTGCTTCCACCAGAACTGAGTCTTCAAGTCATTATACATCTTCCGGCCTCTAGGATGAACACTGAACCGACTGCAATGCTCCTCTTGTAGAATACGATGTCTCAACTTAGAATCATCGGGCACAACAATACGGATATTCACAAATAAAACGTCATCCTTGACCTGAAACTCTGACTGATGACCTGATCGAACTCTCTCTATCGAACTCTGAATACTCGGATCTGATCTCTGTGCCTCTCTGATCGACTGAAACAACTCTGGCTCGGCCTGAATCACAAAAACTCTGATGGATCTCCTATCAGTCTCAAACTCCAAACCAGAAGTACAACAATATTCAATCAATTGAGAGACACCAATCGTAGAAAGAGACAAAGAACAAAGCTTCCGACTAAGAGCGTCTGCGGCTGCATTCGACTTTCCAGGGTAATACTTGATCTCACAGTCGAAGTGCTTAAGCAAATCCATCCATCTCCTCTGTCTCATATTCAGCTCGAACTGGGAAAAAAATTATTTCAGGCTCTTGTGGTCAGAAAATATCTCAAACGACTCGCCATACAGGTAATGGCGCCAAGTCTTCAAAACAAACACGATTGCAGCTAGCTCGAGATCATGGATCGGATAACGAGTCTCGTGCGGCTTCAGCTGCCTCGAAGTATAAGCTATGACATGCTTCCTTTGCATCAGAATACATCCAAGACCACGGTGAGAAGCATCACAGTACACAGAGAAACCTCCAGTACCTGATGGAATAGACAAGATCGGAGCGCTGGTCAATCTCTTCTTCAGCTCAAAGAAACTAGCCTCACACTGATCGGACCAAACAAATGGTGCATTCTTCTGAGTCAACTGAGTAATCGGCTTTGCAATAGAAGAGAATCCCTTGATAAATCGGCGATAATACCCCGCTAAACCCATGAAGCTTCGGATTTCTGGTACTGATGTCGGTCTCTGCCAATTCATAACTACTTTGATCTTACTGAGGTCCACAGATATTCCATCTCCTGATACAATGTGGCCTAAGAAAACCACTCGGTCCAACCAATACTCGCACTTCGATAGCTTAGCATACAACTGTTTGGCTCGCAAGGTCTGCAATACGATTCTCAAATGCTCAGCATGATCAGAACGGTTCTTAGAATAGATTAGAATGTCGTCAATGAATATTATGACGAACTCGTCCAAATACCGCTGAAAGATGCGATTCATCAGGTCCATAAACACTGCTGGAGCATTGGTCAAACCAAAAGGCATGACTACGAACTCGAAGTGCCCATATCTGGTTCTGAAAGCTGTCTTAGGCACATCATCGTCACGAACTCTCAGCTGATGGTACCATGATCTCAGATCTATCTTCGAGTACACTGAAGAACCTTGCAGTTGATCAAAAAGGTCATCAATTCTCGGAAGAGGATACTTGTTCTTGACCGTCGCTTGATTCAATTGGCGGTAGTCAATGCAAAGTCGCATAGAACCGTCTTTCTTCCTCACGAAAAGTACTGGAGCACCCCAAGGCGATACGCTAGGTCGGATGTATCCCTTGGCAATCAAATCTTCCAACTGCTCCTTCAACTCCTTCAATTCTAATGGAGCCATCCGATAAGGTTCTTTCGAGATAGGCTGAGTACTTGGCGCAAGATAAATGCTAAATTCGATATCTTGAATAGGCGGCAAGCCAAGAATCTCATCTGGAAACACATCCGGAAACTCGCTAACCACCGGTATCTCAGACAACTCTGGGCTAAACTTCTGAATATCCAAAGCATAAATCAAGAATCCCTCTGCTCCTTTCTGTAGTAAACGAGACATGGTTAACACCGAAATCAAAGGAATTTTGGATCGAGAACCCTTACCGAAAAACTTCCAATCATCTGCCATCTCAGGCCTGAAACGAACAACTTTCTGAAAGCAATCTACTGTCGCCCTATACTTGGTTAGGGAATCAATCCCAATGATTCAATCAAAATCAGATAATTCAAGTACGATGCAGTCAATCTCAATCGAATTCCCTTCGGATTCTATCACACAATTTCGAACCAATCTCACCGAAACAGTCTCTCCACCCAAAGATGAAGTAATAGAAACAACATCAGATAAAGTCTCAACAATTAAATCATGCATCACAACAAATCTTTTAGAGATGAAACAGTGGGAAGCACCCGTATCAATAAAAACAAACGCAGGATAACCAAAGATCGAATAATTACCTGCTATCACGTCATTCGGTGCTGCATTGGCTTGATCCTTTGTCAAGGCAAACACCCTCGCCTGCTGTCGTGGAGGTTGGTTTTGGTTTTGATTACCTCCCTGAAGATTCTGTTGCTGAGGCGGAAAAGAATGGACTGCAGAAGTTGATCTCTCGGGCGGAGCTGGCGGTCGTGAAGAACTGCCGCTCTGAGCTCTATCGGATCCTCGCTGAGGACAGACTCTAGAAAAATGACCCGGCTGCTGGTAGATGTTGCAACTACCAAACACGCCTCGACACTGATCACTCGGATGACGTCCTCCACACTTGCTGCATGAAACTCCCGAAAACCCTGAATTCTGTCCAGAACTGAACTGTCTAGAACCACTGGAACTCGATGAACTATTACCAGACTTCTTGAATTGCTTCCCCTTCGGTCTATACTGATCTCGCCTGTTTCTACTACTACTGCCTCCATCAACCCTCTGAGACTGATTCGACTGTGGAGAAGGTTGGTACTGATATTGAGACTGCTGAGGCTGAAACTGAATAGGCTGATTCTGAAAGGACCTCTGTTGCGGCTGTGGAGCTACCTGATTACCTCGTTGCATCAAGAATCCGGCTTCGGCTCCCTTTGCCTGATCCATAGCATCAGCGAAGTTGTTGGGTCTTCCGGTATTGACCAAGGTAAAAATCTCAGGATTCAAGCCATTTATGAAATGGTCGGCCTTGGCTTCCTCGTTATCTGCGACGTGAGGTGCAAACCTCAAGAGACTGTCAAATCTGCTCACATAGTCCTCAATACTCAAGTTCCGTTGTTTCAGATTCGGAAATTCGGCACCCTTTTCCTTTCAATAAGAGACAGGAAAGAAACGCTTGTAGAACTCGTCCTTGAACAATCTCCAAGTGATAACGGTGCCTCGATTCTCGTTGGCCCTCTTGGTCGTGGTCCACCAATTCTTGGCAACACCCTGTAACTGATGACTGACTAACCTGATTCTGCGGTCATCGTTATAGTCGAGGGAATCAAAGAGCTCATCCATTTTATCTAGCCAACTTTCACAAGCAACGGAGTTCTCGGTACCCGATAGATTAGGCGGTCGGAAAGATCGAAACCTCTTCAGAAGAGTCTCCATCGGGGTTGCAGTTGCATCAAACTGATCCACTCCTGTACTATCCTGATCATTCGGAGGAGTTATCACTGGCGGCGGATTCTCAGTAGAAGGAGGAGTCAAAGGTGGTTGATTCCTTCTCAAAGATCGTCGAGGTGCCATCTGATATCAAGGGTTAGGACACAATATCTCAAAATCAATCTCAATCTCAATCTCAACCTCAAAACCTCGGTATTCAAAACTTTGCTCTGAGAACTCAAGAATCTCAACGATATACAATGACAGATATATATCACATAATTCATGCTTTATAAATTAAACCACAACTCATGTAATTCAATTAATCTAAGAATCAATAAAGCATGCTCGCACGTATTTAAAATAATAGTTTAAATAAATCAATCACATGCGAAAATTCAATTCATGCGGACTCAATCTACCCCACTCACTGTAGTTTGACTCCAAGAATCTTATCGCTTTGATACCACTTAATGTGAGACCCCGTTTCTAATCCTCTAATAACGAATAATTAAACAAAATCGAACACGAGAGCCAATATAGAATCGAATCAAAATTTTTTATTTTTTATTTTTTTTTTAATAAAGGGTCGCGCGGCCGCGCCTCCCCAGGCGCGGGCGCGTATAGCCCCCTGCCCTGGGCGCGCGGGCGCGCATGGCGTCCTGCCCGAGGAGGTGCAGGGCGCGCCTCCCGAACGAGCGGGCGCGCAAAGCCTGCTGAATTCGCTTCCAAAAAGACCTCAAAATTGTAAAATAACACCCGGAAAGGTTCCGACATGATCCAACTAATGATTCAACAATCATAAGATATTCAAAATACAAAAGGAGAGTAGATCATGCAATAGACTATGTTCTTCCAAATTACAACATGTTGAGTTCTAAGAAGGAGTTCAAACGACTCAACAGAACTCAAAATAGATCATTCGACTCGACCCTACAACACGGTGTCTCACGTCTATCGTCACACCCCGAGCTAACCCAAACAACTTGGTCCAGCTCCTGATCCTCCTGTTTCCAAGTACACATACAAACAAAGACAAAAACCGGATAGACCGGTTAGAATATAATTTCTAAGTAAAAGAGACAGGCATGCAATATCAAGTAACAAATCAAAATGAGAATGAATAAATGCATGTCTTCAAAACTCGGGATTATCAAATCAGATAATCGAAATGTCAATCAGTATTCGGTTGGGATCCCGGGGCCAAGTCTTCACAACAACTCACCGACACACCCATTTGGGGTGGATGTCGTTCAACTCAACCCCTAGACTTCAGAGCAACTATAAGAAGTATTCTGGCACTTGGAAAATCTCGAAATCCAAGGCCACTCTAATATAGCTCCCTAAATCGTCTAATTTGAAAACGAATCGAATAATCGGCTCAATATGAATGCAAGTGTAAATAGAAACATAGATCAAGTTCGCACAAGCAATTAAACATGTAGTATGTGATTTTTCGGGGCTCGAGAATCAATCGAACTCGAGTATTCAACCCCATTTGAATCAATGTCATCTTTTACCTTTTCTCGAGGCTTCAAGAAAACCTGTCAAACAAAAATAACTCGGTTTAAAATCTATTCGTCTAACAGGCTCAAATTCGACAAAACTAATCATATACCATCTTCAAACTTCAATCGACAACTGAGCCTCCAAAAATTTAACTTCGAATCCTTCAAACAACTGTCAAAACATCGGATGCGGATTCAATAACAATCTCAATAATTCGAATAACTCGAAATCAAACCGAAATAACAAAACCGGTAGTCCAAAATCGATAACTCAAACTCGATTTTGACGGCATAACGGCTATAAACTAACTATCCGGAAAAATACAAACCATCCAACAACATCACAATAACTCAATCATCAACACAATCCATCAAAACAACTCAAATCCAACCTCAATCAAAATCACCATTTTCGAAAATAACTCCAAAAATTCATATAAAATCCAAACTTTGTTCTTTTTTCCAAACCGACTTCGAATACACGATCTATACTAGCTCAAGAACGACATACTCCAAAATTATCAATTTCTGACAACCCAACGAAATCGAAGTTCAAGAGATCGAAGCAAAACTTACGTCTAAACGAAGCCCTCATTGCGGTGATCGTGAATCTCAACTCAGAATTCAAATCTAACGGTCGGATCGTGCGAATCGGACGGAAAGAAAGCTTGAAGAATCGATTTCCATGGCTTCCGGAGAGAGAGATCGAGAGAGAGAGGGTAGGGGAGGAAGGAGGGAATGATTGATTGGTCAACTTGCTTAATAATAATAATAAAAATCCAAATTTTGCATTTCAGTCCTTTATTTCTCCAAGTTTGCAAAAATGATCCCCTGCGAATATCAATACGATTCTTAATTACTAAAAGCCCTTATTATCTCTATTAAACTCAATTAATATAAAATCAGGGCATTACACAAATCCTTGCTCACCTGAACCTCAGACCGCTGCAGAATATGAGACTGATCCGCCACATACCGTCGCAACAAAGATACGTGGAACACGTCGTGGATACTAGACAGATACGGTGGCAAGGCTAGACGATAATCCAAATCGCCAATGCTCTCCAAAATCTCAAACGGACCGATAAATCTGGGAGACAACTTACCCTTAAGGCCAAATCTGAGAATTCTCCGGAAAGGTGACACTTTCAGAAATACTTTCTCCCCAACATCGAACTGCAAAGGCCTACGCTTGGTATTAGCATAGCTGGCCTGACGATCCTGTGCAGTCTTAATCCGTTTCTTGATCTGATCAACAATGTCTACCTCCTGCTGGATAAACTCCGGTCCCTCAACCTGTCTCTCCCCCACTTCTTCCCAGAAGAGTGGAGTACGACAATGTCACCCGTACAATGCCTCAAACGGTGCCATCCCAATACTAGTATGATAGCTGTTGTTGTACGCGAACTCAATCAAAGGCAAATGATCTTGCCAGGCTGAACCAAAGTCCATAGTGCACGCTCGAAACATATCCTCCAAAGTACAGATAGTGCGCTCTGACTGACCATCTATCTTCGGGTGATAAGCAGTACTCAAACTGAGAGTAGCACCCATCGCACTCTGAACACTCCCCCAGAACCTAGAAGTAAACCTGGGGTCTCGATCACTGACAATGCTCACAGGCACTCATTGAAGTCGAACGATCTCCTGAATGTACAACCGCGCCATACGATCCACAAAATACTCTCGGCTATAGGCAATGAAATGTGCTGACTTGGTGAGTCGGTCTACCACCACCCAGATAACATCACAAATCCTCGAGGTCATTGGCAAATGGGTCACAAAATCCATCATGATCAACTCCCATTTCCACTCAGGAATAGGAATACTGTGAAGCAAACCTCCAGGTCGTAGGTGTTCTGCCTTGACCTGCTGACAAACCATGCATCTCGAAACATACTGATACACACTGCGTTTCATTCCTTTCCACAAAAAACGAGTACGTAGATCCTTGTACATCTTGTTGCTCCCTGGATGAATACTCAACTTAGTGCGATGTGCCTGAGACAAAATATCATCTCGCAACTCTTCATCCTCCGAAATCACAAGCCTACCAGACAAACACAGAAAACCATCTGACTGATAGTAAAATCCAGATGTACTACCATCGTTGGCTAGGCGAGCCAAACATTGGGTCTTCAAATCAGACATCTGAGCATCTCGAATTCGCGAATACAAAGCTGGCTCAGATAAAATTGCAAATAGTCACTGGGCACCAAACTTGCACTAGTTTAACTGACCATTTCAAAACATACATGAACACCTAAGTGCCCAGCTTTCACTAACCAAGTGAATTCTCATACTGACGAATCCATGCTGTAATTTAGCAGGCTCATGACATCTGTCAATAGCATCGAGTATCTTTTCAAGGTTATCAAACTGACACCAAACTATATTTTTAACGTAACTGTTGTAATGATCTATAGACTGAGTAAATTTTCCATCCTTTCCTGAAGTACAAAATACTTCCAGAATATTAATGGAAATATACTCTCCCATGTCTATCGTTGATCACAGTTCACCTCTCCTAGTATAAGTCATCATAGTGCCTTGATAAAATTCTTCTTTCCTTGACAATCCATCGATTGAATTCCAATTCTTACAGGAAAATTTACCTAAGTAAACTCATCACATAGAATTTCCTGTTCATCTCGTAATCAAGATCCTGATCACTAAAATACCTCTGATGGAATCAGACAATACTGGTAAAACCTCCTGGTTCTCCCCCAGTATCACGTGCGAGAACTACCCGTCCAGAATATTCACACGTCAAGGAATCCTTTACAAGACTATTCTGTCCACGGAAATGAAAGTCTGTATCTCTGATGAAGTCAGACGATAACTCAAATCCCTTAGAACTAATCCAGTACCAAGTATAACTCCAGAAGACTCAAATAATTATACCTATTGCTATTGTAAGACCCGGGATTAATTATATTAATTCGAATTTAATTTAATTTTAATCCGAGTATATTTAATTTGGGAAAATTTAGAGTTTCGATTTAAATTCTAATATTCTTAAATTATTTAGGATTGAAATTGAATTAAAATAAGGGCCGAGGACCAAATTGCAATTATTGAAGAATTGAGGGGCTAAATTGCAATTAGGGTTGAACTTATCAGATTTTATTAGTTATTACTCAGCTTTCAACGTGTAAGATATAGACTCAATTCAGAAATCAAGAACAGAGCCGTTCCTCTTTATTTTTTTCTTTGTAACTTTGAGTTTCAATTTGCCGTAACTTTTGAACCGGTTATCCGATTTTGATTTTGTAAATTGTTCTGGATTCCTCACGGCGAGGGCTTCGATCTCGTGTAAGTTTTATGTTATGATATTTGGATTTCAAAATCAATAAAGGGCAGATATCAGATGTTTGGTTATTGATTGTGTTCTTGCATTTGTATCGCTTCTATTCTTGAAACTGGATCAAAGTTGAATGATTGAATGTTGTGGATATGACTTATACCATGTATATTGATGAGTATAGCTGCTGATATGTTGTAATGTGACTGAGTTTTATAAGAGATATGCTGATATATGAATTTGAGTTACAAGTTTCGAAGTCGGGATTTACATTGGTTACCAATTTTCAATCGCTACGTCGTTTAATCGAGTTTTTTGACCGGTTTGATAGCTGATATTGAAGCTGAAGTTGTTATTGAGATTTTTTAAATGTTATAGAATTTTATTCTTTCATTTCAGTCGAGTTTGGAAGGCCAGCGACTCGAGACAACAACTTTGAACCGAAGAGTTGGATTGAGGTTTGAAATTAGTTTTATCGATGATCTTATGTTGTTTTCGACTCGTTTTTGATATGATAGATTGAAATGAAGTTGATATATGTATTTTGGTTGTATCTTTCAGATTTGAAGAGTTCAAAACCGAGATAAACAAAGGTATAATGACGACATCGCGAAGTAGGGACTTTGAAACTCAAGAACGACTAATCTTGAGTTGGCCCGCAAAAACCACATACTTGTTTATGTTTTTGATTTGATTGTGATGTTGTCGATCCATCACAGGTAGTGGATCTTTATATTCGAGTTGATATGATGCTATATTGAATTGATTCTATGCCAAGGTTGCTGTTAACCTTATTTGCGAGTCGGTTACGAACTCGTTAGATGGATATCCATGTCAAGATCATTTATGAATCTTGATGGCCTCGAAGTTATGTGAATCTATTCGTTTTTAAAGCGTTTACGTACTCTATTGGTTGAGTCAAGTTTAAATAGAGTCAAGATGATTTATTTAACGCTTTCTATATGTTGGTTATACTGAGAATGTTTTCTCACTGGAGTTTATCCGGCTGTTGTCTTGTTTTGTATGTGTGCATGACAACAGAAGGGGCATGAGCTAGTCATCGACGTCATTGACAGCTGGGAGAGAGTCTAGCACGTGAGGACTCGGGTTGTAGTTGATGTATTGAACTTTAGAAGCATGAAACTTTAGTCTAGTTGGTTTTGGATTACATGTATGACACTTGAGATAATTGTTGTCGTTTATCGATCTTTAGCGACGTGTTTGATGTAATAAAATGCATGTATAAATGCTTATGACCTTGTTTATGAGTATATTCATGTTTTGGACTTGATATATCATGTTTTGGATTGAATTTGGTGATTGGAAATGGTAGTGCTCGAGTTTGACAGCAAAATGTATTTCTGCAGATTTCTGAAAATTTGAGCCCGCTCGATCCACAGAAGTTGACGGATCGAGCGAGCCCTGTATTTTGAAAAACAGAGATTTGAGTTTTTGGCTCGCTCGATCCGCAGAAGTTGACGGATCGAGCGAGGCCAAATTATTTCCAGACCGAGAGTTGAGCAATTGTGCTCGCTCGATCGGGTGTTTTTCACCGATCGAGCGAGACACTGAAATTTAAAAAAAAAAAAATTTTTTACTTGGCTCTTGGTTTATTTAATTGATGTTTAATGAATGTTAATTGTTCATTAATTGCCCTAAGATGAGATTAACAACCCGAGTTCCCCACAACAGGTGGTATCAAAGCCTAAGTTTCTTGGACTGAGATTAGATGAGCGGGGTAGATCGAGTCTTCTATTCTGATTTATTTATTGATTTTATAATTGTATGGTATATGATTGATTGAATATTAAATTGTCACATGATGCTGTGATAATTTGCGAAGAATATGCTATACAATGGTTTGAATTACATGCTATCTGGTTATTTGATTGAGGTACTAGCATGTATTATGAGGATGAATCGAAACTCGATCTTTTATGAAGGCAATGTGGACTGTAACAGACTTGTTATAATTTAGATTGAACTGTACACAAATCTGTTTGATTATCAGATATGCCTCCCCGACCAGCACCGAGGGTTAGACAGACATTGGCTATGAATCAGTCTGAAGAGACAAATGCTGCACAGGTCCCAGTGACAGTGTCTGAACATGGACAGGGTAGTACGTCTACTGATGAGTTTAGTGATGCTAATTCGATGGAGAAACTTCTGAAACAATTCCAGTCATTCCAACCACCGAAGTTGCAAGGAACTGAGAATGCTATAGAGTGCGAGAACTGGCTGGAAGATATTGAGCAGTTATTTGAGTCTATTGATTATTCAGATGATCGTCGTGTGAGACTGATTATTCATCAACTGCATGGCCTTGCCAAAATTTGGTGGATAGCGATGAAGAAAGCATTGGAGAATCAAGGTACTGTTATTACCTGGTCTGTATTTCGAACTGCTTTCTATCAGCGTTTCTTTCCTGTGTCTTATCGCAAGGAAAAAGGAGCAGAGTTTGCAAGTCTGCAACAGGGACAGTTAAATATCGAGGAATATGTTGAAAAGTTCACTAGCCTGTTGAAGTTTTCCACATATCGCTGTTAGTGATGAAGCTCAAGCCGATCAATTTATCAATGGCTTGAATCCTGATGTGTTTACACTTGTGAATTCGGGAAGACCGAATACCTTTGCTGATGCTCTGAATCGAGCAAAGGGTGCAGAAGCAGGGATACTGAAACAACGAGGAGCACAGTTTGTGCCACAACCAGTGAGACAGTCTTAAGAACAGCCACAAATTCCACCGCCACCTCGATTTGAAGCTGGTGGTAGAAGTGGTGGAAAGAAGAGTTTCTTTAAAGGCAAGAGCAAACAGTTTAAGAGATCAGGTGGTGGTAGTTCTTCGAGTTCAAGTGGATCACGACAATCCCGAGCTGGTAGGTCTGAGGTGTATTACACCAAGTGTGGTGGTCGACATTCTAATGATCAGTGCCGAGGCGTGTTTGGTAGTTGTCATATTTGCAAAAAGTGTTAGAGTAGGTGCCCGTCGAGCCAATGTGTTGGCCGATGGTCCTTGAGAGAACTCTTGTATGACAATCTTTATTTTAATAATATTTGACATTATTTAATTTGGCACATCTTTATCTTTATACCCATGCAAGCTGCATAGATAAAGCCCTTGAATATACAAATAGTAGAAAGAATATGAGATGGTCATGTGATGACTGTCATGAAACTCATATTTGGAATACTGTATATTCTAAACTGTTCCTAGTCGATTCAGCCGCCATAAAGAAGGATAAAAGGCCGCTCGAGCTTGAGACTAGTATTTGCGATGTGAGTACCATGTTTCATTGGTAGGCGACATGGAGATGTCCAAGCATGCAAATAGGTGCTCCTTGTAGAGTGCACTGAACAACCCTCCCTAAAGGATTTTCCAAGTGGTTCTCACTTATCGAGTGGAGAAGTCCTAGTTTATGGTTGTACACCATTAGTCCTATAACCCGGGACAACATGGAGACTCTATATGCTAGTGCTTCACTTTGACTTGTTTACCGACTCATCTGGGGTCATCAGGTGGCAATGTTGGGTGTTGTGACGAAACATATAGGAGTCAATGCATTGTAGTCGGGGATTCACCACTTACCTACGGGTATGGATATCCTATGTTATATCATGCATACGTAGCTTGAAATCTCTGATCAGAGTAAGTGGTAATTAAGAAAGGAGTTTCTTGAATTACACTTTCGATGCAACTACGGCATGACACATAGTTATCGATTCAATGACAACTCTCGATAAACCAATGGTTGTCGAATCGGTCGGGATATATGAGTTGAAGGGACCGTACTGTACGCTAACCATAATTGATTGGTTCTTGCAGGTACTATCATTTGATACCTAGGGAGTCATGTAAGCAATGCTGCTAGATGTTTACATGACTGGTTGGGTACTATTAGACTTGAGTTTTCTGACGTTCTTATTATCAATGTGTTGAATAATAAGAACGGAGCTATCTAGGGTATGCTCATATAAGGGACTTGTTGATCCTGAATCACATGGAGATGTGAACCCACTGCTAGTTGTATCAGTGAACCATTGAGGGTCACACAAGTACTAGCTTTCTAGATCCCATTGAGATTAAAATTAGTTCATTGTGTTGAACAACTTATAAAGGAGTTTATAAGTAAAATAAATTAGAAGTTTGACTTCTAAATTGGAGAATGAATGGAATAAGTAACTTTTAATTTGTGAATGTGTTCCAAGATTAAAAGTTGACTTAAAATAATTAGTTTATGAAAATGGTGATTTTCTAAACTATTATTTTGAACTTAGTTAATTAATTCATGTGTTGAATTAATTGAACACTAGTAGACATTTTAATGTACAAATAATTAAATTAATTCAAGTGTTGAATTAATTAAACACTATTGAGTCTAGTAGAGCTCAAATTAATATAGTGTTGTATAATTATTGATACTAGTGGACTTGAATGGGTTCAAGTTAAATTTAATTAATTGATTAAACTTAAATGGGTTTAGGTTTAATAATTAATTAAAAAATAAGTTCAAATGACATTTGAATATATTTATATTTATATATGTATATATATATAGGCGTGTATATATATATATATATATATATGATATATATATATGTGTGTGTATGGAATTTGAAGGGTTGTAAGATGGTTTGCAATTTTCCATGCATGTCTTGTAATTTTCCATGCATGGCTTAATTGTACTCATTAATCCCTATCCTTTAATATATTATTTGGAATAATATATACACACACACAATCCATTCCATTCCAATTTTTATTGAAGTGGCCGAACACTCCATTGCAATTTCTCCAATTTTTTCTTTCATTTTGAGGGAGAATTAAAATGATATCTCAATGAAAAATCCTCTAAATATTCTAGTGCATATTTAGAGTGGATTTAGATCGTCTAGTCGTGGACCTAATTCGGAGGCTCGAAGAGTTGAATCCATTTTGAGCAAGGAGTGCTCTTGGAAGCTTGTAGATTGAGTCTACCCTTTTCAAGAGCCTAGTTGTTTATCAACTTGGTTGGAGCCATAAATCAATCTTTGAGATTGATAGGTAAAATTCTAAACACCCTATGGTTGTTTGAGTTTTGAATACTACACAAGTGCTCGGATTTCTTTTATCAAAAATTTTATATTTCCGCTGCGTTTCCGGGCACGAGTTAACCGATCCCCTTCAGTGGTATCAGAGTCTAGGTTACTCTTTTGTGTAGTATTTGTTGGATATTATGTTGAGGTCAATTTCTAAGCGCATGAGAAAATCAATATTTTAACTTTTAGGGCAAATTTTATAAAAATTATTTTTTTTATTTTCGGGCAGCCCTTGGGCTGCCTGAAGGTGTCCTAGGGGCAGCCATGGGCTGCCCCATATTTTTAATTAAAAAGAAATTTTTTTGGCCGGAATCCGGCGGAGTTTCGGTGACGACTATGACGACTTGAGTTTTTCAAAAGGTGTTTTGGAATATCATGTGTCATAGGCCCTAAATTGTTAAATATTGTAGTGACCCTTACCTGGATCACCTACTAAACAGAACTTATGCATGCAATTAACTTAATTAAACAGATATCAGAATAAAACTGCGGAAACCATAAACATTATACAATCCCAAGTAAAGGAATCTGTAATCATCCAAAATATACAACCAAATCGAATAGCTGTATAAACCCAAAACAACAGCAATAAAACCTAGACGAAGCTCCAGCTGGCCAACCACTGACTAGCCCCTCCTGGATTCACTCTCCTCGTCCAATCGCAAACCTGCCCCATGGAATAGGGTGTCCAGAAAATACAGAGTACGAGACGTGAGCATAAAACGCTCAGTGCGAGAGTATGAGTATACATGCATGCAAAGTGAACTCCCTATAGACTCGAGGTCAAGGATCAGATAACAGAGACAGAACGGGCCCTGGTATGTAGCACGCTGTGCCGTTGCTTCAGGAGGTGGATCCCATACCGAGATAACCGTGGATACGCCGGACCCAAATCGATGGAAGTCCATCCACTAACAGGATAGGGTACGACCCTACTAACAGACATCTCGAAAGAGATACAGCAAGATGCAAATGAATGCAGCATAATATCATGGCATATAAATCATGCAGTCACATAATACATGCATACTCAGTCAGGATATCTCGAACAGTACTTTCGTACCTCAAAACAGTGCAAGCTCTACCAACTCTAGGTCCACGCCTATAGTCTGTTCTACACTGCCAAATGATACTACTATCATTAAAGTGCTCTAAAAGCCTTAACTAAGCTATTGCATACTCCTAAATATTTAGAGGAAGCAAAAGCTATACCTTCGTCCGTCGTTAGCCCTTTGATGTTGATGCCTCCAGAACTTGGGCACAACTCTGCTACGACTACTGAATGCCTCGCCGACCTCCGGACCAAGCCTAAGAAGACTAGAACAGCTCCAAAAGGACTAGAAAGGAAAGGAGAACTCGGAATTGGCAAATGAAAGTGAAGTCTCGGCCTTCTATTTATAGACAACGATCGGAACTTCCGAACCTCGATCGGAACGTCCGAACCTTGATCGGAACGTCCGATCCTGCCATCGGAACTTCCGAAGATCCTGATCTGCCACGTGTCAAAATATCACTTGTTGACTTCGGATAGGGGTGATCGGAGCTTTCGGTCCTGATCGGAGCTTCCGATCTTGCCACACGTCATGCCTGACGTAATATCGATCGGAGCTTCCGATCCTGATCGGAGCTTCCGAACTCGCCTTCAGAGCTTTCGAACTCTACCCAAGTAATTATGATTAATTCCTTAATTACTGATTTTGGTTACGGGCTACTACATTCTCCCCCACTTAAGATATTTCGTCCTCGAAATCAGATCTTAAGTACCGAATGCAAATACAGAAATCAGAAACATTCTTTATTCAAATCAAACGTTTACAGAGTTTGCAACTGAATACAACTCAAAGAATGAAATCAAAACAACTCAGGATGGTCCTTACGCATCCTGTCCTCGAACTCCCAAGTAGCTTCCTCAGTGCCTCGGCGCTGCCACTGAACTAAAACCAAAGGAATGAATTTGTTCCGTAAAACCTTATCCTTATAATCCAGGATACGAAGAGGTTTCTCAACATAAGTCAAATCCTTGTCTACCTGAACCTCAGATCGCTGCAGAATATGAGATTCATCCGCCACATACCATCGCAACAGAGATACGTGGAACACGTCGTGAATACTGGATAGATGCGGTGGCAAAGCTAGTCGATAAGCCAAATCGCCAATGCTCTTCAAGATCTCAAACGGACCGATAAATCTGGGAGACAACTTGCCCTTAAGGCCAAATCTGAGAATCTTGCGGAAAGGTGACACTCTCAGAAACACTTTCTCCCCGACCTCGAACTGCAAAGGCCTACGCTTGATATTAGCATAGCTGGCCTGACAATCCTGTGCAGTCTTAATCCGTTTCTTGATTTGATCAACAATGTCTATCGCCTGTTGGATAAACTCCGGTCCCTCAGCCTGTCTCTCCCCCACTTCTTCCCAGAAGAGTGGAGTACGACAACGTCGCCCATACAACGCCTCAAAAGGTGCCATCCAAATACTAGTGTGGTAGCTGTTGTTGTAAGCGAACTCGATCAACGGCAAATGATCCTGCCAGGCTGAACCAAAATCCATGACGCACGCTCTAAGCATATCCTCTAAAGTACGGATAGTGCGCTCTGACTGACCATCAGTCTCCGGATGATAGGCTATACTCAAACTGAGAGTAGTACCCATCGCACGCTGAACACTCCCCCAGAATCTAGAAGTAAACCTGGGGTCCCGATCGCTGACAATGCTCACAGGTACTCCATGAAGTCGGACGATCTCCTGAATGTACATCCATGCCATGCGATCCACAGAGTACTCTTGGCTATAGGCAATGAAATGCGCTGACTTGGTGAGTCGGTCCACCACAACCCAGATAGCATCACAGTTCTTCGGGGATACCGGCAAATGGGTCACAAAGTCCATTGTGATAAACTCCCATTTCCATTCAGGAATAGGCAGACTGTGAAGCAATCCTCTAGGTCGTCGGTGCTCTGCCTTGACCTGTTGACACACCAAACAACTCGAAACAAACTGATAGACACTGCGTTTCATTCCCTTCCACCAGAAACGAGTACGTAGATCCTTGTACATCTTGTTGCTCCCAGGATGAATACTCAACTTAGTGCGATGTGCCTGAGATAAAATCTCCTCTCGCAACTCTTCATCCTGCGGAATCACAAGCCTACCAGACAAACACAGAAAGCCATCTGACTGATAATGAAATCAAGACGTGCTCCCCTCGTTAGCTAGACGAGCTAAACGCTGGGTCTTCGAATCAGACATCTGAGCATCTCGAATCCGCGAATACAAGGCTGGCTCAGATAATATCGCAAACATCTGGATACTCTGCATACCTTTCTTATGCTTGAAGGTAAAACCTGAAGTACAACAGTCACTGATCGCACTAGACATCGAACAAGTCCGAAGTGCGGATAGTCGCACCTTGCGACTCAAAGCATCAGCGGTGAGATTAGCAGCTCCCGGATGGTACTTAATCTCACAATCATAGTCCTTAAGCAAGTCCATCCAACGTCTCTGCCTCATGTTCAACTCCGCCTGAGTGAACAAATACTTGAGACTCTTATGGTCGGTTAAGATCTCAAATTTCTCGCCATACAGATAATGACGCCAGATCTTCAAAGCGAACACAATGGCTGCTAACTCCAAATCATGAACTGGGTAGTTGTCCTCGTGAAACTTCAGCTGTCTAGAAGCGTATGCGATCACATGCCCATTCTGAGTCAGGACACAACCTAACCCCTGAAGAGAAGCATCCGTGTAAACTACATACCCTCCAGATCCTGACGGTAATGCCAACACCGGCGCAGAAGTCAAACCAAATGGCATCACTAGGAACTCGTAATGCCCATAGCGAGTACGGAATGCAGTCTTGGCTACGTCCTGATCACGGACTCTCAACTGATGATACCCAGATCTCAAGTCAATCTTGGAGTAAACTGACGTGCCCTGCAGCTGGTCAAACAAGTCATCAATACGAGGCAACGGATACTTGTTCTTCACAGTGACTCGATTCAGCTGCCGATAGTCAATGCACAGTCGCATCGATCCATCCTTCTTCTTCACGAAGAGAACAGGAGCTCCTCAAGGAGATACACTAGGACGAATGTACCCCTTGTCCAAAAGATCCTGTAGTTGATTCTTCAACTCACGCATCTCTGACGGAGCCAGACGATACGGTGCCTTAGAAATAGGCGAAGTACCCGGCATCAACTCTATGCCAAACTCGACTTCCCTAGTAGGAGGAAAACCCGGAATCTCATCAGGAAACACATCTGGAAATTCATCCACAACAGGAATGCTCTCTATTCCAAAACTCTCAGCGGACAAATCAACTGCATAGATAAGGTAGCCTTCCCCGCCAGACTCTAGAGCTCGACAGGCTCTCAAAGCTGATAACAAAGGCATCGGGGGTCGCGCTCCCTCACCATAGAAAAACCAACTCTCACTCCCTTCCGGATGAAAGCGTACTAATCTCTGATAGCAGTCCACTGAAGCTCGATAGGTAGTCAACAAATCTATTCCCAGAATGCAATCAAAGTCGTCCATCGCCAGGACCATGAGATTCGCTAACAGAATATTCCCTTCGAACTCTAAAGGGCAACCCATCACTAGACGCTTAGCCAAAGCAGATTGGCCCGTCGGAGTAAAAACAGACATCACTACGTCTAGTGCAATGCATGGTAACTTATGCCTCTTAACAAAACGTGCAGAAATGAAGGAATGAGATGCACCAGTGTCAATAAGTACAAGAGCAGGTATACCATAAAGCAGAAATGTACCTGCGATGACTTTCTCATTCTCCTCCACAGCCTGATCATGTCTCAGGGCAAACACCTGGCCAGAAGCTCGTGGCCTCAAATGAGAACTCCCAGCAGACTGTCCCTGCGACCTCTGCTGAACGGTAGCCTGAGAATCAGATCCTGAACCAGATCCAGAACCGCCTCCCCCAGACAGTGGACAATCCCTCCGGATGTGACCAGTCTCTCCACAACGGAAATAAGCTCCAGAAGCTCTACGACACTTGTCGGATGGATGGTTCTTCCCACAGTGATCACACTTGTTCTTCTTATCGTAACGGACCACACCTCCAGAACCAGAGGAAGAAGAAGATCAAGACTTCTTGAAAGTTTGGGCACGGGGACCCAAAGAACTAGCAGGCCTCGACTGAGGGAAAGACTTGTTCCGCCGAATGCTGTCCTCTGCCTAGTGACAACGGCTCACCAAACCCTTGTAGGACATGTCGTCGCCTACCGCCACATGGTCATGGATCTCAGGGTTAAGGCCCTGAAGGAACAGATTATACTTCATCTCTGAGCTATCAGCAATCTCGGGGTAATAGGATAGCAGATCAAAGAACCTCTGCTGATACTCATCGATAGACATGGCTCCCTGTCGCAGACTCAGTAGCTCGCCTGCCTTCGACTGTCGGAGTGCAGGAGGAAAATACCGCTTTTGGAAAGCTGTGCGGAACTCGGTCCAGGTGGCCACTCCTCTCGCCGCAACAAAAGGTGCAGAAGTAAACCTCCACCACCTGCGCGCACGCCCATCCAGAAGATAGCCAAGGGTCTCCACCTTCTGCTCCTCGGTGCATTGGAAAGTCTGAAAAGTCGTCTCCATGCAGTCTAACCAGTTCTCCGCGTCCTCCGGAGACTCACCTCCAACTAAGGGCTTAGGACCCATAGCTAAGAATCGACGCACAGTAAAATGCTCGTCGTCATGGTGACGATGACGCCGTTCTCGACGAGGCTCCCGGTCGGCATCACCCCAACGCCCACCAACACTGCCATGAGAACTCTGGTCGACACGATTTGACATCTACAAAAATACCTCAAGATGAGACTAAATCCCAAGAATTCTTTTGCATGCTCTGATACCATAAATGTAGTGACCCTTACCTGGATCACCTACTAAACAGAACTTATGCATGCAATTAACTTAATTAAACAGATATCAGAATAAAACTGCGGAAACCATAAACATTATACAATCCCAAGTAAAGGAATCTGTAATCATCCAAAATATACAACCAAATCGAATAGCTGTATAAACCCAAAACAACAGCAATAAAACCTAGACGAAGCTCCAGCTGGCCAACCACTGACTAGCCCCTCCTGGATCCACTCTCCTCGTCCAATCGCAAACCTGCCCCATGGAATAGGGTGTCCAGAAAATACAGAGTACGAGACGTGAGCATAAAATGCTCAGTGCGAGAGTATGAGTATACATGCATGCAAAGTGAACTCCCTATAGACTCGAGGTCAAGGATCAGATAACAGAGACAGACCGGGCCCTGGTATGTAGCACGCTGTGCCGTCGCTTCAGGAGGTGGCTCCCATACCGAGATAACCGTGGATACGCCGGACCCAAATCGATGGAAGTCCATCCACTAATAGGATAGGGTACGACCCTACTAACAGACATCTCGAAAGAGATACAGCAAGATGCAAATGAATGCAGCATAATATCATGGCATATAAATCATGCAGTCACATAATACATGCATACTCAGTCAGGATATCTCGAACAGTACTTTCGTACATCAAAACATTGCAAGCTCTACCAACTCTAGGTCCACGCCTATAGTCTGCTCTACACTGCCAAATGATACTACTATCATTAAAGTGCTCTAAAAGCCTTAACTAAGCTATTGCATACTCCTAAATATTTATAGGAAGCAAAAGCTATACCTTCGTCCGTCGTTAGCCCTTTGATGTCGATGCCTCCAGAACTTGGGCACAACCCTGCTACGACTACTGAACGCCTCGCCGACCTCCGGACCAAGCCTAAAAAGACTAGAACAGCTCCAAAAGGACTAGAAAGAAAAGGAGAACTCGGAATTGGCAAATGAAAGTGAAGTCTCGGCCTTCTATTTATAGACAACGATCGGAACTTCCGAACCTCGATCGGAACGTCCGAACCTCGATCGGAACGTCCGATCCTGCCATCGGAACTTCCGAAGATCCTGATCTGCCACGTGTCAAAATATCACTTGTTGACTTCGGATAGGGGTGATCGGAGCTTCCGATCTTGCCACACGTCATGCCTGACGTAATATCGATCGGAGCTTCCGATCCTGTTCGGAGCTTCCGATCCTGATCGGAGCTTCCGAACTCGCCTTCGGAGCTTCCGAACTCTACCCAAGTAATTATGATTAATTCCTTAATTACTGATTTTGGTTACGGGCTACTACAAATATATTATAGTTGATTTTTATGAAAAATTAAACTTTATAATATGTGATTTTTCTCATAAAATAAATAGTTAAAGTGTGACTTTGATTATTTATAGTAAATTGTGATTTACAAGAAATTCAATTATAAATAAATTAATTTGAAAGTAAACAAAGGTGTTTGTTTATTTTGTTAATTTATTTTATAATTGTGGTGGTTAGTGATTGAACCAAGATATATAATATTTGATCAATTAATTATTGAGATAATTAATTGATGGTGTATGACATGTGATATTGTGCATGAAGGATGATTAAAAGCCCAAGACCAATTTGCTAGGTGTATGCTAGGATATTTTGTGTTGAATGGTTGTAATAATTATCAAATTACAAAGTGGGCTTGATTTATGGCCCCTTCCCACCCCATGAGATGTATCCCTATTTGTGATGAAACTTAAAATTTGTAATTATTTATATGTTAAAAAGTGTGTTTTAAAATTTAAGTTTAATTAAAATTATGAAGTTGTATTATTTTAGTGTTATGTGTTTATATTTAAATGTTTTACTAAAATGTTGTATTTTACGGTTTGCGCAGGTTTGGTAAAAATAAAATTACTCAAGCTACAGTGGTCATAATGGAGTAATCTCAAAACCTGTAGAATCACAAAAGAGGCATCTGCAACTTTGTAGAAGACAAGAAATTCCAAAAACTTCATTAAGATGATCAAAATAATAAAACATCAAAATGGAGATAGATTTACTTTTACTATGACCAGCTTGGAGTAAAAATATCATAAGTATTTCATATTTTATCCAAAAGGGGTGAATGAGTTTTCCAAACACATCTACACAAAATATCTTACGTGTTCTATGTTGAAAAGAAAGGCTGAATCGGTGGTCTAAGGCATCAAACATGCCAATTAAAGTTGGGTCATGGTATTGACATTCAAGGAGACAAGCACCCACCAACTTTACTATTTCACATTTAATAAGCCTTGGACTCTTCCTCTCATTTGGCCTATAAATAGATGTGTTGTATAAGCTTTGTAGTATGCAAGAGTGTAGAGAATTCTTCATTTGTAAAATAAATATTGTGTGTGTGAGAATAAAAGTTTGAGTGTGCAAGTTTCTCAAGTTCAAGTATGAAATTTCTTTTATCTTTATTCTTGAGTTTCATGTTTTTGGAAAGCTAAATCTATTTATGTCAAGGTGAAAAGGTTTCATTGTTGGTCAAGTAAGATTGTTTATATTTTGTATATTCTTTTCTTTTCTATTTTTATTTTTACTAATTGATCTTTATTTGTATGTATAATTTTGGATGATTTGTTGTTATCTATTTACATCAAATGCTTGGTACCTTGAATGTGGTTACCTTGATTTGTTGTCAAATATGATACAATAATTACTACAATAATTATATACTATAAATATATGTATCTATTTATAATAAAGTCATATATATTATTTAGACGATAGCGTGACACTGTCGGTTGTTCTAAATAATATATTGTGATTTGAACTAACATTTAATTTATCGCATCTAACTTTTACTTTATCGCAACTAACATTTACTTTTCCGCAACTAACATTTACTTTCTCGCATCTAACTTTTACTTTTCCGCAACTAACATTTACTTTATCGCATCTAACATAAAGTCATATATTTTATTTAGACGATAGCGTGGCTCTGCCGGTTGTTCTAAATAAAATATTGTGATTTGATCTAACATTTACTTTTATGTCAATTTATATTTATGCATTTATATATATATTATGGGTACCATGTATTAAATATCGGTGGATATTAATATAGTGGGAACTATATTATATGATATACTTGTTTAAATATTTAATTGTTCTTTTTATGTTTATATTTATTCATCTATATATATTATGGGTACCATGTATTAAATATCGGTTAATCTGATATTAATATAGTGGGAACTATATTATATGATATACTTGTTTAAATATTTCATTGTTCTTTTATGTTTATTTTTATTTTAGTTTCTTTTATTTATTTTTATTTAGCAATCTTAATTAAACCAACAATGAACCTTTGAAACCTTGACAATTTTATAATTTGTGTATTTGAAGTTTTATAATAATATTTTCATCTATAATATATTATTGCTAAAATTAAACTTACAACATCCTCTCCGTGGATCGATCTCGTACTCACGAGTATATTACTTGCAGACAACCTACACTTGGGTGAATTACAATTTAAGTTGTAGCAAGTTTTTGATACCATGTATTAAATATCGGTTAATCTGATATTAATATAGTGGGAACTATATTATATGATATACTTGTTTAAATATTTCATTGTTCTTTTATGTTTATTTTTATTTTAGTTTCTTTTATTTATTTTTATTTAGCAATCTTAATTAAACCAACAATGAACCTTTGAAACCTTGACAATTTTATAGATTTAGCTTTCCATTAACATGAAACTCAAGAATAAAGATAAAAGAAATTTCATACTTGAACTTGAGAAACTTGCACACTCAAACTTTTATTCTCACACACACAATATTTATTTTACAAATGAAGAATTCTCTACACTCTTGCATACTACAAAGCTTATACAACACATCTATTTATAGGCCAAATGAGAGGAAGAGTCCAAGGCTTATTAAATGTGAAATAGTAAAGTTGGTGGGTGCTTGTCTCCTTGAATGTCAATACCATGACCCAACTTTAATTGGCATGTTTGATGCCTTAGACCACCGATTCAGCCTTTCTTTTCAACATAGAACACGTAGGATATTTTGTGTAGATGTGTTTGGACAACTCATTCACCCCTTTTGGATAAAATATGAAATACTTATGATATTTTTACTCCAAGCTGGTCATAGTAAAAGTAAATCTATCTCCATTTTGATGTTTTATTATTTTGATCATCTTAATGAAGTTTTTGGAATTTCTTGTCTTCTACAAAGTTGAAGATGCCTCTTTTGTGATTCTACAGGTTTTGAGATTACTCCATTATGACCACTGTAGCTTGAGTAATTTTATTTTTACCAAACCTGCGCAAACCGTAAAATACAACATTTTAGTAAAACATTTAAATATAAACACATAACACTAAAATAATACAACTTCATAATTTTAATTAAACTTAAATTTTAAAACACACTTTTTAACATATAAATAATTACAAATTTTAAGTTTCATCACACCCCCAAACCGGCTAATTACTAGTCCCTTAGTAATAAAATATCATAAAATATCATAAAATATCATAAAATCACAAGTTAGATTTTTATTCCTTAATATATATATTCAAATTTGCAAACTTTAAAATTTTAAAAACACACTTGTGAGGAGATCATATGTTTATTTATAAATCTCATTATCAACTAATATATTAATATATAATTGGATGGGGTATACATATATATTACACACAATATCAAAATATTAAATATATATAATTTTTTTATATAAATATTTTCTAAAAACTTTGAGAATAATATAATTAAAATGATAATAGAAATCATTTCATAACATGTATAATATCAGGAATCTTAATGTAAAAGTCTCAACTCCATATTCTCTCGGGTTAAAGTATTTCATATATAGCTGTTTTTCACTCGTGGAGTTGGAAGAAAATTATACACTCTTTGAAAATGGCTAGTAAAGCAGACAATCAAATAACCTAATATTGAAAATAAGATAGGATGATTTACAAAGAATAAACCCATTTTTTTTTTTTTTGTTTTTTTGTTTTTTTGTTTTTTTTTTTGTTTTTTTTTTTTTTTGCTTGGCTGCAAAATTGTTTTTACATAATCAAATACCTCCAATAAACTTTGAAAATGTAACATTTTTTTTTCAAAGTTTATTTATTTTTTTTTATTTTTTATGAGGTAAATCTATTACATTAATAATTATAGTAGAGATATTAATACTCTACATCTTTACAATCAAACTTCAAACAACTTTGCAGCCAATTTTCATTTTTCTTTTTTTTTCTTTTTTTTTTTCAAAATGGGTTTAATCTAGTAATCAACCATTTCTTAATAATCAATAAAAGCTTATAAGTTGTTTTCTCAATTCTTACCCCTCACTCACAAAATTTATGTGAGTAACTATTGAACTTTTACAAATTAATTCCCTCAATTATACATGTTATTATTTATTCAATCAATATCACTTTAATTATATACTCATAAAAGTTTTAGAAAATATGTATTTGAAAACACACAATTATATATTATTTATAACTTATATCCCATCAATTATATATTTTCTATTAAATTGATAAAAAGAAGAATAAATAAACATCTATACAAAAAGACTTCATTTTCTTAGTAGTTTGCAATTTAAATATATACGGAATATTAAAATCTAATCTATTGTGATAAGATGATAAATAAAAACTAATGCGTGTCAGGAGTTTTTGACTCCTTACTCTGCCATTGAAAAAAAAAATAAATATTATTATAGAAATATATTTTTTTAAAAATTTTAAATTTTTTTTTTTTTTTTTAAGAAAAATAAAGAGTACATGATGAAAGAGATATTACCTGGAATTATTGAAGATGAGGAACAAACACAAACCATTTCATGACATGTTGAATCAATGATCCAGTTTTCTTTTCTTACTGGTTGGTTGAGACCAATTGATCTTTGTTATAGCTGAATCAGGTTGATGAACAAAAGCTTGGAGATCATCAATTAATTGGTCTTCATTCGAAGCAGAGATGAGCATCCTTCGTGAATTTTTTGAAATAAAATTTTGTTCCACGGCTACATCGAGAAAAGTCAACAAACCATCATAATAGTTATTGATATTCAACAAGCCAACAGGTTTATTATGGATATTAAGTTGTGCCCAAGAAACAACATGAAAAATTTCTTCTAAAGTACCAAAACCACCAGGCAAGGCAATAAAAGCATCAGAATTTTCTATCATTTTAGTTATTCTCTCGTACATTGATGAAACTTTCAACTCTTCCCCAACCGTAACACCTGTAATATTTCCTTCAGCTAAATCTGTAGGAATAATACCCAAAACCTGACTACCTCCAAGATGAGCTGCTGTTGAAATAGATCCCATTAACCCAATATTGCCTCCTCCGTAAACCAAGTGAATTTTTCTCTCTGCTAAATTTTTTCCAAGATTAATTGCTGCATCAACAAATATTTCATTCTTTCCAGTATTAGAACCACAAAAGACACAAATATTTTTCAATTTTTGTGAAGAAGATCCTGTCATGTTTTTTTCTTTTCTTTTAAAAAATATAGAGAGAGTTGAGTGATTTTATAAGGAAAACAAGGAATAAGACAGAAATAGGAATACAGATGTGAACAAAATGATGAAAATAGTAAAAAAAAAATAATATATAATAATAACATGCATGCGTATAAACAGTGATGTGATTGTGGCTCACAGTGTTCCTTCAATATTTATGAGTCGAGGGTTGGCTTACCATCCAATTTTCTTATAAATTGGCAAATAGGGTCTTTTTTAGTCAGATTCCCAAGACCATCACCATGACGCTGCGCTTGGAATAGTTTCCATAAACGGAGAAGTTGACCTTGTACATCTCCACTAGAATGCGTCTCAAGAGTCAATGAGATATCATCCAATGACTCTTTACTCAGCCCATTCTTAATGAAATCAATTTTATCTTCTCTATTTGTGGAAACATATCCCAAAGATCTGCATTGTCTATTACAAGTCCATCTGGCACAATTATGACAAACATCTAACCTTTTAGCCCTTCTTTTCTTCGCATAGGTACTTTTTCCTAGTCCAGACATATTTCGAACAAGTAAGAATTTTGGAACTTCACCACCTAATCGAACCTTGGCTTCAATTATAAGACGAATATCCTCCGGGATTCCTTTTTGCATAAGCATTCTCAATCTTTCACATCTGCCTTCATAAATCATTCTCAGAACTTTTTTAGAAACAGATGGAAAATATTTACCAAGTTTTTTGATAGCTTCATCCATAATATATATTTATATATATATATATTCAATTATTTTGGGAAATTGAAATAAAACCGACTGAAAGTAGTCACGGAGTACCGTTATCCGCCACTTAACCGGGAAGTGAACTCAATTCTGCAAAAATAAAATAAAAATATAAGTAACAATTAAGTTGGATCATATAAAGGAATAAACTCTTCATTAAGAACTTCATTTTCTATAAACGGTTTAAGTCTTTGCCCATTAACTTTAAATACATTATTATTTTTAGGATTTTCAACATCAACAGCACCATTAGGATAGACAAATTTAACAATAAATGGTCCAGACCATCGCGATCTAAGTTTTCCTAGAAACAAATGCAAGCGAGAATTATAAAGTAAAACTTTTTGTCCGATTTCAAAAGATTTTCTCATAATATTTTTATCATGAAATGCTTTTGTTTTATCTTTATAAATCTTTGCATTTTCATATGCATCATTTCTTAATTCTTCTAGTTCATTTAATTGCAATTTTCTTGATTTAGATGCATCATCTAAATTAGTATTAAACGCTTTAATTGCCCAATAAGCTTTATGTTCAATTTCAACAGGTAAATGACAATGCTTTCCAAAAACTAATCTGTATGGTGACATCCCCATTGATGTTTTAAATGCAGTTCTATATGCCCATAATGCATCACTTAATCTTAAAGACCAATCTTTTCGATTTGGATTGACTGTTTTTTTCCAAAATTTGTTTTATTTCTTTATTTGCAAGTTCAACCTGACCATTCGTTTGAGGGTGATATGGAGTAGAGACTTTATGTGTAATACCATATTTTCTTAACAACGAAGAAAATGATTTATTTATAAAATGACTTCCCCCATCACTTATTATAGCTCTAGGTATTCCAAATCGACTAAAATATTTTCTTTCAAAAATTTTATCACAACTTTATGATCATTAGTTCTACATGCAATTGCTTCAATCCATTTTGAAACATAATCGACAGCTACTAAAATATAAGTGAATCCAAAAGATAATGGAAATGGACCCATAAAATCTATTCCCCAACTGTCAAATATTTCAATAATCATGATTGGATTTAAAGGCATCATGTTTCGTTTTGAAATTGAACCCATTTTCTGACAATTTTCACAAGATTTGCAAAATGAATGTGTATCTTTGAATAAAGAAGGCCAATAAAATCCACATTGAAAGATTTTTGCAGCTGTTTTCTTTGACGAAAAATGACCTCCACATGCCTCAGAATGACAAAATTTAATGACACTACTTACCTCATTGTCGGGTATGCATCGTCGAAAAATTTGATCAGGACAATACTTAAACAAATAAGGATCATCCCAATAAAATTTTTTGACCTCTTTCAAGAATTTATTTTTATCTTGTGAACTCCAATGAGAAGGCATTTTATTTGTCACAAGAAAATTTACAATATTAGCAAACCAAGGCATAGTAGTAGCATAAAATAGTTGATCATCCGGAAAATTTTCATTTATTGGTATTTCATTTTGAGATGATTCAGAAATTATTCTTGATAAATGATCGGCTACTACATTTTCTTTTCCTTTTTTATCTTTTATTACAAGATCAAATTCTTGTAACAACAAAATCCATCTTATTAATCTCGGCTTAGCATCTTGTTTATTTGATAAATATTTTATGGCAGAATGATCAGTGTAAACAATAGTAGTAGAACCAATTAAATAGGATCGAAATTTATCTAATGCAAACACTACTGAAAGTAATTCTTTTTCAGTTGTTGAATAATTGATTTGAGCACTATTTAAGGTTCTACTTGCATAATAGATCACATAAGGTTTACCTTCCTTTCTTTGTCCTAACACGGCTCCTACAGCATAATCACTTGCATCACACATTAATTCAAATGGTAAAGACCAATCAGGAGGTTGTAAAATAGGTGATGTAGTTAAAAGATTAATTATTTTTTTAAAAGCAGTTTCACATTCTTGAGTCCATTCAAATTGTGCATCTTTTGTTAAAAGATTTGAAATTGGTTTCGATATTATGCTAAAAGTTTTTATAAATCTTCTATAAAATCCCGCATGACCCAAAAATGATCGAATTTCTTTGATCGTGTTTGGTGATGGTAGATTAGCAATAACATCAACCTTAGCTTTATCAACTTCAATTCCTTTTTCAGATATGACATGCCCTAACACAATTCCGGATTTAACCATGTAGTGACATTTTTCCCA
The DNA here is from genome assembly GCF_033568475.1 of Henckelia pumila. NCBI lineage: Eukaryota > Viridiplantae > Streptophyta > Magnoliopsida > Lamiales > Gesneriaceae > Henckelia > Henckelia pumila. The sequence goes on along the minus strand of NC_133123.1, from coordinate 91,605,526 downwards.
ATTTAAAACAAGATTTTTTTCTTCACATCTTTTTAAAACTTCTTCCAAATTTTTAAGACAGTTTTCAAATGAGTTTCCAAAAACAGTTATATCATCCATAAAAACTTCCACAAATTCTTCAATCATGTCACTAAAAATACTTAGCATGCATCTTTGAAAAGTAGCCGGGGCATTACATAAACCAAATGGCATTCTTTTAAAAGCAAAAGTTCCGAACGGACAAGTGAAAGTAGTTTTTTCTTGATCTTCTAATGATATTGGTATTTGATAATACCCCGAATACCCATCAAGAAAACAATAATAAGGATTACCTGCCACTTTCTCTAAAATTTGATCTAAAAATGGTAACGGAAAGTGATCTTTTCTAGTTGCATCATTTAATTTTCTATAATCAATGCACATACGCCAACTAGATGGAATCCTAGCTTGTAATAATTCTCCCTTTTCATTTTTTATAACAGTGATGCCTGATTTTTTTGGTACTACTTGTGTTGGACTTACCCATTTACTATCCGAGATTGGATAAATAATTTCGGCATCTAATAGTTTTAAAACTTCATTTTTAACAACTTCTTTCATGTGTGGATTTAATCTTCTTTGTGGTTGTTGATATGTTTTAGCATTTTCTTCCAAATGAATTCTATGTGTGCAGATTAAAGGATTTATACCTTTTATATCTTGCAAAGTCCATCCAATTGCATTTTTGTGTTTTTTAAGTAGTGTTATTAAATCTTCTTCTTGTTTTGGTAAGAGGGTAGAAGATATTACAATAGGATATGTTTGATTTTCACCAAGAAAAGCATATTTTAGTTCTATTGGCAAGGGTTTTAATTCAAGTTTTGGATGATCATTTTCTTTTACTTCTTCAAGTTCATTAATTTCTTCAAATAACTTTGATTTAAAAACATTTTTTGAATCAAAACTTTCCACTAAACAAACTTCAGATTGTTGATTTAAGTTTTTTTGGTGTATATTTTCTTCCACAATTGTTTCTATTGCATTATCATCTTCATCTTCATTAATACTTGGTTGTTTACATAAATTGAACACATTAAGTTCTAAAGTCATATTTCCAAAAGACAATTTCATTATTCCATTTCGACAATTAATTAAAGCATTTGAAGTTGCTAGAAATGGACGTCCCAATATTACTGGAATTTCGTTATGTACTTCTATTGGTTGTGTATCCAAGACAATAAAATCCACAGGATATATGAATTTATCGACTTGAACTAACACATCTTCTACGATACCTCTAGGTATTTTGATTGACCTATCGGCTAGTAAAAGAGTAACAGATGTAGGTTTTAAATCTCCCAACTTAAGCTTTTCATAAACTGAATAAGGAATTAAATTCACACTTGCTCCCAAATCTAACAAAGCTTTTTAATTTTATTTTTTCCAATAATACATGAAATTGTTGGACAACCGGGATCTTTATATTTCAAGGTAGAATTATTTTGAATAATAGAACTTACTTGCTCCGTTAAGAATGCTTTCTTCTTTACATGCAATTGTCTTTTTACAGTACATAAATCTTTTAAAAACTTTGCATAAGAAGGCACTTGTTTAATAGCATCTAATAATGGAATATTTATTTTTACTTGTTTAAAAACTTCATAAATATCAGAATCATTTTTTTGTTTTTTATTATTAACTAATGCATGAGGGAAAGGAACATGTTTATTTGACTCACATATTATTTCAGATAATTTATCATCAACTTTCTTAATCTTAGGACTCAAAGTATCATCTTTCTCGAAAGTATCAAGATTTTCATCCTTACTCTTTGAGTTTGACTGATCTTTGTTTTCATCACTATATGGATCATTAACTATTTTACCACTTCTAAGAGTAATAACAGATTTTACTTGATCAAATTTTTCTTGATTTTGATTTTTAGGATTAGGTTGTGGTTGAGATGGAAATTTTCCTTTTTCATGAATATTAAGTGCAGATGCAAATTTTGCAAGAGTTTCTTTCAAATCATTCATAGATTGAATGTTTTGAATATTGATAGACTCTTGCTTTTGAATGTATGCATGAATTTCATCTTCAAAATTTTTTCTTGGAGGTGGGATATAAGGAGCATAACCTTGATGATTTTGGTTATTTTGAAAAGGTTGTTGTGAAGGTTGTGCATTATTATCGTTCCTCCAACTAAAATTGGGATGATTTCTCCAACCAGGATTGTATGTTTGTGAAAAAGGATCTAATGTTGGTTTTTTAAAATTGTTAACATAATTGGCTTGTTCATGGAGACATTCTTTAAATGAAGGCAAAGTAGGACAATTTTTTGTAAGATGATCATGTGTGTCACATATATGACAAACAATTTCTTGAACACTTTTTAATTGATCACTCTTTTTCATTTCTAATGACTCGATTTTTCTTGCTAAAGATGCAAGTTTAGCTTGAACATCTACATCATCTTTAAGATGATAAATACCACCCCCATTTGTTGAATTATTGGTTTTACTTGGTGGTTCAATTGAGCCTATATTATCCCAATTTTGAGCATTTTCTGCTAATGACTCCAAATATTCCATAGCTTCATTTGGGTTTTTATCTTCAAAAGTTCCATTACACATGAATTCTATCATTTGCCTATCTTTAGGTATTAAACCTTCATAAAAGTGAGAAACTATTCTCCATATTTCAAAACCATGATGTGGGCATGTATTAAGTAACTCTTTATATCTATCCCAACATTGATAAAATGTTTCCCCTTGTTTTTGAGAAAAAGTTGTAATTTGTCTTTTAAAAGAGTTTGTTCTATGGGAAGGAAAAAACTTTTTTAGAAATTGTTGTTGCATTTCTTCCCATGATCTTATTGAACTTGATCTCAAATTTTGCAACCATGTTTTAGCTTTATCTTTTAAGGAAAAAGGGAAAAGCTTTAATCGAACAGTATCCATGCTACAATTTTGATCATTATAAGTGTTGCAAACCTCCTCAAAATCTCTTAAATGCAAATATGGATTTTCAGAATCTAAGCCATGAAAATTTGGTAAAAGTTGAATGACTTGTGGCTTAAAATTGAAATTAGATGCATCAGGAGGAAAAACTAAACAAGATGGTGTACTAGTTCTTATTGGATTCATATGGTGCCTAAGTGTTCTTGATTGTTCATGTTCTTGATGATGATTATTATTATTATTATCATCTTGATTATTAGAATTATCGTCCATGTTTAAAATATTTTCAGTTACTCGAACAAGTCTACCACTTTGTTTACGACTCCAAACAATCATACAATAAAAAACAACATACTATTTACATAATAACAAAATTAAACTTAATTTATACCTCCCCGGCAACGGCGCCAAAAACTTGCTACAACTTAAATTGTAATTCACCCAAGTGTAGGTTGTCTGCAAGTAATATACTCGTGAGTACGAGATCGATCCACGGAGAGGATGTTGTAAGTTTAATTTTAGCAATAATATATTATAGATGAAAATATTATTATAAAACTTCAAATACACAAATTATAAAATTGTCAAGGTTTCAAAGGTTCATTGTTGGTTTAATTAAGATTGCTAAATAAAAATAAATAAAAGAAACTAAAATAAAAATAAACATAAAAGAACAATGAAATATTTAAACAAGTATATCATATAATATAGTTCCCACTATATTAATATCAGATTAACCGATATTTAATACATGGTACCCATAATATATATATAGATGAATAAATATAAACATAAAAAGAACAATTAAATATTTAAACAAGTATATCATATATAGTTCCCACTATATTAATATCCACCGATATTTAATACATGGTACCCATAATATATATATAAATGCATAAATATAAATTGACATAAAAGTAAATGTTAGATCAAATCACAATATTTTATTTAGAACAACCGGCAGAGCCACGCTATCGTCTAAATAAAATATATGACTTTATGTTAGATGCGATAAAGTAAATGTTAGTTGCGGAAAAGTAAAAGTTAGATGCGAGAAAGTAAATGTTAGTTGCGGAAAAGTAAATGTTAGTTGCGATAAAGTAAAAGTTAGATGCGATAAATTAAATGTTAGTTCAAATCACAATATATTATTTAGAACAACCGACAGTGTCACGCTATCGTCTAAATAATATATATGACTTTATTATAAATAGATACATATATTTATAGTATATAATTATTGTAGTAATTATTGTATCATATTTGACAACAAATCAAGGTAACCACATTCAAGGTACCAAGCATTTGATGTAAATAGATAACAACAAATCATCCAAAATTATACCTACAAATAAAGATCAATTAGTAAAAATAAAAATAGAAAAGAAAAGAATATACAAAATATAAACAATCTTACTTGACCAACAATGAAACCTTTTCACCTTGACATAAATAGATTTAGCTTTCCATTAACATGAAACTCAAGAATAAAGATAAAAGAAATTTCATACTTGAACTTGAGAAACTTGCACACTCAAACTTTTATTCTCACACACACAATATTTATTTTACAAATGAAGAATTCTCTACACTCTTGCATACTACAAAGCTTATACAACACATCTATTTATAGGCCAAATGAGAGGAAGAGTCCAAGGCTTATTAAATGTGAAATAGTAAAGTTGGTGGGTGCTTGTCTCCTTGAATGTCAATACCATGACCCAACGTTAATTGGCATGTTTGATGCCTTAGACCACCGATTCAGCCTTTCTTTTCAACATAGAACACGTAGGATATTTTGTGTAGATGTGTTTGGACAACTCATTCACCCCTTTTGGATAAAATATGAAATACTTATGATATTTTTACTCCAAGCTGGTCATAGTAAAAGTAAATCTATCTCCATTTTGATGTTTTATTATTTTGATCATCTTAATGAAGTTTTTGGAATTTCTTGTCTTCTACAAAGTTGAAGATGCCTCTTTTGTGATTCTACAGGTTTTGAGATTACTCCATTATGACCACTGTAGCTTGAGTAATTTTATTTTTACCAAACCTGCGCAAACCGTAAAATACAACATTTTAGTAAAACATTTAAATATAAACACATAACACTAAAATAATACAACTTCATAATTTTAATTAAACTTAAATTTTAAAACACACTTTTTAACATATAAATAATTACAAATTTTAAGTTTCATCAATTTGCCATGGATATTTTCATGTAAAATATTTGATAGCGGAAGTTCAAGATTGGAAGATGGTGGGACATGATGAATTATGAAGATCCAAGACATGTAAATATTGGAAGCTTATGTAATTGTTGCATTTGCATCCCATGCATTCCCTAGGAATTGGACCTAGGCCCGTGTTTGGCTCACACGGGCCAAATAGTTTTTGGGGCGATTGATCATCCTTGTTAATTAGTATGTGCGTTATTATTTTATAATAACAAAGTTGCATGAATCCGGCAAACATACGATCAAACATGGCGATCTTTAAAATTAATGATGAGACCTTTTTCAAAATTAAAAAAAAAACCCTCATTTTGAATTAGATTCAAAATTTATATCAAGCCCGAAAAGGGGAATTATAAATTTGTTTATAATTTCCATGTCTTCCATCGACAATGGATGCATGACGAACGCTACCCGTATTCAATGCTCGGCTCATATTATTGGGGGGGCTTGGATGCCGGAAAGCTGTGACATCCATTGACATGGTGATGTGAACTACGTGGAACTCCCATGACTTCGGCTCATATTATTGGGGGAACTCATGGCGACCGTCCATTAAGGTTCGATATCGATTAGTAAGGTTACACGTAAAGATGAACGACGTCATATTATTGGGTCCTAATCAAGCGTGAGACAAAAGTTTACGTAAGGGTTGCATGGAGATGCAATTGGAAACTACCTTTTAGAAATTATGATTGGCTGATATTATTCGGGATCGTAATTGGCTAATTGGACCTTATGTACCTACTGAGGAAAGGAGTTTCCCGTTTTTACTAGAGGGTAGTAAAAATGTCAAAACAGTGGGAGTAAATATTTATAAAGTTAAAGTCCATACTTTATATCTTATTAAATATTTTAAAATAGTCATTGACATTTATCTGTTATTATTTTTCAGTACAAGTTTTGACAATGTCATCAATTCGCAATCCGCTATCTACTATACTCGACAAACATTTACTGACCGGTCCAAATTACCTTGATTGGCTAAGAAATCTGAAAATCATCTTGAACTCGGAAAAGATTGCATACACACTTGATGAGTCGCCCCCTGATACGGCTCCGACTGATTGTAGCCCTGAGGAGCTACAGACTTACAAGGATTGGTGTGACCATGACTTGAAAGCCAAGTGTTATATGCAGGCTTCTATGAATGATGAGCTTCAGCGACGTTTTGAGAGTGCAAAGCATGCTGCTGACATTCATTTGCATCTCAAAGAACTCTTTGGTGAACAAACACGCCCACTTTGACATGCGATTGTCAAGGAGCTAATCACTTTGTGCATGCGAGATGGGGCTTCGGTCCATGAGCATGGCCTGAAGTTGATTGGGCTCGTGGAGAAACTCGTTAGCATGGATCTTGTGCTACCAACTGAGTTGACCACAGACGTGTTGCTCTTGTCACTGCCTAGCTCATTTGATCCTTTTGTGGTGAATTTCAACATGAACAGGTTAGATCCAACCCTTGAGGAGTTGGTTAACATGCTTGTTACGTTTGAATCCACAATCAAGAAAGAGAAGCCGGTTCTTTATGTGGGATCTTCATCTGGTTCAAAGAATAGACCACATGGGAAGGGAAAGAAGCGTTCCTTCCATGCTCCCAAAAAGAACGCGCCCTTGAAGAGGCAAGCTCCGAGTCCCATTGTGGTAGCCACACCAGTTAAGGCTAACAAGACTAATGACGTCTGTCATCACTGTAAGAAACCTGTACATTGGAAACGTAATTGCAAGGAATATCTTGACCAGAATGGTTCTGGAAAAGGTATGTTCTACATTGAAGTAAACATTTCACTTAACTCTTCTTCTTGGGTATTGGATACCGGCTGTGGCTCACATCTCTATAATGATTTGCAGGTGATGGCAAGAAGTAGGAGACTCGGAGATGGTGAGACCTTCTTGAGGATGGGCAATGGGGCAAGAGTTGCAGCCAAAGCTATTGGAGATGTTTACTTATTGTTGGACAATAATTTTAAATTATGTTTGAGAGATGTTTTGTTTGTACCAGATTTGGTGAAAAACATTGTTTCCATTTCTATGCTTGATAAAGATGGATATTCTTGTTTATTTGGCAAAGGTGTTTGCAATATTTACAAGAATGAATGTTTAATTGGTACAGGACAATTAGAAAATGATCTCTATAATTTAAAATTGAAAGATATTCCTATGTATAATGTCCAAGAGATATCAACAACATCCAAAAGAAAACAAGATACTCTAAATCCAGCACACTTATGGTATGCTCGATTAGGTCATATATCTTTTTAAAGGATGAACAAGCTAGTGGGAGAAGACATGTTTGATATGTCTGGTATTAATTCTCTTACTACTTGTGAACCCTGTCTAAAAGGAAAGATGACCAAAATTCCCTTTAAGGGCCATGTGGAGCGAGCCAAGGGACTGTTGGATTTGATCCATACAGATGTGCGTGGTCCACTTAGCATCACCACTAAGCACGGACATTCTTACTTCATTACCTTTATCGATGACTTCTCTAGGTATGGGTATGTGTATTTGATGAAATACAAATCTAAAGCTTTTGAAAAGTTCAAAGAATTCAGAAATGAAGTAGAAAAATAATTGGGACGAAGCATCAAGGCACTTCGATCGGATCGAGGTCGTGAGTACTTGAGTACTGAATTCCAAGAGTATATTAGGGAGAATGGGATTCTCTCACAGTGGACTCCTCCTGGTACACCTCAGTTGAATGGTGTTTCAGAACGTCGTAATCGAACTTTGATGGACATGGTTCGGTCTATGATGGGGTCCACGGAATTGCCGCCATCCTTTTGGGGATATGCTCTTGAGACAACGGCACTGTTGTTGAACAATGTCCATTCAAAGGCAGTTGATAAGACACCATATGAGATATGGATGGGAAAATCTCCAAAGTATTCTTATCTAAGAATATGGGGATGCCCTGCTTATGTGAAGCAGATAGTGGGAGATAAATTGGATGCTCGATCCATTTTATGCTACTTCGTGGGATATCCAAGGAATTCGGTTGGATATTATTTCTATCATCCCAAAGAAACAAAGGTGTTTGTTTCTAGGAATGCAACCTTCTTGGAGAAGGAATTTCTATTGGATAGAAAATGGGAGATGATAGAACTCGAAGAAGTTCCAGAAACACCCACGATTGTGGAACACACACCCGAACAGCCAAGAGAGGAGATACAAGCTCCTAGAAGATCCGAGAGGATCTCAAGACCACCTATGAGGTATGGTCTGCTTCTTGAAGAGGGCCAAGATGAGCCTGACCATGGATGTGATCCAAGGACCTTCAAGGAAGCATTGTCTGATACCGATTCATCCAAGTGGCTTGAAGCTATGGAATCTGAGATGAATTCCATGTATTCGAACCAAGTGTGGAATCTTGTGGATCCACCTGAAGGAATTGTTCCTATAGGGTGTAAATGGATTTACAAGAGGAAGCTTGGGACGGATGGGAAGGTTCTGACCTTCAAGGCTCGATTGGTGGCAAAAGATTATACTCAAAGGCAAGGAGTTGACTTTGAAGAAACTTTTTCTCCAGTCGCAATGTTCAAGTCCATAAGGATATTGCTTGCCATTGCCGCATGGTATGACTATGAAATATGACAGATGGATGTGAAGACAGCTTTTCTTAATGGGGATATTAAGGAAGAAATTTACATGTCTCAACATGAAGGGTTCATATCTATCGGAAGTGAGCATAAAGTATGAAAACTTCAGAGATCTATCTATGGTCTCAAACAGGCATCTAGGAGCTGGAACCTCAGATTTGATGGTACAATCAAAGAGTTTGGGTTTACTAAGAATCCTGAGGAACCATGTGTGTATAAGAAGGTCAGTGTGTAAGAGTGGGTGCCCAGTGAGCCAACTGTGTGGCTATGGGCTTTGTTGACTCTTTGTATAAACAATCTTTTGTTTAATATTATTTACACTTTTATGGCAATGACTTTATATTACTTCATATTGTTATATTGTGATATACTATTGTTGTTTTGATAAAGACCTTGAATATACTATAGTGTATGTAAGATGTGGTAGAACATGGAGATGTCTATCATGAAATACATCTTATAGTCACTGTATATTCTAAAACCGTTCCTAGTCGATTGAGCCGTCCGATAATAAGGATAAGGGTCGCTCGAGTTTGAGACTAGCATTTGCGATGCGGAGTACCACGTTTCATTGGTAGGGAACATGGAGATGTTCGAAGCATGCAAATGGATATTCATAGGATGAATAGTCGAACTACCCTATCCGGACTTTCCAAGTGGTTATCACTTATCGAGTGGATAAAGTCCGCGGTTTTGGTTGTACACCATTAGTCCTTACGACTTGAAACATCATGGAGACTCTATATGCTAGTACTGTGCTTTGACTCGTTTACCGACTCTGAGGGGGTCATCAGGTGTCGAGATTGGGTACAGTTACGACACATATAGGAGTCAATGCATTGTTGTCAAGGATTCACCACATACTTGCGAGTGTGGATATCCTATGCGATCTGAGGAGATATTAGTGTGACAAATCTCTGGCCAGAGTACTTGATGTGATTTAAGAAATGGTTTCTTAGTAGCACATGCGATGTCACTAATTTGATCTTCAAGATGCATTGCATAGTTATCGAATCTTGAGCGACTCTCGATATACCAATGGTTGTTGATTCGATCGGGATATATGGATGAAGGGACCGTACTGTACGCTAACCAAAATCTACTGGTTCTTGTAGGCACTATCAGTGATACCTAGGGAATCATGGGGCGATGTTGCTAGGCGCTTTACCATGATTCGTTGGGCAAGTTGGAAAGTGTTGTTCCAAGTCACAAGGAGTTGTGAGCCCACGGCTAGCTGTATCCCTGAACCATTGAGGGTCACACAGTGTAATGGAGTTTTAATCCCCGTTGAGATAGTTAAATTTAAAGAGTTAAATTTAATGAACTAAGGAGTTGGACTTCTTAAATAAGAGTAAGGGAGTAGGATTTCCTAAAATGACATAGGGATGGACATTTTTGGAAACCACTGAATTCGGATTCAGGAAAATTTATTTTGACTTTAAAACGTGCAGAAATGGTTTCTGTACACATTGGTGAAATCGTTTCATCAATCAGAGTCACGATGAATTTTATATTAATTTCTGAACGAGCGGGCTTTGCTTGTCGGGCCCCAGCTTATGACTAATGGGCCCTAAGGTGTTAGTGGCCTGCATTATAAATAAGTTATTTCAGTACAGAAATTACACACGGTAGCTCATAATTTTGAGAGAAAAAAAATCGAAACCCTAGCCCCTCTCTCAAGCTTGGCCGTCGCCCCCCTCCCTCTCTGTCTGAGAAATTCCGGTCTGTGATTTTGAATCGCAGTAAGGAATAACGAATCAAATTCGTGTATTCTCTTCGCAGAAAACTTCTGATAGATTTTCTAGTGCAATCTATCAGAGGGATTAAACCTCTGTTCGTGGACCTGATTGAAGGCGTTCATCGGTTCCAGGGAGAGACAACAAGAGCAGAATTGTTCTGTTGGTGTCCATTAATCTCGTTGCGAGATTTGAGGTAAAATTTATTTAATTGTTATTTAAATTTTACACACACGTAATTCAATCGATGAACGGTTGATACCCATACCATGGAAACGTTCCATGAAAAATTTTTAAACTTCCGCTGCACCGGGTATCAATCGTAAATGGTCTGGGAACTCGCCAGTTTTCCAACAGTGGTATCAGAGCCAGGTTGCTCAGATCAATCGATTGAATTAATCAATTGTACAAAATTTTTGAGTCTCGGTTTTTGAAACAAAATAAATATTTTAAATAAAAAAAATTTTTTTTCGGGGCAAAACCCGGGCAGCGATTGGATCGCTGCCCGGTGGGGCAGCAATTGTTGCTGCCCCGGGCGGCGCACGGCGCCGCCCAAAGGGGGCGCACGGCGCCGCCCAAGGCGGCGACCGTCGCCGCCCAGGGCGGCGCACGGCGCCGCCCAGGGCAGCGCTGTGCGCTGCCCAGCGCAGCGCTGGGCGCTGCGCAGGGCAGCGCTCGGCGCTGCCCAGGGGCGGCGCTCGGCGCCGCCCAGCGCAGCGCCAGGCGCTGCGCAGGGCGGCGCTCGGCGCCGCCCAGGGCAGCGCACGGCGCCGCCCAGGGGCGGCGCCAGGCGCTGCCCTAAGGGGGCAGCCGGGCTGCCCCCGGCCTGCGCCCCGGGTGCGGGCCAACCCGGGAGTGTCCCGGGTGGCCCGCGGGAAAAATTAATTTTTAATATTTTTATTAATTTTAATATTTAAAATTTTATTTTTTGGTCCGGTCAAAAATTGTTTTTGATTGGTTCACGAGATTTCGGATCGAATTGTTCGAGTCCGTAAATTTTAAAATTGATTTTGGATAAATTTGAATTTTTGGAAAATTTTAATATTTTATCCGTAAATTGAATTTTGAAATCAATTATTTTGGTACAATTGATGATAAGATATGATCTTATGATATATTAGATAAAATATGATTTTATTTGTAAAATTGGATTTTATAGATAAAATATGATTTTATTTGATATGGAGATAAAATATGATTTTATATGTGAAATGTGATTTTATATATAAAATATGATTTTATCTTGTTTAAATTTGAATTGCCACAGCATGTTATCCAATAAATTAATTTTGAATTAAATGTTATTGGATAAGGATGATCGATTGCCATGACCAATTTTGTAGGTGTATGTTAGGAATTTACATTTTGTCTTTATTGTTGTTGGTTTTATTAATGGGCCTGGTTTATGGCCCGATATGAATGTCATATGTAATAAAAGTGGGCTTGGTTTATAGCCCGTTCCCACCCCCTAAAAATGTATCCCCTACTTGTCATTGTTATTTATTGTAAATACATTAGATTTAGTGGGAGATCAAGATTTGAAGATGGTGGGCCCAGCAGACAATGAAGACTGAAGAAATGTAAATTGGAAGCATATGTAATAGGATTGCATTTGCATACTGCATATTACCTAGGATTGGACTAAGACCCGTGATTGGCAACCACGGGTCAATTAGAAATGGAATCGATCATCCTATATAATATGTGATATTATGATTGTATGCATGTTTAGACATAAATTGCGTGAATCCGGCAATGCATGCAATAAATTAAATATGATGAGACAAATATTTTAATAAATAAAATCCCTCATTTTAAATATGATTTAAAATTTATATCAAGATAAATAAAGGAAATTTAAATATTGTTTAAATGTTCCTACCTTCCATCAACGGTCAATGTATGTGATGCTACCCGCAGATACGGTCCGGCTCATATTATTGGGGGGGCCCGTCCGTCGGAAAGCTGTACATTGGATCGACAAATGTTGTAAGTTGGGTGGAACTCCCATGGGATCGGCTCATATTATTGGGGGATCCACATGGCGACCGTCCATCACAACTTAATATTGATGGGTCATCTTGACATGTCACTTTAAACGGCGTCATATTATTGGGCCCTTATTGGACATGAGGTAAATACATGGGGGTTGCTTTGGAAGCAATTGGGCTCTACCTTTTGAGAATTATGGTTGGCTGATATTATTCGGGACCATAAGTTTGTCAATTGGACTCCATGTTCTCACTAAGGAAAAAGTTTCCCGTTTTCACTAGAGGGTGGTGAAATCGTTAAAATAGTGGGAGTGAGATTCATAAAATTAAATTCGCCTATTTTATGTCTTAGTAAATTGTTAAACAATCATTGATATATGTCTGTTTTTCCTTTTCAGTATTTCATACAATGAATTCGCGAAATCCTTTATTCTCGATCCTCGAACAAAACAAGCTGACTGGCGCCAACTATACGGAATGGTTCCGGAAGTTGAAGATTGTCTTAACTTCGGAGAAAATGCTCTACGTGTTAGAGAAAGCACCTCCGAAGGAAGCACCAGCTGACATAAGTCCGGAGGAATTGGCCAAACTTGATGCATGGTGTGACCATGACATCAAGACCAAATGCTATATGCAAGCCTCGATGTCTGATGAACTCCAGAGGCGATTTGAGGACACGGTGAATGCTGCTGACATTCACACGCAACTCAAGGAACTTTTTGGGGCTCAGTCGAGGGCTGAAAGGTTCTCTACTGTTAAGGAGTTGATGACGTGCCACATGCGTGAAGGGACTTCGGTCCGTGATCATGGGGTACGAGTGATTTGGCTCATACAGAAGTTAGCGACCCTTGATTTGGTGTTGGAGCATGAACTCAATGTGGACTTGCTGCTTCTATCTCTTCCTTCTTCATTTGATGGATTCGTGATAAATTTTAATATGAACAAGATAGAGGCCACCCTTGAAGAGATGGTCAATATGCTCGTTACATATGAATCCACACTTAAGAAGGATAAGCCAGCTTTCTTGGTGGGCTCCTCATCTTCTGCTAAGAAGGGGCCAAGTATGAAGGGCAAGAAACGTTCTGCCCCACCCAAGAAAGTGGAACCCGAGAAGAAGCAAAAGACAAAGGCTTCAAACGATGGAAAATCCAAGGATGTTTGCCATTACTGCAAGAAGCCGGGTCATTGGAAGCGCAACTGCAAGGAGTATCTTGAGCAGTTGGGAACTGCAAAGGGTATGTTCTATATCGAAATAAACATGTCACTTAATACAACTTCTTGGGTATTGGATACCGGATGTGGATCTCACATTTGCAATGATTTGCAGGTGATGACAAGAAGTCGCAGGCTTAGAATGGGTGAGACCCAGCTGAGGCTCGGGAATGGTTCCAGAGTTGAAGCTACGGCCATTGGAGATGTTTGTTTGATTTTGCAGAATGGTTTTAAATTATTGTTGAGAGATGTTTTATTTGTGCCAGATTTAATTAAAAACATTATTTCTATTTCTATGCTTGATAGAGATGGTTATTCTTGTAATTTTGTGAATGGGATTTGCAGTATTTACAAGAATGAATGTTTAATTGGAAATGGACAACTTGAAAACGATCTATATAATTTAAAACTAAAAGACGTTCCAGTGAATTGTATTGACAAACCGGCGACAACAAACAAAAGGAAAATCGATAGTCAAAACCCGGCAAACCTTTGGCACGCTAGACTAGGTCATATTTCCTCAAGGAGGATGAACAAGCTAGTGGGAGAGGGCATGTTTGATATGTCTGATATTAACTCTCTACCTACTTGTGAATCCTGCCTAAAAGGGAAAATGACTAAATCTCCTTTTAAGGGAAAGCCTGAACGTAGTCAAAATCTGTTGGATTTGATCCATACAGATGTTTGTGGTCCATTTAGAGTAGGGACTCAACATGGCCACACCTACTTCATTACCTTTACTGATGATTATTCTAGGTATGGGTATTTATATTTAATGAAATATAAGTCTGAAGCATTTGAAAAGTTCAAAGAATTCAAGGCTGAAGTAGAAAACAAGCTAGGTAAAAGTATTAAAGCACTTCGATCGGATCGAGGTGGAGAATACTTGAGTACCGAGTTTTTGGACTATCTAAAAGAGAATGGGATTCTCTCTCAGTGGACTCCTCCTATGACACCACAGCTTAATGGTGTATCGGAGCGCCGTAATCGAACTTTGTTGGACATGGTTCGATCCATGATGAGCTTCACTGAGCTTCCACCTTCGTTTTGGGGCTATGCGCTTGAAACGGCGGTATTGTTGTTGAATAACGTCCACACTAAAGCAGTGGACAAAACACCATACGAGTTATGGAATGGCAAAGCTCCTAAGTATTCATACTTGAGGATTTGGGGATGTCCTGCTTACGTGAAGCGGACAGTGGGAGATAAGTTGGATAGTCGATCCAGCCTGTGTTATTTTGTGGGGTATCCGAAGAATTCAATCGGATATTATTTCTATTATCCTGCTGAAACAAAGGTGTTTGTTTCGCGGAATGCCACCTTCTTGGAGAAGGAGTTCTTATTGGATAAGAAAGGTGAGATGATGGAACTCGAAGAAGTTCGAGAAGAACCCGAAATACAAAATAACGATCCCACACCTCAGGAACCATTGCTGGACACGCCTGCACCTAGAAGATCCGAGAGGACTTCTAGACCTCCAGTTCGATATGGTCTTCTTCTTGAAGAGGGTCAAGATGAACCCGACATTGGATGTGATCCAAGAAGCTTCAAGGAAGCAATTTCTGATGCGGATTCGAATTTATGGCTTGAAGCTATGCAGTCAGAATTGGATTCGATGCATACTAACCAAGTCTGGACTTTAGTGGATCCTCCCGATGGAATTGTTCCAATAGGGTGTAAATGGATCTACAAAAGAAAGCTTGGGCCTGATGGTAAGGTATTGACCTACAAGGCGCGATTGGTGGCTAAAGGTTATACTCAAAGGCAAGGAGTTGACTATGACGAAACCTTTTCACCAGTTGCAATGTTCAAGTCCATAAGAATCCTTATTGCCATAGCTGCATGGTATGACTATGAGATATGGCAAATGGATGTGAAGACTGCTTTTCTTAATGGAGACATTAAGGAAGAAATCTATATGAAGCAGCCTGAGGGGTACACATCCATGGGAAGCGAGCATAAGGTATGCAAGCTTCAGAGATCAATTTATGGTCTAAAACAAGCATCAAGAAGTTGGAACCAGAAATTTGATGAAACAATTAAAGACTTTGGTTTCATCAAGAACCCGGAGGAACCTTGCGTGTACAAGAAAGTAGTTAAGGATGCGGTGACATTCTTAGTACTTTATGTTGATGACATCCTACTCATTGGGAATGATGTAGGGATGTTGCAGTCAACAAAGATATGGTTATCAGGTAGATTTTCGATGAAGGATTTGGGTGAGGCATCCTACATTCTTGGGATACAGATCTATAGGGATAGATCTAAGAGAATGATAGGACTCACTCAATCAACCTACATCGATACCATATTGAAACGGTTTTCAATGGATGGGTCCAAGAGAGGACATCTACCCATGTGTCATGGAGTTTCTCTATCCAAGTCTATGTGTCCCAAGACTGATGCAGAGATAGAGAATATGACACATGTACCATATGCGTCAGCTATAGGTAGTATCATGTATGGGATGATATCTACCAGACCGGATGTAGCATTTGCTCTGAGTGTCACGAGCAGATATCAGTCTAATCCTGGTCAGATGCATTGGAAAGCCGTGAAGGACATTCTTAAGTACTTGCGAAGGACTAAGAATATGTTCATGGTTTATGGAGGACGAGAACTCAAACTGGAAGGCTATACCGACTCTAGCTTCCAAAATGATGTGGATGACTCGAAGTCAACCTCTGGATTTGTGTTCATGCTCAATGGCGGTGCTGTCTCTTGGAAGAGTTCCAAGCAGGACACCACAGCGGATTCCACCACTGAGGCTGAATACATTGCAGCATCAGCTGCTGCTAAAGAGGCCGTTTGGATGAGGAATTTCGTCCAAGAGTTGGGCGTCATTCCTGAATTTGTTGGTCCAGTCCCGGTGTACTGCGACAACACGGGTGCCGTTGCTCAAGCAAAGGAACCAAGGTCTCATCAAAGATCCAAACACGTACTGAGGAAATACCACATAATCCGGGAGATTGTGGAAAGAGGAGACATCAGTGTCGAACGAGTGGCCTCTGCAGACAATATCGCTGATCCACTTACTAAGCCTTTGCCAGGACCATTGTTTGACAAACATCGCGAAGCAATGGGTCTACGTAGTATGACTAGTTGGCTATAGGGCAAGTGGGAGATTGTAAGAGTGGGTGCCCAGTGAGCCAACTGTGTGGCTATGGGCTTTGTTGACTCTTTGTATAAACAATCTTTTGTTTAATATTATTTACACTTTTATGGCAATGACTTTATATTACTTCATATTGTTATATTGTGATATACTATTGTTGTTTTGATAAAGACCTTGAATATACTATAGTGTATGTAAGATGTGGTAGAACATGGAGATGTCTATCATGAAATACATCTTATAGTCACTGTATATTCTAAAACCGTTCCTAGTCGATTGAGCCGTCCGATAATAAGGATAAGGGTCGCTCGAGTTTGAGACTAGCATTTGCGATGCGGAGTACCACGTTTCATTGGTAGGGAACATGGAGATGTTCGAAGCATGCAAATGGATATTCATAGGATGAATAGTCGAACTACCCTATCCGGACTTTCCAAGTGGTTATCACTTATCGAGTGGATAAAGTCCGCGGTTTTGGTTGTACACCATTAGTCCTTACGACTTGAAACATCATGGAGACTCTATATGCTAGTACTGTGCTTTGACTCGTTTACCGACTCTGAGGGGGTCATCAGGTGTCGAGATTGGGTACAGTTACGACACATATAGGAGTCAATGCATTGTTGTCAAGGATTCACCACATACTTGCGAGTGTGGATATCCTATGCGATCTGAGGAGATATTAGTGTGACAAATCTCTGGCCAGAGTACTTGATGTGATTTAAGAAATGGTTTCTTAGTAGCACTTGCGATGTCACTAATTTGATCTTCAAGATGCATTGCATAGTTATCGAATCTTGAGCGACTCTCGATATACCAATGGTTGTTGATTCGATCGGGATATATGGATGAAGGGACCGTACTGTACGCTAACCAAAATCTACTGGTTCTTGTAGGCACTATCAGTGATACCTAGGGAATCATGGGGCGATGTTGCTAGGCGCTTTACCATGATTCGTTGGGCAAGTTGGAAAGTGTTGTTCCAAGTCACAAGGAGTTGTGAGCCCACGGCTAGCTGTATCCCTGAACCATTGAGGGTCACACAGTGTAATGGAGTTTTAATCCCCGTTGAGATAGTTAAATTTAAAGAGTTAAATTTAATGAACTAAGGAGTTGGACTTCTTAAATAAGAGTAAGGGAGTAGGATTTCCTAAAATGACATAGGGATGGACATTTTTGGAAACCACTGAATTCGGATTCAGGAAAATTTATTTTGACTTTAAAACGTGCAGAAATGGTTTCTGTACACATTGGTGAAATCGTTTCATCAATCAGAGTCACGATAAATTTTATATTAATTTCTGAACGAGCGGGCTTTGCTTGTCGGGCCCCAGCTTATGACTAATGGGCCCTAAGGTGTTAGTGGCCTGCATTATAAATAAGTTATTTCAGTACAGAAATTACACACGATAGCTCATAATTTTGAGAGAAAAAAAATCGAAACCCTAGCCCCTCTCTCAAGCTTGGCCGTCGCCCCCCTCCCTCTCTGTCTGAGAAATTCCGGTCTGTGATTTTGAATCGCAGTAAGGAATAACGAATCAAATTCGTGTATTCTCTTCGCAGAAAACTTCTGATAGATTTTCTAGTGCAATCTATCAGAGGGATTAAACCTCTGTTCGTGGACCTGATTGAAGGCGTTCATCGGTTCCAGGGAGAGACAACAAGAGCAGAATTGTTCTGTTGGTGTCCATTAATCTCGTTGCGAGATTTGAGGTAAAATTTATTTAATTGTTATTTAAATTTTACACACACGTAATTCAATCGATGAACGGTTGATACCCATACCATGGAAACGTTCCATGAAAAATTTTTAAACTTCCGCTGCACCGGGTATCAATCGTAAATGGTCTGGGAACTCGCCAGTTTTCCAACACAGTGGGAGTGCTGTGACATTCCTGGTACTTTATGTTGATGACATTCTACTCATTGGGAATGATGTAGGAATGTTGCAATCAACTAAAGTATGGTTATCGAGTAAGTTCTCGATGAAGGACTTGGGTGAAGCATCTTTTGTATTGGGAATACAAATCTATCGGGATAGATCGAAAAGATTGCTTGGTCTCACAGTCCACATACATTGATACCATCGTGAAGAGGTTCTCGATGGATGAGTCTAAGAGAGGACATCTACCAATGTGTCATGGCGTGCCTCTATCCAAGTCCATGTCTCCCAAAAATGATGAAGAGATAGAGACGATGACACGCATTCCATATGCATCTGCAATTGGTAGTATCATGTATGCGATGATATCTACACGTCCTGACGTGGCCTTTGCACTTAGTGTTACAAGTAGATATCAATCGAACCCTGGTCTTCCACACTGGAAAGCTGTGAAAGACATTCTCAAGTATTTGAGAAAGACTAAGAATATGTTCTTGGTTTATGGGGGTGGAGAACTAAAATTGGAAGGCTATACCGACTCTAGCTTCCAAAGCGATGTTGATGATTCGAAGTCAACTTCCGGTTTTATATTCATGCTCAATGGTGCTGCTGTTTGTTGGAAGAGTTCCAAGCAAAATAGCACTGTGGATTCAACCACTGAGGCATAATATATTGCTGCATCCGATGCTGCAAAGGAAGCTGTTTGGATTAGGAATTTCGTCCAAGAGTTGGGCGTTATTCTTAATGGAGTTGATCCAGTCCCGGTGTACTGCGACAACACTGGTGCAGTTGCTCAGGCAAAAGAACCAAGGTCTCATCAGAAATCCAAACATGTACTGAGAAAATATCACATCATGCGGGAAATTGTGGAACGAGGAGATGTCTTGTTAGACATAGTCGCCTCCACAGATAATGTTGTTGATCCACTAACTAAGCCTTTACCAGGACCATTGTTCGAAAAGCATCGCGAATCAATGGGTTTGAAGAATATGGGTAGTTGGCTCTAGTGCAAGTGGGAGATTGTTAGAGTAGGTGCCCGTCGAGCCAATGTGTTGGCCGATGGTCCTTGAGAGAACTCTTGTATGACAATCATTATTTTAATAATATTTGACATTATTTAATTTGGCACATCTTTATCTTTATACCCATGCAAGCTGCATAGATAAAGCCCTTGAATATACAAATAGTAGAAAGAATATGAGATGGTCATGTGATGACTGTCATGAAACTCATATTTGGAATACTGTATATTCTAAACTGTTCCTAGTCGATTCAGCCGCCATAAAGAAGGATAAAAGGCCGCTCGAGCTTGAGACTAGTATTTGCGATGTGAGTACCATGTTTCATTGGTAGGGGACATGGAGATGTCCAAGCATGCAAATAGGTGCTCCTTGTAGAGTGCAATGAACAACCCTCCCTAAAGGATTTTCCAAGTGGTTCTCACTTATCGAGTGGAGAAGTCCTAGTTTATGGTTTTACACCATTAGTCCTATAACCCGGGACAACATGGAGACTCTATATGCTAGTGCTTCACTTTGACTTGTTTACCGACTCATCTGGGGTCATCAGGTGGCAATGTTGGGTGTTGTGACGAAACATATAGGAGTCAATGCATTGTAGTCGGGGATTCACCGCTTACCTACGGGTATGGATATCCTATGTTATATCATGCATACGTAGCTTGAAATCTCTGATCAGAGTAAGTGGTAATTAAGAAAGGAGTTTCTTGAATTACACTTTCGATGCAACTATGGCATGACACATAGTTATCCATTCAATGACAACTCTCGATAAACCAATGGTTGTCGAATCGGTCGGGATATATGAGTTGAAGGGACCGTACTGTACGCTAACCATAATTGATTGGTTCTTGCAGGCACTATCATTTGATACCTAGGGAGTCATGTAAGCAATGCTGCTAGATGTTTACATGACTGGTTGGGTACTATCAGACTTGAGTTTTCTGACATTCTTATTATCAATGTGTTGATTAATAAGAATGGAGCTATCTAGGGTATGCTCATATAAGGGACTTGTTGATCCTGAATCACGTGGAGATGTGAACCCACTGCTAGTTGTATCAGTGAACCATTGAGGGTCACACAAGTACTAGCTTTCTAGATCACATTGAGATTAAAATTAGTTCATTGTGTTGAACAACTTATAAAGGAGTTTATAAGTAAAATAAATTAGAAGTTTGACTTCTAAATTGGAGAATGAATGGAATAAGTAACTTTTAATTTGTGAATGTGTTCCAAGATTAAAAGTTGACTTAAAATAATTAGTTTATGAAAATGGTGATTTTCTAAACTATTATTTTGAACTTAGTTAATTAATTCAAGTGTTGAATTAATTTAACACTAGTAGACATTTTAATGTACAAATAATTAAATTAATTCAAGTGTTGAATTAATTAAACACTATTGAGTCTAGTAGAGCTCAAATTAATATAGTGTTGTATAATTATTGATAGTAGTGGACTTGAATGGGTTCAAGTTAAATTTAATTAATTGATTAAACTGAAATGGGTTTAGGTTTAATAATTAATTAAAAATAAGTTCAAATGACATTTGAATATATATATATTTATATATGTATATATATATAGGCGTGTATATATATATATATATATGATATATATATGTGTGTGTATGGAATTTGAAGGGTTGTAAGATGGTTTGCAATTTTCCATGCATGTCTTGCAATTTTCCATTCATGGCTTAATTGTACTCATTAATCCCTCTCCTTTAATATATTATTTGGAATAATATATACACACACACACAATCCATTCCATTCCAATTTTTATTGAAGTGGCCGAACACTCCATTGCAATTTCTCCAATTTTTTCTTTTATTTTGAGGGAGAATTAAAATGATATCTCAATGAAAAATCCTCCAAATATTCTAGTGCATATTTAGAGTGGATTTAGATCGTCTAGTCCTGGACCTAATTCGGAGGCTCGAAGAGTTGAATCCATTTTGAGCAAGGAGTGCTCTTGGAAGCTTGTAGATTGAGTCTACCCTTTTCAAGAGCCTAGTTGTTTATCAACTTGGTTGGAGCCATAAATCAATCTTTGAGATTGATAGGTAAAATTTTAAACACCCTATGGTTGTTTGAGTTTTGAATACTACACAAGTGCTCGGATTTCTTTTATCAAAAATTTTATATTTCCGCTGCGTTTCCGGGCACGAGTTAACCGATCCCCTTCAACAAGATGGGACACTTTGCGAGGGTTTGTCCCCAAAGAGGTTCTGAAGGTGCTCAAGGTACTGGATCGTCTAGACCTGTAGCTCAGACTGACAGACAAATATCTTCAGTGCACTCTTTCCAACCACAGTCTGTAGCACAAGGAAGAGGAGGAGGTCAAACTATAAATCAACCTCCAAGGCAACAAGCACGAGTGTTTGCACTGACAGAAGAGCAAGCACAAGCGGCGCTAGACGATGTGATCACAGGTAACTGTTCTCTTTATGGTTATCCTGCCTACGTGTTATTTGATACTGGTGCGTCGCATACCTTCATTTCTGAATGCTTTGTTGCATTACATTCATTGCCTATGGAACCATTAGCAACTGTAGTGTCTATATCTTCACCGTTGGAAAAAGGTATAGTATCTGTGAAGTCTGTTAGAACCTGTATACTATAGTATGAAGGTAATGAAGTCGAACTTGACTGTATCATTCTTGGTTTGTCCGATTTTGACTGTATTATCGGTATTGATATGCTAACCAAATACAGAGCAATAGTTGATTGTTTTCAGAAGATTATTCGATTCAGACCAGAGATGTCAGATGAATGGAAGTTGTATGGTAAGGGATCTTGAGCCAGAATTCCTTTGATATTTGTTCTTGCTATGACTGATTTGTTACAGAAAGGAGCAGAAGGATTTCTGATTTATGCAGTGGATGTACTGAGGACTAGTCCGAAATTGACGGACGTACCAGTGGTAAATGAGTTTGCAGATGTATTCCCTGACGAGATTCCGGGATTGCCACCATTCAGAGAGGTACATTTCGGTATTGAATTGATGCCAGGTACACAACCGATATCGAAAGCACCTTACCGTATGGCATCGATTGAACTGAAAGAACTGAAAGACCAACTTGAAGATTTGTTGGCCAAAGGCTATATCAGACCGAGTGTTTCCCCATGGAGTGCTCCGGTACTGTTTGTCAGAAAGAAGGACGGATCGATGAGATTATGTATTGATTACCGGTAATTGAACAAAGCAACGGTAAAGAATCGTTATCCTTTACCTCGTATCGATGATTTATTTGATCAATTGCAGGGTTCGTCGGTATATTCAAAGATTGATCTAAGATCCGGATATCATCAACTGAGGGTTAGAGACGAAGACATTCCTAAGACTGCATATAGAACCAGGTATGGCCATTATGAATTCATAGTCATGCCTTTTGGTCTAACGAATGCACCGGCAGTTTTTATGGGATTGATGAATAGAATATTTCAAAGATATTTAGATGACTTTGAGATTATCTTTATCGATGATATTTTGATATACTCTAAGAATCTGTGTGAACATGCTGATCATCTCCGAACTGTATTGAGAATGTTAAGAGAAGAGAAATTATATGCCAAGTTATTCAAATGTGAGTTTTGGTTGCAGCGAGTTGTTTTTCTGGGTCATGTGATATCAGGAGATGGAATTTCAGTGGATCCGAGTAAGGTTGAAGCTGTGATCTGTTGGCAGAGACCGACATCTGTGCCAGAAATTCGAAGTTTTATGGGCTTAGCAGGTTATTATCGTCGATTCATTCGAGATTTTTCATCTATAGCAAAGCCTATTACACAGCTTACACAGAAGAATGCACCATTTATTTGGTCTGAAGCATGTGAAAGCAGTTTCGTCGAACTTAAGAAGAGATTGACTACAGCGCCTGTTCTAATAATCCCTACAGGTACTGGTGATTTTGTTGTTTATTGTGATGCTTCTCACCAGGGTTTGGGATGTATTTTAATGTAGAAAGGACATGTTGTCGCTTATGCTTCTCGACAACTGAAACCACATGAAGTCAGGTATCCGATTCATGATCTTGAATTGGCTGCAATCGTTTTTGCATTGAAGATTTGGAGACATTATTTATATGACGAGAAGTTTGAAATCTTTTCTGATCATAAAAGTCTGAAGTATCTGTTCTCACAATCTGAGTTGAACTTGAGACAACGACGATGGCTCGATTTGTTGAAGGATTTTGATTGTGAAATCAAATACTATCCGGAAAAATCTAATGCAGCAGCGGATGCCCTAAGTAGAAAGGTATGTGCATTATCCTTGTCTACGACAGGTGTATCTAATTTGATTGAAGATTGTTGTATTTCGGGGTATGTATTTGAGACAGATAGAAGGCCGATGAGAGTGTATGCAATCAGTGCTGAGCCAGAGTTATTGATTCATATCAAAGAAGCACAAAAATCTGATCAGAATGTGCAGAAATCGATTGAAATGATTCGATCAGGAAATCAATCTGAGCACAAGGTTAGTGATGATGATATCTTGTATGTGAATGACCGAATAGTTGTTCCTGATATTGCAGACTTAAGACAGAATATTTGAAAGAAGCCCATTGTAGTCGCTTCAGTGTTCACCTTGGAGGCAGAAAGATTTACAACGACTTGAAGAGTCAGTACTAGTGGAAACAAATGAAGTCTGATGTGACGGAATTTGTGTCAAAATGTTTGAATTGCCAACAGGTGAAAGCTGAAAGAAAGAAACCAGGTGGCTTATTACAGAGTTTATCGATTTCTGAATGGAAATGGGATCACATTTCCATGGACTTTGTAACGAAGTTTCCACGATCATCTCGAGGATGCGATGCTGTTTGGGTGATCATCGACAGATTGACAAAATCAGCGTGCTTTATTCCTTACCGAATGACTTATCGTCATGATCAAATGGCGGATCTCTATAGTCGAGAAGTGGTAAGATTACACGGTGTGCCAAAGTCGATTGTATCTGACCGAGATCCGAGGTTTACTTCGCACTTTTGGCATAGCCTACAGGAAGCTCTAGGTACGCGTTTACATTTGAGTACCTCTTATCATCATCAAACAGATGGTCAATCTGAACGAACTATTCAGACGCTTGAGGATATGCTTAGAGCTATAGTACTTGATTTTGGTGTTACATGGCAAAATTCTATACCACTCGTGGAATTTTCTTATAATAACAGTTATCAGACGAGTATAGAGATGGCACCATTTGAAGCATTTTATGGGAAGAAGTGTCGATCGCCTTTGTATTGGGATGATGTTTCTGAGGTACCTGAGTTAGGGCCAGATATGATCAGACAGATGACTGAAAAGGTGAAACTGATACAGCAAAGAATGAGAACAGCACAACACAGACATACCAGATATGCAAATGTACGACGACGACCGTTATCTTTTGATCAGGGAGATAGAGTGTTTCTGAAGATTTCACCGTTCAGGGGCACAGTTCGATTTGGCAAACGAGGAAAATTATCTCCGAGGTATATTGGGCCGTATGAGATTCTCGAGAAGATAGGCAATCTTGCTTATCGACTCGCTCTTCCTATGTCTTTATTTGGGATACATGATGTCTTTCATGTATCGATGTTGAGGAAGTATATATCTGATGCATCTCATGTGATTCGATCTGATGAAGCTGAGTTGGACGATACTCTTTGCTATTTCGAACGACCTATTCAGATTCTTGATAGGAAGACGAAGCAACTCCGAACGAAGACCATTCCATTGGTGAAGATTCAATGGAGTAGACATGGAGTTGAAGAGGCAACGTGGGAAGTCGAAGAAGATATGAAGCAACGATTTCCTTATCTATTTCACTGATGTGAGTTCTTATTCAGTTTTCAGTTATTCTTTATTATTATGAGCATGCGGACTGCATATCTATACTGTTTATGAATTCGAGGACGAACTCATGTCTTAGTGGGGGAGAAATGTAAGATCCGGGATTAATTATATTAATCCGAATTTAATTTGATTTTAATCCGAGTATATTTAATTTGGGAATATTTAGAGTTTCGATTTAAATTTTAATATTCTTAAATTATTTAGGATTTAAATTGAATTAAAATAAGGGCCGAGGACCAAATTGCAATTATTGAAGAATTGAGGGGCTAAATTGCAATTAGGATTGAACTTATCAGATTTTATTAGTTATTACTCAGCTTTCAACATGTATGATATAGACTCAATTCAGAAATCAAGAACAGATCCGTTCCTCTTTATTTTTTTCTTTGGAACTTTGAGTTTCAATTTGCCGTAACTTTTGAACCGGTTATCCGATTTCGATTTCGTAAATTGTTCTGGAATCCTCACGGAGAGGGCTTAGATCTCGTGTAAGTTTTATGTTATGATATTTGGATTTCTAAATCAATAAAGGGCAGATATCAGATGTTTGGTTATTGATTGTGTTCTTGCATTTGTATCGCTTCTATTCCTGAAACCGGGTCAAAGTTGAATGATTGAATGTTGTGGATATGTTCTAGCATGTATATTGATGAGTATAGCTGCTGATATGTTGTTATGTGACTGAGTTTTATAAGAGATATGCTGATATATGAATTTGAGTTACAAGTTTCGAAGTCGGGATTTATGTCGGTTACCGATTTTCAATCGCTACGCCGTTTAATCGAGTTTTTAGACTGGTTTGATAGCTGATATTGAAGCTGAAGTTGTTATTGAGATGTTGTAAATGTTATAGAATTTTATTCTTCCATTTCAGTTGAGTTTGGAAGGCCAACGAATCGAGACAACAACTTTGAACCGAAGAAGTTGGATTGAGGTTTGAAATGAGTTTGATCGATGATCTTATGTTGTTTTCGACTCGATTTTAATATGATAGATTGAAATGAATTTGATATATGTATTTTGGTTGTATCTTGCAGATTTGAAGAGTTCAAAACCGAGATAAACGAAGGTATAATGACGACATCGCGAAGTAGGGACTTTGAAACTCAAGAACGACTAATCTTGAGTTGGCCCGCAAAAACCACATACTTGTTGTCGATCCATCACAGGTAGTGGATCTTTATATTCGAGTTGATATGATGCTATATTGAATTGATTCTGTAGCGACCCGACCTGGATTCACTACCTAATCAGAGTTAAGAGCATAATTAAGCATGCATTAAATAAAATCGTTGCGGAAGACTTAAATACAAGCAAACCGGCAGAATACAACCGGCTAATCATCATCAATTTATACAACCCAATCGAATTTACATAGATAAAAAACTACAGCTAAATACTGTTGTCTTCAAGGTCGCTGGCTCCTCCAGGCTTCTGGTGCTCAATCCTGCACCTACATCTGCCCCGTCGAATAGGGTATCCAGATACACAGAAAATACTGAATGTGAGCTCTAAGCTCAATACGAAAGCACGGATAAACATACAAATATATTGCATGCAAATGACAGGGTATCCATATCTGGGATAACTGTATACGAACTACTCGGACTGGCGCCTGGGATATAAGCTCGTCAAATCGGGGTAGCTAACCACTGTGTGCGACCACTCATTCCCGAATCACGGACACGGACCACGGAGTCCTTCAGGTATCAGTACCTAGGGGTACTCGATATCAAACGTTCTAACAGGGCTGAGCAACCCTAACTGGCTCATCTCGAAAGATATACAGATGTATAGGCACAAATGATATGCACATGCCGCATAACAATAATAACATGCAAACACATAAATGCAACATATAAGCATGCATATCCGCTGGCAATCTCAGTCAGTACTTACGTACTTTTCTAAGGCATTCCTATTAGTCCCACTCTAGGTTCCAAGCCTATCATCAAGTCTACAATGCAAATACCCATGCATCATTCAATAAGCTCTAAAAGCCTTAACTAAGCTATTGCATACTCCTAAATAATTTAAGGAGACCATAGCTATACCTGCGTCCGTCGTCAGCCCACTGATGGCGACTATCCCGCAACTAGGGCACTACCCTGCTGCAAATCCATAGCCTCGAACACGGCTCTACAACACGAGCACTGCTCCGCTACTATGTCAGACACTGTCTGACTATACTAAAACAAATATCCTACTCCAACTCTAGAATAAGAGTACCCAAAGCCTTAAAATAGGACCACGAGGGTGAAGGAGAGAATTCGGAATTGGCAAGAAATGAATGCCTCGGACCTTATATTTATAGGCATCGATCGGAACCTCCGATCCTCGATCGGAACTTCCGATCCTTGATCGGAACGTCCGATCCTGCCATCGGAGCTTCCAAACATCCTTATCTGCCACATGTCAAAATCTCACTGTTTGACTTCGGATAGGGGTGATCGGAGCTTCCGATCATGTTCGGAGCTTCCGATCAACCACACGTCATGGATGACGTAATTCGATCGGAGCTTCCGATCGTTCATCAGAGCTTCCGATCACCTTCGGAGCATCCGATCCTAACTTCGGAGCTTCCGATCTGTCTAACCCTCCGGACCATTTCTGATCATTTTGGGTCTATTTCCGAGCTCCGTTAATCCATTTAGAAGTCTCCTTAATCAC
Source organism: Henckelia pumila (assembly GCF_033568475.1). Lineage (NCBI taxonomy): Eukaryota > Viridiplantae > Streptophyta > Magnoliopsida > Lamiales > Gesneriaceae > Henckelia > Henckelia pumila. The sequence continues at coordinate 91,577,302 of NC_133123.1, read as the reverse complement.
GTTTTACTAAATATAACATGATCACACGATAATTACTCATTATTGTTAATTCTGGATATGGGCCACTACATTCCCACCACCTTAAAAGGATTTCGTCCTCGAAATCTAAGGTAAACCTCGGGATTATAGTATAAACCATTCGTCCAATTCATTAGTAGTTCCGGTTCAAAACATCTGGTCAAATAACCTTCGACAATACCAAACCTTGCTAAACCTGCAAGGTCTGTTCATTCACTGAACCACATCAGAATATAAACTCGATTTATAATTCGCACTGATTTCAAACTCGCACGCTTTTAACAATCACTCTGAAAATCACTGCCTTCTTATCAGCAATCCTGCGAGAATCGAGTAACACTACTGACTATCGCCAGTTATCCATCGATAACCGCAACAATACGGCACCTTCGGTCCAAATTTCCGACTGTATCAGCCATATTGCCTACAAATCTTAGCGATGACACTCCTGCTAAGATCGTAACTAGCCATCAGCTATTCTCTAGACATGCACGAACTCCATCGCTGCCCATGATAAAACCAGATACAACACATTGTATTTCACTGGTCTAGCGGTAACATCGCATCCCTTGACGTTATCGCAAAGTTCTAAAACAAATTGATCTAAATTTTGACTTTTGGTCAAACCCTAGATATCCTTCTTCCAAGAACTCATGTGAGTTACTCTTTATCACGAAGGATAAAATATTTCTTCACAAAACAGTACCTTATGCGAATAGAAATGGCAACTACCGGCCACCAGTTCGCAAAGCAATCGCATCACTGCCACCACTCTAACCATCTGAAATCCTTAGACTGATTGCGATAAACCTTGATCTTAATCCCTCTATCGTAGATAGCATCTACTCAATTGTATTAGTCATCCTTCCATGGATAACAACAAAATCCTGAAAATTCCTAGCGTCATAGTACGTACTTTCAGTACTTACTCTGCCCGATGAATGTTTTCCCAAAGAAAACCAACTAAGTAACCAGATGACAAAATCTTTATACACAATTTCTTGTCTAAATGTATCCTTCGAGGTCGTCGCCTCGAAATTCACTATCATCCTGCTGAAACTCCCAGATGGACTAACACCATCCTCAGCAGTAGTCTATATCAGATGCTTACTTCTATCTCGAAACTAGAGATAGTATCGACGAAAACAATTTCCGTTTTATCCTGTTCGAGATAACCAAATCCTTGGTTCCCTAGCGGGGATAACCAAACTGATTCACCTTGATCCCGCACAGAATCTATCAATACTAGTGGCAATTACGTTATCTAACCCTCTCAATGACACAACATATCAAAACGCACAGGGATCTCAGTGACAACAATCCTGCCAGACTAAGAAACACAAGTCTCAGCTGCTGTTCATCCCATGAAAAAACTAATGCTAACCTGTTAATGTTCATTGAAATCCATGAGCACTTTTCGAATCGCCTCTCAACAACAAATCTTGAGAAATCTGCTGGAAGCACCCCAAGCAAAACACTTTGACTAACAGTCTTCAAAATTCGTCCACTGACAATCCTGGGACGATCACTGAATCATATTTTCCGCAAATTGAATAATTCATTGCTAACATCAAGCAATGCTAAGATCAAAATCCGTCACTGGTAGCCAAAGCAACGTTACCAACATCTACGATCACAAGAGCCAACTAATGATCACTTTCGTGATTCGCAGAATCCAAAAGTCTCGATTCCCGCATTCCTGGAGATCCCTTAGCGACTACAGAATTTCCTAAATGCACGTGAATCGTTATATCAAAGCATATCATACTTAAAGTACCATTCCCAGTACTTCTTGTGTGAGACCCCGATTCTAAACTCAAAATAATTAAACATAATCGAACACGGTAAGTCGCGGAAACAAATAAAAAAAAATTTTATTTTTTTTAAAAGACATGCCTCGCGCCCGCGCGAGCTATCGCCTCGCGCGTGCACAGGAAAAAGGGCCAGTGGTCTCGAGGGAAGCTCGCGCCCGCGCGAGGAAGGGGCTCGCGTGCGCGCGGGCAAAAATACCCGAGCCACTCCAGGTAGCTCGCGCGCGCGCGAGGACAAGCCTCGCCCGCGCGCAGGCCAAACAGACAGAAAACAGGGGAACCTGGAGAAAATCAAGCCAAACACGAATCAAATCAAATCCAAGATCCAACATACAATACAACACGAAATCAGAACATACCATAAGTTCTAAATCCTTCCCGCAATACAAAACAAGTCGAGTTCTAAAATCAGAGTTCCAACGACTCAACAAAACTAATACAAGTTCAAAAGACTCGACCCTACGACGCGGAGTCTCACTTCTATCCATCTCACCCCAATCTAACCCAGACGACTCGGTCCAGCTCCTGATCCTCCTGTTGCCAAGTTACACATACAAAACAAAGACAACAGCCGGAAAATTATCCGGTTAGAAATATAATTTCTAAGTAAAAGAGACAGACATGCAATATCAAATAAACACCTCGTATCAAAATCCACAAACATCAACAACTTTAAAGAAAAGTAATGTATGCATGACTTTAAAACTCGGGACTATCAAATCAGATAATCTAAATGTCAATCGGTACTCGGTTGGGATCCCGGGGCTAAGTATTCACAACAACTCACCGACACACCCATTCGGGGTGGATGCCGCTCAACTCAACCCCTAGACTTCAGAGCAACTATAAGAAGTATTCTGGTACTTAGAAAAACTCGAAATCTAAGCCCACTTCAATATAGCTCTCTAAATCGTCTAAATTCAAACGAATTGAATAATCGGCTCAATATGAATGCAAGTGTAACAAGATACTCAAACAAGTTCACACAAGCAAATAAACATGTATTATGTGATTTTCGGGGCTCGAGAATCAATCGAACTCGAGTATTCAACCCCATTCAATTCAAAGTCATCTTTTACCTTTCGAGTCCGTCGAGGATTCAAATCTGAAAATAATACCGAACTCAAATAAATAATCAATCGAATCACAAAACTTCATAACAAGGAAATTCAATCAATATACCGTCTTCAATTCTCGACACGACTCAACTTCCAAGTTCAATCCAATTCCAAGACTCCAATCCAAATCTGAAAATGAAGAATATACGGATTCGGTAACAATCTACCAATTCAATCAAACCCGGAAGTCAAACCGAAACAAAACAACCAATAATCCAAACTCGATTCCGACGGCATAACGGCTATAATCAGTCAAACCAAAAATCTCCGATAACAACCAACAATCCCAAATCATCCAAAACAACTCCTCAATCAACAAAACAAATCAAAAACCATCAAAATCCAACAAAATCTCACAACCCCATTTTCGAATTTAACTCCAAAAATCATATAAAATCCAAACTTCGTTCTTTTTCCGATTCGACTTCGAATACACGATCTATGCTAGCTCAAGCACAACATACTCCAAGATTATCAAATTCTAACAACCCAACAAAAACGAAGTTCAAGAGATCGTAGCAAAAGTTACGTCCAAATGAAGCTCTCACTGCGGTGATCGTGAAACTCAACTCGGAAAAGAAATCTAACGGTCGGATCGTGCGAATCGAACGGAAAGAAAGCTTGAAAAAATGGTTTCCATGGCTTCCGAGAGAGAGAGGAATCGAGAGAGAGAGTAGGGGAGGAAGAGAGTATGGGGGGGTATGGGCTTAGTCAACTAGGAGGGATAAAATAGTATAAAAATCCACTTTTTGAATTTTGGTCCCTGAAACTCCCAATTAAATAATTCAGTCCCGGCTCAAATAAATCTCCAAAATAAAAAAAATAATCAATTTTGCTAATCCGCAATAAATAATTTCAGGGCCTTACAAAAGAATTCACTATATCCCATCTGTACCGATTGGAATAATCTGATTAATCAAATCGATATATTGTAGCTCTCGCCATGCCTGACGATATCAACCCTAATCAGACAATCACTGATCAATGAAACTCTCATGGCTCGATCAATATCGATGATCTCACTGCCACACGGCCGCATATCCCAAATACTTGGAATCAAAAGAATCACAGCTGATTCAATCACTCATCTTTGATAGAGTCAGACAACAGCTACAAGTAGTCACTAGCGCTAAACATGAACCAGTCTAGACATACTATCACTGTCTATCTTCATCCAAGATGATCATAAGGACTTGTTCAATCCAAGCCGCAATAAAAGTCCGAAAAGATTTCAACTATCGTTGAACATGCTCCTGATAACTATATCTCTTGTTAAGACTGCAACAAATCGAGACTGAGGTTATTTGCCGCGGTGTCCCACCTGAAATCACCACCAAGTGTACACTGGCATAAATCACGCTATCCTCACGCCTCAAATAGTCATGTGCAATCCTTAGCATCGGATATAATCTATCACTAACGGAAACCATCAATGCTGAAAACTACTCATCCCCAAGTCAAATGTTTCAGGAATTTCACAAACCCATCTCCTGGATAGCCCCTATCACAAGAGCATCCAAACCCCGACTAGATCCACTACTCTAGCAGTTCCCAATAGCTTAAAACTATCTGCTCAGAGTACGCACTCGTCAAGGAAAATCCCTTCCAAGACTGGTCCTTATGACAAAACTACAAACCAATATCTCTGACGACAGTCAGTCGATATCTAAACCGCTGATACCTAACCAGGCATCTAATTCCAATGTCATACCCCGTCATGACTGTTACCAAAACTCTAGACTAGGTAGCCTTCCTACCGCCAATCCTGAAGCACGAAGGCTTCCAGGTATTCTCCGAAGTACAAAAGACTCCCAGAGTAACACTGGCATAGGGTCGCGCTCCATTATGTCTAGTCATGATCATAGTCCAGAACTCTCGATATGTACTCATCTGGTTCCTGATGAAATCCCATCATCACGAATTCCCAACCTATGAAGTTCAATCAGGCTACTGTTCTACGGAAACAACCTAGAACGAAACTCAAAATTTCAAACAAGATCAAAATTATCATGCCCCCAGATGAATTACCTCTTCAATGGCATTAACCCAGTCAAACGACTAATTAGGTCAGCCCTAGGAAGACACCTAGACTAACCCTATGTCAATTCGTTACCGCTGGCTTACCCATAATCCATGAGTTAACATAGTTGATCACCAATCAACTAATTCCAAGGCAAACTTAGTAAAATTACTTGTAATCAAACACGAATCTTTGAATAAGTAAAACATGTATCATTACTTCAAGTTATGTACAATTTTCTTTATTACAATCCCATGTAATACATACAGTATTAAAAATACAACAAAATGTACATCCAATAACTTGAACTGATACAACAAAATTCTGATGATTCATTACAACTGAAATACTGTTTACAAATACATCAATACAATATTTAAAATCATCGAACTTGTCTTCAATCCTTGAGCATGAAGCTTCCAATCGACACACGCATCGATACAAGCATACTTTCGTCCAAGTCTCTCTACATGTCCTCCAGCGAAGAACTCTGGAGAAATGGAACGTGATAGCTAACCAGCTATGCTCTGCATCAGTGCATCTCAGTCGACTTCTTCTGCTCACGATCTACCATCAGCGTTCTTCTTGTATCCAAATCATGCTTTTGAACATGAAGTTTTCCGTATGCCTACCAAAAGCATCGATACAAGCATACCGGCAAAACCATGTTCTGCACGAATTTACAGACCTTACGTTCGAAACCTGTCATGCCTTAGGCACTCAAGGTATCTCCTGTGAAGGTCTATCTGACAATCTCTCCAGCTACGAGTGGGGAATCTTCAAGGACTGGAACCACATGGATTACTAAACACCATTTGTTCCAAAAAGCCCTCAGAGGTATCTGACGCGATATACTCAATCTTCCCTGGTTGAAATCCATATATTCTTCGATCAACATCCCAATGCATCGAATGATGAACCATCCACAGCAGTCAGTCTATCTATCGATATGCTACTACTGGTGTTCTCATCACTGCTGCATTCCTTATAGTAAAGACTTATGCCGCAAACCTCGGCAATAAAGAACCAAATCTTCTTTCGCTAGGCCTCAATCAATCCTACAAGGATAATCAAGAAGTCTTATTATCAATTTTCTAAGTCCCTTGCATGCAGCTTTGATACCAATAAATGCAGCGACCCGACCCGGATCCACTACCTAATCAGAGTTAAGAGCATAATTAAGCATGCATTAAATAAAATCGCTGCGGAAGACTTAAATACAAGCAGACCGGCAGAATACAACCGGCTAATCATCATCAATTTATACAACCCAATCGACTTTACATAGATAAAAACCTACAACTAAATACTGTTGTCTTCAAGGTCGCTGGCTCCTCCAGGCTCCTGGTGCTCAATCCTGCACCTACATCTGCCCCGTCGAATAGGGTATCCAGATACACAGAAAATACTGAACGTGAGCTTTAAGCTCAATACGAAAGCACGGATAAACATAAAAATATAATGCATGCAAATGACAGGGTATCCATATCTGGAATAACTGTATACGAACTACTCAGACTGGCGCCTGGGATATTAGCTCGTCACATCGGGGTAGCTAACCACTGTGTGCGACCACTCATTCCCGAATCACGGACGCGAACCACGGAGTCCTTCAGGTATCAGTACCTAGGGGTACTCGATATCAAACATCCTAACAGGGCTGAGAAACCCTAACTGGCTCATCTCAAAAGATATACAGATGTACAAGCACAAGATGATATGCACATGCCACATAACAATAATAACATGCAAACACATAAATGCAACATATAAGCATGCATATCCGCTGGCAATCTCAGTCAGTACTTACGTACCTTTCTAAGGCAGTCCTATTAGTCCCACTCTAGGTTCCAAGCCTATCATCAAGTCTACAATGCAAATACCCATGCATCATTCAATAATCTCTAAAAGTCTTAACTAAGCTATTGCATACTCCTAAATAATTTAAGGAGACCATAGCTATACCTGCGTCCGTCGTCAGCCCACTGATGGCGACTATCCCGCAACTAGGGCACTCCCCTGCTGCAAATCCACAGCCTCGAACATGGCTCTACAACACGAGCACTGCTCCACTACTATGTCAGACACTGTCTGACTATACTAAAATAAATATCCTACTCCAACTCTAGAATAAGAGTACCCAAAGCCTTAAAATAGAACCACGAGGGTGAAGGAGAGAATTCGGAATAGGCAAGAAATGAATGCCTCGGACCTTATATTTATAGGCATCGATCGGAACCTCCGATCCTTGATCGGAACGTCCGATCCTGCCATCGGAGCTTTCGAACATCCTTATCTGCCACATGTCAAAATCTCACTGGTTGACTTCGGATAGGGGTGATCGGAGCTTCCGATCAACCACACATCATGGATGACGTAATTCGATCGGAGCTTCCGATCGTTCATCGGAGCTTCCAATCACCTTCGGAGCATCCGATCCTAACTTCGGAGCTTCCGATCTTTCTGACCCTTCGGACCATTTCTGATCATTTTGGGTCTATTTCCGGGCTCCTTTAATCCATTTAGAAGTCTCCTTAATCACGTTTTACTAAATATAACATGATCACACGATAATTACTCATTATTGTTAATTCTGGATATGGGCCACTATAGATTCTATGCCAAGGTTGCTGTTAACCTTATTTACGAGTCGGTTACGAACTCGTTAGATGGATATCCATGTCAAGATCATTTATGAATCTTGATGGCCTCGAAGTTATGTGAATAAATTCGTTTTTAAAGCGTTTACGTACTCTATTGGTTGAGTCGAGTTTAAATAGAGTCAAGATGATTTATTTAACGCTTTCTATATGTTGGTTATACTGAGAATGTTTTCTCACCGGAGTTTATCCGGCTGTTGTCTTGTTTTGTATGTGTGCATGACAACAGAAGGGGCAGGAGCTAGTCATCGACGTCATCGACGTCATTGGTGATTGGAAATGGTAGTGCTCGAGTTAGACAGCAAAATGTATTTCTGCAGATTTCTGAAAATTTGAGCCCGCTCGATCCGCAGAAGTTGACGGATCGAGCGAGCCCTGTATTTTGCAAAACAGAGATTTGAGTTTTTGGCTCGCTCGATCCGCAGAAGTTGACGGATCGAGCGAGGCCAAATTATTTCCAAACCGAAAGTTGAGCAATTGTGCTCGCTTGATCGGGTGTTTTTCACCGATCGAGCGAGACACTGAAATTTAAAAAATAATTTTATTTTTTTACTTGGCTCTTGGTTTATTTAATTTATGTTTAATGAATGTTAATTTTTCATTAATTGTCCTAAGATGAGATTAGCAACCCGAGGTCCCCACAGTATGACTATACAAACAACGAGACTGAGGTAAGTCTTCCTATAATGCCAAACTGGAACAAAAGAATCCTTTCAGAGTACATCGGCATAAGGTCGCACTTACTATACCATCTCGGAACCCGACAGTCAAGAGCACCCTGGAATAACTCATCCCTGAGTCTCTGATATTATGCAATCATTCCTTTCTGGACCAAAATCATTGGTCAAGGAAAATTCTCTGTAGAGGCACAACTCAAATCCCGAGTCTGCAAGCATCTGATAATTAAATCCTATTGAATATCAATTCAACTAATCTCCTGGATTAAATCCCGATATCACAATTCAAGATCAAAAACTTATCTACTCAGAACAATTACTTGTCAAGGAAAAATCCATTCCAAGACTGTTATGACAACGGAACATCTTTATCTCAAATAAACGATAACTAAACCTTGATACCACACCTGGTATCTATCCTATCCAAAGTCATACCCTGTTGTGACTGTTGTAAAATTTCTAAACTGAGTAGCCTTCCCTATATAGTCCTTGGAGCACCAAGGCCTCCAAACAATCTCCGAAGTATAGAAACTTCCAAAGGAATAACCGACTAAGGGTGGCGCCCCCTCATGTCTAGTACTGGTCACAATCCACAACTCTTGGTATTAGTTAATCTGTCATCCTGATGAAAATCCATCATCACTAGGTAACAACCTAAAAGGATCAAAGCAGCCAACTGTTCTAAGAAAATACGTGTAGAACTAACATTCATGCGTCTTGATGAGTCACATCATCCCTGGCAAACACTTGGCTTAATAGAATATTCTAGGTAAAACATCTAGAACTATTCATTGAAAACATGCAAAATTCCAAAGTACTCATTTAAAACAATGATCAGTATTTTATTCAAAATAAAGAAGTTAATCTCAAAGATTACAACACTTGAACCACAAATCCAGGTTCTAATACAATCTTTATTATAATCCCATGTAATACATAACTTAATCAAAAGATTACACTGAAAGATGTACAATACAACAATAATTGAGTACATCAAATACTGAAATCTTTAATACATCTGATTACAACTGAAATACAGTATTTAAATTCATGCGGAAGTCTTTCATTCCGTCTACTGATCTTGAACGTGAAGTTTCCCGTCTGCTACTCATGTCAGCAGAACTTCTACCTCACAAGATTTCAAAGAATAAAATCTTGCTAATCTATCGGATCCTTCCAATATTGTTGGGTTCCTTATCTGGTAGATGAAACAAGATTTTCCCGTCAATCTCTCCAACTACTAGAGGAGAGTCTTCCGGGGTGGCTTCCTTGGTCGACTGAGAATGGATGACTACATGTCACACATTCCTTTCAACCTGGAGAAGCACCTGGCGTTTCAAACTGGATCTTCTCTACCAGCTCCATTCTGATGGGATCCACATAATACGAACTTCTGCTGCCAACCTTGGCAATGACGATCTTGGAAAAGCCTAGACATCCTGCTATTCCAATTCCTGATACTGGTATCGTTATTGAATCCAAATTGTAATCCTACAAAGGATAACCTAAAATCAATACTATGTCCCAAAGAATCTTATTGCATGCTCTGATACCATAAATGTAGTGACCCTTACCCGGATCACCTACTAAATAGAACTTAGTCATGCAATTAACTTAATTAAACAGATATCAGAATAAACTGCGGAAACATTACAAATACTAAAATCCCAAGGCAAGGAATCTGTAAAAATCCAATTAGATTATACAACCATATCGAAAAGCTGTATCAATCCGATAACAACAGAAATAGAAACCTAAGCGAAGCTCCAGCTGACCAACCGCTGCCTAGCCCCTCCTGGAACCACCCGCCTCATCCAATCGCAAACCTGCCCCATGGAATAGGGTGTCCAAAAACACAAAGTACGAGACGTGAGCATAAAACACTCAGTACGAGAGTATGAGTAAACATGCATGCAAAGTGAAATCTGAAAGAGTGGGGGCTTTGATGACTAACAATCTTTTGTTTAATGTAATTTACGCTTTTATTAATGGCAATGACTTTATCTTTCTTCATATTGTTATATTGTGATATACTATTGTTGTTTTGATAAAGACCTTGAATATACTATAGTGTATGTAAGATGTGGTAGAACATGGGGATGTCTATCATGAAACACATCTTATAGTCACTGTATATTCTAAATGGTTCCTAGTCGATTGAGCCGTCCGTGAATAAGGATAAGGATCGCTCGAGATTCAGACTAGCATTTGCGATGCCGAGTACCACGTTTCATTGGTATGGAACATAGAGATGTTCAAAGCATGCAAATGGATATTCATACGATGAATGATCGAACTACCCTATCCGGACTTTTCAAGTGGTTATCACTTATCGAGTGGATAAAGTACGCGGTTTTGGTTGTACACCATTAGTCCTTACTACTTGAAACATCATTGAGACTCTATATCCTAGTACTGTGCTTTGACTCGTTTAACGACTCTATTGGGGTCATCAGGTGTCGGGATTGGGTACAGTTATGACACATATAGGAGTCGATGCTTTGTTTTCAAGGATTCACCACATACTTGATAGTGTGGATATCCTATGCAATCTGAGGAGATATTATTGTGACGAATCTCTGGCCAGAGTACATGATGTGTATTAAGAAATGGTTTCTTAGTAGCACATGCGATGTCACTATTTGATCTTCAAGATGTATTGCATAGTTATCGAATCTCGAACGACTCTCGATTTACCAATGGTTGTTGATTCGATCGGGATATATGGATGAAGGGACCGTACTGTACGCTAACCAAAATCTATTGGTTCTTGCAGGCACTATCAGTGATACCTAGGGAATCATGGGGTGATGTTGCTAGGCGCTCTTACCATGATTCGATGGGCAAGTCGGAAATTGTTGTTTCGAGTCACAAGGAGTTGTGAGCCCACGGCTAGCTGTATCCCTGAACCATTGAGGGTCACACAGAGTAATGAATTTTTAATCCCCGTTGAGATAGTTAAATTTAAAGAGTTAAATTTAATGAACAAAGAAGTGGAACTTCTTATTTAAGAGTAGAGGAGTAAGATTTCCTAAAATGACATATGGATGGGCATTTTTGGAAACCACTGAATTCGGATTCAGAAAATTTATCTTGACTCTAAAAGATGCAGAAATGGTTTCTGTCAACATTGGTGAAATTGGTTTATCAATCTGAGTCACGATGAATTTTATATTAGTTTCTGAACATGCGGGCTTTGCTTGTCAGGCTTGAACTTATGACTAATGGGCCCTAAGCTGTTAGCAGCCCACATTATAAATAAGTTATTGCAGTACAGAAATTATACAACAGAGGTCACAATTTTCGAAAACCCTAGTTTTTCTCTCTAAAAGTGGCAGCCCCCCTCCCCTCTGCTCGGGAAAAATCCAGCCTGTGAATTTTGAATTTGCAGTCTGGTTTAACGGATCAAATTCGTTAATTCTCTTCGTAGAAACTTCTGATAGATTTTCTAGTGCAATCTATCAGAGGGATTAAATCTCTGTTCGTGGACCTGATTGAAGAACAGTTTGTCCATCAGTTCCTGGGATATACAACAAGAGCAGAGTAATCTGTTGGTGTCCATAATCTCGATTCGAGATTGGAGGTAAAAATTTATAATTGTTATTTAATTTTTACACACACAATTTAATCGTAAAGTTTTGATACCCATTATGGAATCGTTCCATATAAAATTTTTAAACTTCCGCTGCACCGGGTATCAATTCTGATTGATCTGATCGCCGTTCTCCAACAGTGGTATCAGAGCCAGGTTGCTCAGATCAAGCGATTAAATTAATCGATTGTACAAAAAAATTTTAAGCCTCGGTTTTTGAAACAAAATAATTTTTTTTAAATAAAAATTTTTCGGGCAAAAACACGGGAAGCGATTGGATCGCTGCCTGGGGGCAACGAGGGTCGCTGCCCCGGGCAGCGCACGACGCTGCCCATGGGCGGCGACGTGATCACTGCCCAGGGCAGCGCACGGGCTGCCCGGCCCGAGCCCCTTTGGGGCGCGGGCAGCCCGGGAGCGTCCCAGGCGGCCCGCGAAAATTAATTTTTATTTTTTAAAATTAAAATTTTAATATGTTAAAATTCTATTTTTGGTCCGATCGAAAATTGTTTTTGATTGGTTCACGAGGCGTCGGATCGAATTGTTCGTGTCCGAAAATTTTAAAATTGATTTTTGGATAAATTTGAATTTTTGGAAAATTTATAGATTTTATCCGTTAAATCAGATTTTATGAAATTAATTATTTTTGGTACAATTGATGATAAGATATGATATTATGGAAATATTGAGTAAAATATTATTTTATGTATAAAATTGGATTTTATATATAAAATATGATTTTATTTGATAAAAAGATAAAATATGATTTTGTATGTAAAATAAGATTTTATATATGGAATATGATTTTATCCTTTTAATTTAAATTGTCATTGCATGTTATCCAATAAATTAATTTTGAATTAAACATTATTGGATAAGGATGATCGATTGCCATGACCAATTTTGTAGGTGTATGTTAGGAATTTACATTTGTTTTTATTGTTGTTAGATTTATTAATCGGCCTGGTTTATGACCCAATATGAATTGTCATATGTAATAAAAGTGGGCCTGGTTTATGGCCCGTTCCCACCCCTTAAAATGTATCCCCTACTTGTCATGGTTATTTATTGTAAATACATTAGACTTAGTGGGAGATGAAGATTTGAAGACGGAGGTGGGCCCAGCAGACAATAAAGACTGAAAAAATGTAAATTGGAAGCTCAATGTAATAGGATTGCATTGCATACCTGCATATTACCTAGGATTGGACTTAGACTCGTGATTGGCAACCACGGGTCGATTAGAAATGGAATCGATCATCCTATATAATATATGATATTATAGTTGTATGCATATTTTAGACAAAATTGTATGAATCCCGCAAGCATACAAATTTTAAAATGATGAGACAAATTTTCAAAATTAAAATCCCTCATTTTAAATATGATTTAAAATTGATATCAAGATAAATAAAGGAAATTTAAAATTGTTTAAATGTTCCTACCTTTCATCAACGATCAATGTATGAGATGCTACCCGCGGATACGGTCCGGCTCATATTATTGGGGGGGCCCGTTCGTCGAAAAGCTGTACATTGGATCGACACATGTTGTAAGTTGGGTGGAACTCCCATGGGATCGGCTCATATTATTGGGGGATCCACATGGCGACCGTCCATCACAACTTAATATTGATGGGTCATCTTGACATGTCACAATAAACGGCGTCATATTATTGGGCCCTTATTGGACATGAGGTAAAAACGTGGAGGTTGCTTTGGAAGCAATTGGGCTCTACCTTTTGAAAATTATGGTTGGCTGATAGTATTCGGGACCATAGTTTGTCAATTGGACTCCATGTTCCCACTAAGAAAAATAGTTTCCCGTTTTCACTAGAGGGTAGTGAAATCGTTAAAATAGTGGGAGTGAGATTCATAAAATAAATGTCGCCTATTTTATGACTTAGTAAATTAATTAAACAATCACTGATAATTGTCTGTTTCTTTTCAGTATTTCATTAAGATGAATTCGCGCAATCCACTATTCTCTATCCTCGAACAAAATAAACTGACTGGCGCAAACTATACGGAATGGTTCCGTAAGTTGAAGATTGTCTTGACTTCGGAGAAGATGCTCTACGTGTTAGAAAAATCTCCTCCGAAGGAAGCACCAGCTGATGTAAGTCCGGAAGAGTTGGCCAAACTTGATACATGGTGGGACCATGATATCAAGGCCAAATGCTATATGCAAGCCTCGATGTCTGATGAACAACAGAGGCGATTTGAGGATACCGTGAATGCTGCTGACATTCACGTACAACTCAAGGAACTTTTTGGGGCTCAATCAAGAGCTGAAAGGTTCGCTACTGTAAAAGATCTAATGACGTGTCGCATGCGTGAAGGGACTTCGGTCCGTGATCATGGGGTACGAGTGATTTGGCTCATACAAAAGTTGGTAACACTTGATTTGGTGTTGGAGCATGAACTCAACGTGGACTTATTACTTCTATCTCTTCCTTCTTCGTTTGACGGATTTGTGGTGAATTTCAATATGAACAAGATAGAGGCCTCCCTTGAAGAGATGGTCAATATGCTTGTAACATATGAATCCACTTTAAAGAAGGATAAACCGGTTTTCTTGGTGGGCTCCTCTTCTTCTGCTAAGAAGGGGCCAAGTACAAAGGGTAAGAAACGTTCTGCCCCACCCAAGAAAACCGAACCCGAGAAGAAGTACAAGATAAAGGCTTCAAACATGGAAAAATCCAAGGATGTTTGCCATCACTGCAAGAAACCCGGTTATTGGAAACATAACTGCAAGGAATATCTAGAGCAGTTGCGAACTGCGAAGGGTATGTTCTATATTTAAATAAATGTTTCACTTAATACTACTTCTTGGGTATTGGATATCGGATGTGGATCTCACATTTGCAATGATTTGCAGGTGATGACAAGAAGTCGCAAGCTTAGAATGGGTGAGACCCAGCTGAGGCTCGGAAATGGTTCCAGAGTTGAAGCTAAAGCTGTGGGAGATGTTTATTTAATTTTGCAGAACGGTTTTAAGTTACTTTTGAGAGATGTTTTATTTGTTCCAGATTTGATTAAAAACATTATATCTGTTTCTATGCTTGATAGAGATGGTTATTCTTGCAATTTTGTGAATGGGATTTGCAATATTTACAAGAATGAATGTTTGATTGGAAATGGACAACTTCAAAACGATCTATATAACTTAAAATTAAAAGACGTTCCAATAAATTATGTTGATAAACCGGTAACAACAAACAAAAGGAAAATCGATAGTCAAAACCCGGCAAACCTTTGGCATGCTAGGCTAGGTCATATTTCCTCAAGGAGGATGAACAAGCTAGTGGGAGAGGGCATGTTTGATATGTCTGATATTAACTCTCTACCTACTTGTGAATCCTGCCTGAAAGGAAAAATGACTAAATCTCCTTTTAAGGGGAAACCTGAGCGTAGTCAAAATCTGTTGGATTTGATCCATACAGATGTTTGTGGTCCATTTAGAATTGGTACTCAATATGGCCACACCTACTTCATTACCTTTACTGATGATTATTCTAGGTATGGGTATTTATATTTAATGAAATATAAGTCTGAAGCATTTGAAAAGTTCAAAGAATTCAAGGCTGAAGTAGAAAACAAGCTAGGTAAAAGTATTAAAGCACTTCGATCGGATCGAGGTGGAGAATACTTAAGTACCGAGTTTTTGGACTATCTGAAAGAGAATGGGATTCTCTCTCAGTGGACTCCTCCTATGACACCTCAGCTGAATGGTGTATCGTAGCGTCGTAATCGAACTTTTTTGGACATGGTTCGATCCATGATGAGCTTCACTGAGCTTCCACCTTCGTTTTGGGGCTACGCGCTTGAAACGGCGGTGTTGTTGTTGAACAACGTCCACACCAAAGCAGTGGACAAAACACCATACGAGTTATGGAATGGCAAAGCTCCTAAGTATTCGTACTTGAGGATTTGGGGATGTCCTGCTTATGTGAAGCAGACAGTGGGAGATAAGTTGGATAGTCGATCCACCTTATGTTATTTTGTAGGGTATCCGAAGAATTCAATCGTATATTATTTCTATCATCCTGCTGAAACAAAGGTGTTTGTTTCAAGGAATGCCACCTTCTTGGAGAAGGAGTTCTTATTGGATAAGAAAGGCGAGATGATGGAACTCGAAGAAATTCGAGAAGAACCCGAAATACAAAATAATGATCCTACACATCAGGAACCAATGATGGACACGCCTATACCTAGAAGATCCGAGAGGACTTCTAGACCTCCTATTCGATATGGTCTTATTCTTGAAGGGGATCAAGATGAACCCGACGTTGGATGTGATCCAAGAAACTTCAAGGAAGCAATTTCTGATGCGGATTCAAATTTATGGCTTGAAGCTATGCAGTAGGAAATAGATTCGATGCATACAAACCAAGTTTGGTCTTTAGTAGATCCTCCCGATGGAATTGTTCCAGTAGGGTGTAAATGGATCTACAAGAGAAAGCTTGGGCTTGATGGTAAGGTATTGACCTACAAGGCGCGATTGGTGGCGAAAGGTTATACTCAAAGACAAGGAGTTGACTATGATGAAACCTTTTCACCAGTTGCAATGTTCAAGTCCATAAGAATCCTTATTGCCATAGCTGCTTGGTATGACTATGAGATATGACAAATGGATGTGAAGACTGCATTTCTTAATGGAAACATTAAGGAAGAGATCTATATGACGCAGCCTGAGGGATACACATCCATGGGAAGCGAGCATAAGGTATGCAAGCTTCAGAGATCGATCTATGGTCTCAAACAAGCATCAAGAAGTTGGAACCAGAAATTTGATGAAACAATAAAGGATTTTGGTTTCATCAAGAACCCGGAGGAACCATGCGTGTACAAGAAAGTAGTTAAGGATGCTGTGACATTCTTAGTACTTTATGTTGATGACATCCTACTCATTGGGAATGATGTAGGGATGTTACAGTCAGCAAAGATATGGTTATCAGGTAGATTCTCGATGAAGGATTTGGGTGAGGCATCCTATATTCTAGGGATACAGATCTATAGAGATAGATCTAAGAGAATGATAGGACTCACTTAAGCAACCTACATCGACACCATATTGAAACGATTTTCAATGGATGGGTCCAAGAGAGGACATCTACCTATGTGTCATGGAGTTTCTCTATCTAAGTCTATGTGTCCCAAGACTGATGAAAAGATAGAGAAAATGACACATGTACCATATGCGTCAGCCATTGGTAGTATCATGTATGGGATGATATCTACCAGACCGGATGTAGCATTTGCTCTGAGTGTCACGAGCAGATATCAAGCTAATCCCGGTCAAATGCATTGGAAAGCCGTGAAGGACGTTCTTAAGTACTTACGAAGGACTAAGAATATGTTCATGGTATATGGAGGAAGAGAACTAAAATTGGAAGGCTATACCGACTCTAGCTTCCAAAGTGACGTGGATGACTCGAAGTCAACCTCTGGATATGTGTTCATGCTCAATGGCGGTGCTGTCTCTTGGAAGAGTTCCAAGCAGGACACCACAGCGGATTCCACCATTGAGGCAGAATACATTGCGGCATCAGCTGCTGCTAAAGAGGCCGTTTGGATGAGGAATTTTGTCCAAGAGTTGGGCGTCATTCCTGAAGTTGTTGGTCCAGTCCCGGTGTACTGTGACAACACGGGTGCCGTTGCTCAGGAAAAGGAACCAAGGTCTCATCAAAGATCCAAACACGTACTGAGGAAATACCACATCATCCGGAAGATCGTGGAAAGAGGAGACATCACTGTCGAAAGAGTGGCCTCTGCAGACAATATCGCTGATCCACTTACTAAGCCCTTGCTAGGACTATTATTTGACAAACATCGCGAAGCAATGGGTCTACGTAGTATGACTAGTTGGCTTTAGGGCAAGTGGGAGATTGAAAGAGTGGGTGCCCGGTGAGCCAACTTGTGGCTAAGGGCTTTGATGACTCTTTGTATAAACAATCTTTTGTTTAATATAATTTACGCTTTTATTAATGGCAATGACTTTATCTTTCTTCATATTGTTATATTGTGATATACTATTGTTGTTTTGATAAAGACCTTGAATATACTATAGTGTATGTAAGATGTGGTAGAACATGGGGATGTCTATCATGAAACACATCTTATAGTCACTGTATATTCTAAATGGTTCCTAGTCGATTGAGCCGTCCGTGAATAAGGATAAGGATCGCTCGAGATTGAGACTAGAATTTGCGATGCCGAGTACCACGTTTCATTGGTATGGAACATAGAGATGTTCAAAGCATGCAAATGGATATTCATACGATGAATGATCGAACTACCATATCCGGACTTTCCAAGTGGTTATCACTTATCGAGTGGATAAAGTCCGCGGTTTTGGTTGTACACCATTAGTCCTTACTACTTGAAACATCATTGAGACTCTATATCCTAGTACTGTGCTTTGACTCGTTTACCGACTCTATTGGGGTCATCAGGTGTCGGGATTGGGTACAGTTACGACACATATAGGAGTCGATGCTTTGTTGTCAAGGATTCACCACATACTTGATAGTGTGGATATCCTATGCAATCTGAGGAGATATTAGTGTGACGAATCTCTGGCCAGAGTACATGATGTGTTTTAAGAAATGGTTTCTTAGTAGCACATGCGATGTCACTATTTGATCTTCAATATGTATTGCATAGTTATCGAATCTCGAACGACTCTCGATTTACCAATGGTTGTTGATTCGATCGGGATATATGGATGAAGGGACCGTACTGTACGCTAACCAAAATCTATTGGTTCTTGCAGGCACTATCAGTGATACCTAGGGAATCATGGGGCGATGTTGCTAGGCGCTCCTACCATGATTCGATGGGCAAGTCGGAAATTGTTGTTCCGAGTCACAAGGATTTGTGAGCCCACGGCTAGCTGTATCCCTGAACCATTGAGGGTCACACAGAGTAATGGATTTTTAATCCCCGTTGAGATAGTTAAATTTAAAGAGTTAAATTTAATGAACAAAAAAGTGGGACTTCTTATTTAAGAGTAGAGGAGTAAGATTTCCTAAAATGACATAGGGATGGGCATTTTTGGAAACCACTGAATTCGGATTCAGAAAATTTATCTTGACTCTAAAAGATGCAGAAATGGTTTCTGTCAACATTGGTGAAATTGGTTTATCAATCTGAGTCACGATGAATATTATATTAATTTCTGAACATGCGGGCCTTGCTTGTCAGGCTTGAACTTATGACTAATGGGCCCTAAGCTGTTAGCAGCCCACATTATAAATAAGTTATTGCAGTACAAAAATTATACAACAGAGGTCACAATTTTCGAAAACCCTAGTTTTTCTCTCTAAAAGTGGCCGCCCCCCTCCCCTCTGCTCGGGAAAAATCCAGCCTGTGAATTTTGAATTTGCAGTCTGGTTTAACGGATCAAATTCGTTAATTCTCTTCGTAGAAACTTCTGATAGATTTTCTAGTGCAATCTATCAGAGGGATTAAATCTCTGTTCGTGGACCTGATTGAAGAAAAGTTCGTCCATCAGTTCCTGGGATATACAACAAGAGCAGAGTAATCTGTTGGTGTCCATAATCTCGATTCGAGATTGGAGGTAAAAATTTATAATTGTTATTTAATTTTTACACACACAATTTAATCGTAAAGTTTTGATACCCATTATGGAATCGTTCCATATAAAATTTTTAAACTTCCGCTGCACCGGGTATCAATTCTGATTGATCTGATCGCCGTTCTCCAACACTCAGTACGAGAGTATGAGTAAACATGCATGCAAAGTGAAATCCCTATAACTCGAGGTCAAAGATCAGATAACAGAGACAGACCAGACCCTGGTATGTAGCACGTTGTGCCGTCGCTGCAGGAGGTGGCTCCCATACCAATATACCAGTGGATATGCCGGACCCAAATCGATGGAAGTCCATCCACTAACAGCATAGGGTATAACCCTACTAATATACATCTCGAAGGAGATAGCTCAATATGCAGATGAATGCAGCATAAATCAATGACATATAAATCATGCAGTCACATAATACATGCATACTCAGTCAGGATATCTCGAACAGTACTATCGTACCTAACACCGAAGTCTGAACTAAGCTGGAAGAAGACAACCCCTAGCTGCCTTAGGTCCAAGTCCCGACCCGACCTAGTCTCAAGACTGACCCAACCTGACCTCTCCCTTCAAGCCCGACCTGAACTGCTCCTGGTCAAGCCCCGAACTACTCCTTCCCGAGCTCCTGAGCTACTCTTTCCCGAGCTCCCGAGCTACTATTTGATCCGAGTAGAACTAAGAAGTGAGATGAAATGGTGTAAAATGACCGAACTCTCAACTCCTATTTATAGAGGATGAGCCGGGACAGGTGTCAATCGAGTGCATGACACCTAGCAGGACACTAGTCGTGTTTTAGCTCCAGCCAGGTGTCCATTCTGATTTAATTTATTAAGCATGAATTACGTGATATATAATTGTATTTGTGCTATCATCTGTTTTCGATTATCCTTGAGATTCATGAGTACTCAGAACAGAGTTTTTGGACACCGAAGTTGTGGGATTGAGATTGTGATTGAGATATTGTGTCCTAACCCTTTGATACCAGATGGAACCTCGACGATCTGTGCGAAGAAATCAACCACACTTGGTTCCTTCTTCTAATGAGAATCTGCCACCAGTAGTAACTCCTCTGAATGATCAGGGTAGTACGGGAGTAGATCAGATGGATGCTACCGCGACCCTTGTGGAAACTCTATTGGCGAGATTTCGGTCGTTCCGACTGCCTACCTTGACGGGTACTGAGAACTCCGTCGATTGTGAAAGTTGGCTAGATGATATTGATCAACTCTTTGATTCTCTCGACTATACCGATGACTGCAGAATCAGGTTAGTCATTTACCAGCTACAGGGTGTTGCTAAGAATTGGTGGACCACAACCAAGAGAGCAAATGAGAATCGAGGTATAGCTGTCACTTGGAGTTTGTTCAAGACTAAGTTCTATAAGCGATTCTTCCCTGTTTCGTACCGAAAGGAAAGGGTGCTGAATTTGCGAATTTGAAGCAAGGGAACTTGAGCATCGATGATTATGTGAGCAAGTTTGACAGTCTCTTGAGGTTCGCACCTCACATTGCAGACAACGAAGAAGCCAAGGCCGATCATTTCATCAACGGCTTGAATCCTGAGATTTTCACTTTGGTCAATACCGGGAGACCAAATAACTTCGCAGATGCTATGGATCAGGCTAAGGGAGCCGAAGCTGGGTTTTTGATGCAACGAGGAAATCAGTTAGCTACTCAGCAGCAGCAGAGATCTTTTCAGTCTTAGCCTGTTCAGTTTCAGCCCCAGAAGCAGTCTCAGTATCAGTACCAACCTTCTCAGCAGTCAAATCAGTCTCAGAGGTTTGAGGGAGGTAACAGTGGCAGAAACAGACGAGATCAGTATAAACCAAAAGGGAAATAGTTTAAGAAGTCTGGGAGCAGTTCATTGAGCACCAATGGCTCTAGACAGTTCAGTTCTGGGCAGAATTCAGGGTTTTCAGGAGCATCATGTAGTAAGTGTGGAGGCCGTCACCCCAGCGATCAGTGTCGAGGCGTGTTCGGTAGTTGTAACATCTGCCAACAGCCGGGTCACTTTGCTAGAGTCTGTCCTTAGCAGGGATCCGATAGAGCTTAGAGTGACAGTTCTTCTCGACCGCCAGCTCAGCCCAAGAGATCAGCTTCTGCAGTCCATTCTTTTCAGCCCAAGCAGCAGTCTCGTCAGGGAGGTAATCAGAATCAGAACCAACCTCCTCGACAACAGGCGAGGGTGTTTGTTTTGAGAGAGGATCAGGCCAATGCAGCTCCGAATGATGTGATAGCAGGTAACTGTTCGATTTTTGGTTATCCTGCATATGTTTTGATTGATACGGGTGCTTCTTACTGTTTTATTTCTGAAAGATTTGTCGTGATGCATGATTTATTTGCTGAGCCTTTATCGGATGTTGTTTCTATTACTTCGCCTTTAGGTGGAGAAACTATTTCGGTGAGATTGGTCCGAAATTGTGTGTTAGAATCCGAGGGGAATTCGATAGAGATAAACTGCATTGTACTTGGAATATCTGATTTTGTCTGTATTGTTGGGATTGATGCTTTGACCAAGTATAGGACGACAATAGATTGCTTTCAGAAAGTGGTCCGATTCAGACCTGAGATGGCAGACGAGTGGAAGTTTTTCGGTAAGGGTTCTCGATCCAGAATTTATTTGATTTCTGTGTTATCCATGTCTCGTTTGCTACAGAGAGGGGAAGAGGGATTTTTGATTTATGCAGTGGATGTTCAGAGGTCTAGCCCTGAGTTGACTGAGATACCAGTGGTTAGAGAGTTTCCTGATGTATTTCCAGATGAGATTCCTGGTTTGCTGCCTATTCGAGAGATCTAATTTAGCATTGAACTTGCATCAAGTACTCAACCTATTTCGAAAGCGCCTTACCGAATGGCTCCGTTAGAATTGAAAGAGTTGAAGGAGCAGTTAGAAGATTTGATTGCCATGGGATACATCCGACCTAGCGATCGCCTTGGGGTGCTCCAGTGCTTTTCGTGAGGAAGAAAGACGGTTCTCTGTGCCTCTACATCGACTATCGCCAGTTGAATCAAGCGACGGTCAAGAACAAGTATTCTCTACCTAGAATTGATGACCTTTTTTTTATCAAATGCAGGGTTCTTCAGTGTATTCAAAGATAGATATGAGATCAGGGTATCATCAGCTGAGAGTTCGCGACGAGGATGTGCCTAAGACAACCTTCAGAACCAGATATGGGCATTTCGAGTTTATAGTCATGCCGTTCGGTTTGACCAATGCTCCAACAGTTTTTATGGATCTGATGAATCGTATTTTCTAGAGGTATTTAGATGAGATTGTCATTGTTTTCATTGATGATATTCTAATCTATTCGAAGAACCGTTCTGACCATGCCGAGCATTTGAGAATTGTATTGCATATTTTGCGAGCCGAAGAGTTGTATGCTAAGCTATCAAAGTGCGAGTTCTGGTTGGACCGAGTTATTTTTCTAGGCCACATTATATCGGGAGATGGAATTTATGTGAACCCCAGTAAGATCAAAGCAGTTATGAATTGGCCGAGACCGACATCATTGCTAGAAATCCGAAGCTTTATGGATTTAGCGGGATATTATCGCCGATTTATCGAGGGTTTCTCTTCCATTGCAAAGCCAATTATCTAGTTGACCTAGAAGAATGCACCGTTTGTTTGGTCCGAGGAGTGCGAGACCAGTTTTATTGAACTGAAGAAGAGGTTGACCAGCGCACCAATCTTATCTATTCCATCAGGTACGGGAGGTTTTTCCGTTTACTGCAATGCTTCTCACTGTGGTCTTGGATTCATTCTTATGCAGAGGAAGCATGTAATAGCTTATGCATCGAGGCAGCTGAAGCCGCACAAGACTCGTTATCCGATCCATGATCTTGAGCTTGCTGCGATCGTTTTTTCTTTGAAGATCTGGCGCCATTATATTTATGGTGAGTCTTTTGAAATATTTTCTGACCACAAGAGCCTAAAATACTTGTTTTCCCAGTCCGAGCTGAACATGAGACAGAGGAGATGGATGGATTTGCTTAAGGTCTTCGACTGTGAGATCATGTATTACCCTGGAAAGTTGAATGCATCTACAGACGCTCTTAGTCGGAAGCTTTGTTCCCTTTATCTCGCTACGATTGGTGTCTCTCTGTTGATTGAAGACTGTTGTATTTCTAGTTTTGATTTTGAGACCGATAGGAGATCCATCAGAGTTTTTGTGGTTCAGGCCAAGCCAGAGTTGTTTCAGTTGATCAGAGAGGCACAGAGATCTGATCGGAGCATTCAGAGTTCGATAGAGAGTGTCAGATCAGGTCACCAGTCAGAGTTTCAGGTCAGGGATGATGTTTTATTCGTGAATAGTATATTGTTGTGCCCGATGTTTCTGAGTTGAGACAGCGTATTCTTCGAGAGGTGCATTGCAGTCAGTTCAGTGTTCATCCCGGAGGCCGGAAGATGTATAATGACTTGAAGACTCAGTTTTGGTGGAAGCAATTGAAAGGAGACGTCACGAGGTTTGTGTCCCGTTGTCTAAATTGTCAACAGGTGAAAGCCAAGAGGAAGAAACCAGGTGGCTTATTGCACAGTTTGTTAGTTCCGGAATGGAAATGGGATCACATCTTTATGGATTTTGTCACGAAACTACCGTGTTTAGTCAGAGGTTGTGATGTGATTTGGGTAGTGATTGACCGATTGACGAAGTCTGCTTGTTTAATTCCGTACAAAATGACATACCGTCACGATCAAATGTCCGAGTTGTATGTCAGAGAGGTTGTGTGTGAGACCTCGATTCTAAACCAATAATCTCGGATTAAACAACAAGTAAGCGAACAAGAATCCAAGAGTAAAACAATTCAAAAGTTTTTTTTTTTTTTTTTTAAAAGGCCCGCGCCCGCGCGAGGTACCAAGCTCGCGCGCGCGCGGGCAAACGATCCCGAGACCAACCAAAGGCTCGCGCCCGCGCGAGGTATCAAGCTCGCGCGCGCGCGGGCAAACCATTCAGAGGCCCAACGGAGGCCTCGCCCGCGCGCGAGGAACGCCTCGCCCGCGCGCGGAAGGCCTGGGCAGAAATGCTCAGGCTGCAGAAAAAGAAAAGGGATTCCGCGCTTGGTCCGACATGCCTTCAAATACAATTACAATAACAGGGTGTAGGGAAATATGCCATAACAAGTCATGCTTTCAGAAGGCATAAAAACAACCAGAAGTCTAAATCGATACAACAACAACATACTTCGATTTTAGATTACAATCCGAATACAAACTAATTCGAATAACAAAACATATCAAGTTCGAGTTCTAACATGCTTCAATCTTAAACTAGATAAACATGCTAATTCGACTTTTAAACTGAGTCTCACTTCTACTACTTGCCCTCGAAGCTAACCATGCCTCTTCTGACTTGTTCCTGCCCCACCTGTTGCCAAGTACACATACAAAACAAAGCAACAGCCGGATAACCGGTGAGAATGATAATCCCAGTAAAAGCAACATATCAAGTAATGAATATACAACATGCTATCAAACCACATATTCAAGTCGAAGTTAATGATATGCATGTCTTTAAAACCAGGATATCGATTCTGATAAACACGGGAGTATTGCTCTGCTTTTGGGATCCCGAGGATGAGATCACGTTGTTGGAAAACGCGGCTCTCAGATCAATCACGATTGATACCCGGTGCAGCGGAAGTTTAAAATTTTTAGTATGGAACAATTCCATAGTGTGGGTATCAACCATACGATTAAATTATTTGTGTGTGTAAAATTAAATAACTATTATTAAATTTTACCTTCAATCTCGAAGCGAGATTATTGGACACCACACAGATTTCTCTGCGCTTCTTGTATCTCCCTGGAACTGATGAACAAGCTTTCCTTCAATCAGGTCCACGAATGGAGGTTTAATCCCTCTGATAGATTGCACTAGAAAATCTATCAGAAGTTTTCTACGAAGAGAATAAACGAATTTGATTCGCTATTCCAGACTGCAATTCAAAATCACAGACCGGAATTTCTCACGCAGAGAAGGGAGGGGGGCGGCCGAATTTCTTTTGAGAGAGAGCTAGGGTTTTCGATTTTCTGTCTCTCAAATTATGACCAGTTGTGTGTAATTTCTGTACTGCAATAACTTATTTATAATGCAGGCCACTAACACCTTAGGGCCCATTAGTCATAAGTTGAGGACCGACAAGCAAAGCCCGCATGTTCAGAAATTAATATAAAATTCATTGTGACTCCGATTGATGAACCGATTTCACCAATGTGCACAGAAACCATTTCTGCACATTTTAAAGTCAAGATAAATTTTCCTGAATCCGAATTCAGTGATTTCCAAAAAATGTCCATCCCTATGTCATTTTAGGAAATCCTACTCCCTTACTCTTATTTAAGAAGTCCAACTTCTTTATTCATTAAATTTAACTCTTTAAATTTAACTATCTCAACGGGGATTAAAACTCCATTACACTGTGTTACCCTCAATGGTTCAGGGATACAGCTAGCCGTGGGCTCACAACTCCTTGTGACTCGGAACAACGATTTCCGACTTGCCCAACGAATCATGGTAAAGCGCCTAGCAACATCGCCCCATGATTCCCTAGGTATCACTGATAGTGCCTACAAGAACCAGTAGATTTTGGTTAGCGTACAGTACGGTCCCTTCATCCATATATCCCGATCGAATCAACAACCATTGGTATATCGAGAGTCGCTCAAGATTCGATAACTATGCAATACATCTTGAAGATCAAATTAGTGACATCGCATGTGCTACTAAGAAACCATTTCTTAAATCACATCAAGTACTCTGGCCAGAGATTCGTCACACTAATATCTCCTCAGATCGCATAGGATATCCACACTCGCAAGTATGTGGTGAATCCTTGACAACAATGCATCGACTCCTATATGTGTTGTAACTGTACCCAATCCCGACACCTGATGACCCCCATAGAGTCGGTAAACGAGTCAAAGCACAGTACTAGCATATAGAGTCTCCATGATGTTTCAAGTAGTAAGGACTAATGGTGTACAACCAAAACCGCGGACTTTATCCACTCGATAAGTGATAACCACTTGGAAAGTCCGGATAGGGTAGTTCGATTATTCATCCTATGAATATCCATTTGCATGCTTCGAACATCTCCATGTTTCCTACCAATGAAACGTGGTACTCCGCATCGCAAATGCTAGTCTCAAACTCGAGCGATCCTTATCCTTATTATCGGACGGCTCAATCGACTAGGAACAGTTTAGAATATACAGTGACTATAAGATGTATTTCATGATAGACATCCCCATGTTCTACCACATCTTACATACACTATAGTATATTCAAGGTCTTTATCAAAACAACAATAGTATATCATAATATAACAATATGAAGAAAGATAAAGTCATTGCCATTAATAAAAGTGTAAATTACATTAAACAAAAGATCGTTTGTACAAAGAGTCATCAAAGCCCATAGCCACAAGTTGGCTCACTGGGCACCCACTCTTTCAATCTCCCACTTGCCCTATAGCCAACTAGTCATACTACGTAGACCCATTGCTTCGCGATGTTTGTCAAACAATGGTCCTGGCAAGCGCTTAGTAAGCGGATCAGCGATATTGTCTGCAGAGGCCACTCGTTCGACAGTGATGTCTCCTCTTTCCACAATCTCCCGGATGATGTGGTATTTCCTCAGTACGTGTTTGGATCTTTGATGAGACCTTGGTTCCTTTGCTTGAGCAATGGCACCCGTGTTGTCACAGTACACCGGGACTGGACCAACAAATTCAGGAATGACGCCCAACTCTTGGACGAACTTCCTCATCCAAACGGCCTCTTTAGCAGCAGCTGATGCTGCAATGTATTCAGCCTCAGTGGTGGAATCCGCTGTGGTGTCCTGCTTGGAACTCTTCCAAGAGAAAGCACCGCCATTGAGCATGAACACAAATCCAGAGGTTGACTTCGAGTCATCCACGTCACTTTGGAAGCTAGAGTCGGTATAGCCTTCTAATTTCAGATCTCGTCCTCCATATACCATGAACATATTCTTAGTCCTTCGTAAGTACTTAAGAATGTCCTTCATGGCTTTCCAATGCATTTGACCAGGATTAGCCTGATATCTGCTCGTGACACTCAGAGCAAATGCTACATCCGGTCTGGTAGATATCATCCCATACATGATACTACCTATAGCTGACGCATATGGTACATGTGTCATATTCTCTATCTCTGCATCAGTCTTGGGACACATAGACTTGGATAAAGAAACTCCATGACACATGGGTAGATGTCCTCTCTTGGACCCATCCATTGAAAACCGTTTCAATATGGTGTCGATGTAGGTTGATTGAGTGAGTCCTATCATTCTCTTACATCTATCTCTATAGATCTGTATCCCAAGAATGTAGGATGCCTCACCCAAATCCTTCATCGAGAATCTACCTGATAACCATATCTTTGTTGACTGCAACATCCCTACATCATTCCCAATGAGTAGGATGTCATCAACATAAAGTACTAAGAATGTCACAGCATCCTTAACTACTTTCTTGTACACGCACGGTTCCTCCGGGTTCTTGATGAAACCAAAATCTTTTATTGTTTCATCAAATTTCTGGTTCCAACTTCTTGATGCTTGTTTTAGACCATAAATTGATCTCTGAAGCTTGCATACCTTATGCTCGCTTCCCATGGATGTGAACCCCTCCGGCTGCTTCATATAGATTTCTTCCTTAATGTCTCCATTAAGAAAAGCAGTCTTCACATCCATTTGCCATATCTCATAGTCATACCATGCAGCTATGGCAATAAGGATTCTTATGGACTTGAACATTGCAACTGGTGAAAAGGTTTCATCATAGTCAACTCCTTGTCTTTGAGTGTAACCTTTCGCCACCAATCGCGCCTTGTAGGTCAATACCTTACCATCAGGCCCAAGCTTTCTCTTGTAGATCCATTTACACCCTATTGGAACAATTCCATCAGGAGGATCTACTAAAGACCAAACTTGGTTTGTATGCATTGAATCCAATTCAGACTGCATAGCTTCAAGCCATAAATTTGAATCCGCATCAGAAATTGCTTCCTTGAAGTTTCTTGGATCACATCCAATGTCAGGTTCATCTTGATCCCCTTCAAGAAGAAGACCATATCGAACAGGAGGTCTAGAAGTCCTCTCGGATCTTCTAGGTTCAGGCATGTCCAGTAATGGTTCCTGAGGCGTAGGATCGTTATTTTGTATTTCGGGTTCTTCTCGAACTTCTTCGAGTTCCATCATCTCGCCTTTCTTATCCAATAAGAACTCCTTCTCCAAGAAGGTGGCATTCCTAGAAACAAACACCTTTGTTTCAGCAGGATAATAGAAATAATATCCGATTGAATTCTTCGGATACCCTACAAAATAACATAAGCTGGATCGACTATTCAACTTATCTCCCACTGTCTGCTTCACGTAAGCAGGACATCCCCAAATCCTTAAGTACGAATACTTAGGAGCTTTGCCATTCCATAACTCGTATGGTGTTTTGTCCACTGCTTTAGTGTGGACGTTGTTCAACAATAATACCGCCGTTTCAAGCGCATAGCCCCAAAACGAAGGTGGAAGCTCAGTGAAGCTCATCATGGATCGAACCATGTCCAACAAAGTTCGATTACGACGCTCCGATACACCATTAAGCTGTGGTGTCATAGGAGGAGTCCACTGAGAGAGAATCCCATTCTCTTTTAGATAGTCCAAAAAATCGGTACTTAAGTATTCTCCACCTCGATCCGATCGAAGTGCTTTAATACTTTTACCTAGCTTATTTTCTACTTCAGCCTTGAATTCTTTGAACTTTTCAAATGCTTCATACTTATATTTTATTAAATATAAATACCCATACCTTGAATAATCATCAGTAAAGGTAATGAAGTAGGTGTGGCCATGTTGAGTCCCAACTCTAAATGGACCACAAACATCTGTATGGATCAAATCCAACAGATTTTGACTACGCTCAGGTTTCCCCTTAAAAGGAGATTTAGTCATTTTCCCTTTTAGGCAGGATTCACAAGTAGGTAGAGAGTTAATATCAGACATATCAAACATGCCCTCTCCCACTAGCTTGTTCATCCTCCTTGAGGAAATATGACCTAGTCTAGCGTGCCAAAGGTTTGCCGGGTTTTGACTATCGATTTTCCTTTTGTTTGTTGTCGCCGGTTTATCAACATAATTTATTGGAACGTCTTTTAGTTTTAAGTTGTATAGATCGTTTTCAAGTTGTCCATTTCCAATCAAACATTCATTCTTGTAAATATTGCAAATCCCATTCACAAAATTGCAAGAATAACCATCTCTATCTAGCATAGAAACAGAAATAATGTTTTTAATTAAATCCGAAACAAATAAAACATCTCTTAAAAATAACTTAAAACCGTTCTGCAAAATTAAACAAACATCTCCAATGGCTGTAGCTTCAACTCTGGAACCATTCCCGAGCCTCAGCTGGGTCTCACCCATTCTAAGCCTGCGACTTCTTGTCATCACCTGCAAATCATTGCAAATGTGAGATCCACATCTGGTATCCAATACCCAAGAAGTAGTATTAAGTGAAATGTTTATTTCAATATAGAACATACCCTTTGCAGTTCCCAACTGCTCTAGATATTCCTTGCAGTTGCGCTTCCAATGACCGGGCTTCTTGCAGTAATGGCAAACATCCTTGGATTTTCCATTGTTTGAAGCCTTTGTCTTGTGCTTCTTCTCGGGTTTGACTTTCTTGGGTGGGGCAGAACGTTTCTTACCCTTCGTACTTGGCCCCTTCTTAGCAGAAGATGAGGAGCCCACCAAGAAAGCTGGTTTATCCTTCTTTAGTGTGGATTCATATGTCACAAGCATATTGACCATCTCTTCAAGGGTGGCCTCTATCTTGTTCATATTAAAATTTACCACAAATCCATCAAACGAAGAAGGAAGAGACAGAAGCAGTAAATCCACGTTGAGTTCATGCTCCAACACCAAATCAAGAGTTGCTAACTTCTGTATGAGTCAAATCACTCGTACCCCATGATCACGGACCGAAGTCCCTTCACGCATGCGACACGTCATTAGCTCCTTAACAGTAGCGAACCTTTCAGCCCTCGATTGAGCCCCAAAAAGTTCCTTGAGTTGAGCGTGAATGTCAGCAGCATTCACGGTGTCCTCAAATCGCCTCTGGAGTTCATCAGACATCGAGGCTTGCATATAGCATTTGGTCTTGATGTCATGGTCCCACCATGCATCAAGTTTGGCCAATTCCTCCGGACTTACGTCAGCTGGTGCTTCCTTCGGAGGTGATTTCTCTAACACGTAGAGCATCTTCTCCGAAGTCAAGACAATCTTCAACTTCCGGAACCATTCCGTATAGTTTGCGCCAGTCAACTTGTTTTGTTCGAGGATCGAGAATAATGGATTACGCGAATTCATTGTATGAAATACTGAAAAGAAAAACAGACATATATCAATGATTGTTTAAGAAATTTACTAAGACATAAAATAGGCGAATTTAATTTTATGAATCTCACTCCCACTATTTTAACGATTTCACTACCCTCTAGAGAAAACGGGAAACCTTTTCCTTAGTGAGAACATGGAGTCCAATTGACAAACTTATGGTCCCGAATAATATCAGCCAACCATAATTCTCAAAAGGTAGAGCCCAATTACTTCCAAAGCAACCCCCATGTTTTTACCTCATGTCCAATAAGGGCCCAATAATATGACGCCGTTTATAGTGACATGTCAAGATGACCCATCAATATTAAGTTGTGAT
Organism: Henckelia pumila; assembly: GCF_033568475.1. Classification (NCBI taxonomy): domain Eukaryota; kingdom Viridiplantae; phylum Streptophyta; class Magnoliopsida; order Lamiales; family Gesneriaceae; genus Henckelia; species Henckelia pumila. Next base: position 91,546,075 of record NC_133123.1, on the reverse strand, counting down.
GGACGGTCGCCATGTGGATCCCCAATAATATGAGCCGATCCCATGGGAGTTCCACCCAACTTACAACATGTGTCGATCCAATGTACAGCTTTCCGACGGACGGGCCCCCCCAATAATATGAGCCGGACCGTATCCGCGGGTAGCATCACATACATTGACCGTTGATGGAAGGTAGGAACATTTAAACAAATTTAAATTTCCTTTATTTATCTTGATATCAATTTTAAATCATATTTAAAATGAGGGATTTTTAATTATGAAAATTTGTCTCATCATTTTTCAATTTATTGTATGCTTGCCGGATTCATACAATTATGTCTAAAACATGCATACAATCATAATATCATATATTATATATAGGATGATCGATTCCATTTCTAATTGACTCGTGGTTGCCAATCACGAGTCTTAGTCCAATCCTATGTAATATGCAGTATGCAATGCAATCCTATTACATTAGCTTCCAATTTACATTTCTTCGTCTTTATTGTCTGCTGGGCCCACCATCTTCAAATCTTGATCTCCCACTAAATCTAATGTATTTACAATAAATAGCAATGACAAGTAGGGGATACATTTTAGGGGTGGGAACGGGCCATAAACCAAGCCCACTTTTATTACATATGACATTCATATTGGGCCATAAACCAGGCCCATTAATAAAACCAACAACAATAAAACAAATGTAAATTCCTAACATACACCTACAAAATTGGTCATGGCAATCGATCATCCTTATCCAATAACATTTAATTCAAAATTAATTTATTGGATATCATGCATATGACAATTTAAATTTAAACAGGATAAAATCATATTTTATATATAAAATCATATTTTACATATAAAATCATATTTTACCTTTTATTAAATAAAATCATATTTTATCTACAGAATCTAATTTTATAGATAAAATCATATTTTACTTAATATATACATAAAATCAAATCTTATCATCAATTGTACCAAAAATAATTGATTTCAAAATTCAATTTAAGGATAAAATATTAAAATTTTCCAAAAATTCAAATTTATCCAAAAATCAATTTTAAAATTTTCGGACTCGAACAATTCGATCCGATGCCTCGTGAACCAATCAAAAACAATTTTTGACCGGACCAAAAATAAAATTTTAACACATTAAAATTAATTTAAATAAAAAAAAAATAATTTTTCCCGCGGGCCGCCCGGGACACTCCCGGGCCGGCCCGCACCCGTGGGCGCGGGCCGGGGCAGCCCGGCTGCACCTTTAGGGCAGCGACAATCGCTGCCCTGGCGGCGCCTGGCGCCGCCCCTGGGCGGCGCCGAGCGTCGCCACCCTGGGCAGCGCCGAGCGCTGCCCTGGCGGCGCTGAGCGCCGCCCCTGGGCGGCGACATGAGCCGCCGTGGGCGGCGCTGTGCGCCCCCTTTGGGCGGCGCCATGCGCCGCCCGGGGCAGCGACCGTCGCTGCCCCACCGGGCAGCGATCCAATCGCTGCCCGGGTTTTGCCCGGAAAAAAAAAAAAATTTTTTTTATTTAAAATATTTATTTTGTTTTAAAAAACCAAGACTCAAAAATTTTTGTACAATCGATTAATTTAATCGTTTGATCTGAGCAACCTGGCTCTGATACCACTGTTGGAAAACGCGGCTCTCAGATCAATCACGATTGATACCCGGTGCAGCGGAAGTTTAAAATTTTTAGTATGGAACAATTCCATAGTGTGGGTATCAACCATACGATTAAATTATTTGTGTGTGTAAAATTAAATAACTATTATTAAATTTTACCTTCAATCTCGAAGCGAGATTATTGGACACCACACAAATTTCTCTACGCTTCTTGTATCTCCCTGGAACTGATGAACAAGCTTTCCTTCAATCAGGTCCACGAATGGAGATTTAATCCCTCTGATAGATTGCACTAGAAAATCTATCAGAAGTTTTCTACGAAGAGAATAAACGAATTTGATTCGCTATTCCAGACTGCAATTCAAAAACACAGACCGGAATTTCTCACGCAGAGAAGGGAGGGGGGCGGCCGAATTTCTTTTGAGAGAGAGCTAGGGTTTTCGATTTTCTGTCTCTCAAATTATGACCAGTTGTGTGTAATTTCTGTACTGCAATAACTTATTTATAATGCAGGCCACTAACACCTTAGGGCCCATTAGTCATAAGTTGAGGCCCGACAAGCAAAGCCCGCATGTTCAGAAATTAATATAAAATTCATCGTGACTCCGATTGATGAACCGATTTCACCAATGTGCACAGAAACCATTTCTGCACATTTTAAAGTCAAGATAAATTTTCCTGAATCCGAATTCAGTGATTTCCAAAAAATGTCCATCCCTATGTCATTTTAGGAAATCCTACTCCCTTACTCTTATTTAAGAAGTCCAACTTCTTTATTCATTAAATTTAACTCTTTAAATTTAACTATCTCAACGGGGATTAAAACTCCATTACACTATGTGACCCTCAATGGTTCAGGGATACAGCTAGCCGTGGGCTCACAACTCCTTGTGACTCGGAACAACGATTTCCGACTTGCCCAACGAATCATGGTAAAGCGCCTAGCAACATCGCCCCATGATTCCCTAGGTATCACTGATAGTGCCTACAAGAACCAGTAGATTTTGGTTAGCGTACAGTACGGTCCCTTCATCCATATATCCCGATCGAATCAACAACCATTGGTATATCAAGAGTCGCTCAAGATTCGATAACTATGCAATACATCTTGAAGATCAAATTAGTGACATCGCATGTGCTACTAAGAAACCATTTCTTAAATCACATCAAGTACTCTGGCCAGAGATTCGTCACACTAATATCTCCTCAGATCGCATAGGATATCCACACTCGCAAGTATGTGGTGAATCCTTGACAACAATGCATCGACTCCTATATGTGTTGTAACTGTACCCAATCCCGACACCTGATGACCCCCATAGAGTCGGTAAACGAGTCAAAGCACAGTACTAGCATATAGAGTCTCCATGATGTTTCAAGTAGTAAGGACTAATGGTGTACAACCAAAACCGCGGACTTTATCCACTCGATAAGTGATAACCACTTGGAAAGTCCGTATAGGGTAGTTCGATTATTCATCCTATGAATATCCATTTGCATGCTTCGAACATCTCCATGTTCCCTACCAATGAAACGTGGTACTCCGCATCGCAAATGCTAGTCTCAAACTCGAGCGATCCTTATCCTTATTATCGGACGGCTCAATCGACTAGGAACAGTTTAGAATATACAGTGACTATAAGATGTATTTCATGATAGACATCCCCATGTTCTACCACATCTTACATACACTATAGTATATTCAAGGTCTTTATCAAAACAACAATTGTATATCATAATATAACAATATGAAGAAAGATAAAGTCATTGCCATTAATAAAAGTGTAAATTACATTAAACAAAAGATCGTTTGTACAAAGAGTCATCAAAGCCCATAGCCACAAGTTGGCTCACTGGGCACCCACTCTTTCACACGTAACGACTCACCGACTCTCCCAATCGAGGTGGTGCCACGTATCCCACTCCTCTAGACTTTGAGCAACCATAATGAGTATGCTAGCACTAGGCGAAATACTACGACCTAGGCCACTCAATCATAGTTCCCAAACGTCTAACAAAAAGGGCGGTTCTGCCCGCTGAAATCAAAGTAGGCTCAAGATGAATGCATAACAGAAACATAAACATAAGCCACATAACAAAAACTCAATCAATCAACAATTACAAGTTCCACGTGCTAGAACAAGTATCAATGCAATATGTGATTTAAAAAGGGAAACTCGAGAACCAACAGTCCCGAGTATGCTATCCCGCTACGATGACTGCTTTTACCTTTCAATGCAGTAGTTCCAACTCCAGGAAAGCTACAACAAAATATTGTATCAACAACTATACAATCTAAACAACAACTACGGATCAAGGTAAATCTCATTACCGATCTTCGTCCAACTCTGAAACGATCAATCAGCTGCTAACTCAGGGCTTGACAACTCCAAACGAATCTGTTCAGATACAAGAGATGATCAACAACCACGATCACTCACACACCAAGACTTCAATCAATACAAAAACGATTCGAAAACCCAAAACTCAAACCGACGGCATAACGGCTATAAACTGAACAAACCGGCAACGCAGACAGCAGTTCAATACTGATAACAACTCAATTCAATGCCCAAAACAACAATAACAAAGCAAACCCATCAATCTCAAAATCCACATTTTCGAAAATGGCTTCCAAAAATCATAACAAATCCGGACGTCGCTCTAATTCAAAACCGACAGATAATAAACGATCAGAACTCTGTCTAGAACAACATACTAGAATCTAAATCGATTCTAACAACCTCCGAAAAACAAAACATATCCGATCGGAGAAATACTTACAATATAACAGAGCTCTCACTTCAGTGATCGATAATCTGCCTTCAGAATTAATTTCTAACGGACGGATCGAGCTCGGACTGGATTTTGAAAGCTCCAAACTCACGTTTGGCTCTCTAATGGAGGTTGGAGGCGTGGAGAAGGAAAGGAGGAGGAGAAGAAGACCAATCTCAATCCAATCAAGTTGTAGATAATATATAAAATTCCATATTTGCACTTTAGTCCCTGAAATTTCCAAAATTTGCAAAAAGGACCCTGATCAAAATCAAGTTTGCTCGTGAACTCTGCAATCTCCGATTAACTCAAATAAACTCATTTAAGATAAAAACGGGGCGTTACATTGTGAGATTGCACGGAGTGCCGAAGTTGATAGTATCAGACAGAGATCCGAGATTCACTTCTCAATTTTGGCACAGTTTACAGCAGGCATTGGGTACTTGTTTGCACTTGAGCACAGCATATCACCCTCAGACAGATGGTCAGTCCGAGCTTACGATCCAGACTTTGGAAGATATGCTTCGAGCCATAGTGCTTGATTTTGGCTCAGGTTGGCAAGATTCTTTGCCTCTAGTGGAGTTTTCGTACAATAACAGCTTTCAAGCGAGTATTAGAATGGCCCCTTTCGAAGCTTTGTACGGGAAAAAGTGCATATCTCAGTTATTTTGGGATGAGATTTCAGAATCACCTAAGTTGGGTCCAGATATGATTCGCGATATGGAAGAGAAGGTGAAGTTGATTCGAACAAGAATGAAGGCAGCCCGAGAAAGACAGGCCAAGTACGCTAATATCAGACGCAAACCACTGTGTTTTGATCAGGGAGACCGAGTGTTTTTGAAGATTTCTCCATTCAGAGGCACTGTCAGATTTGGGAAGAGAGGGAAGTTGTCGCCGAGATTCATTGGTCCGTACGAAATTTTGAAAAAGATAGGAGATCTTGCCTATAGGATTGCTCTTCCTCCGTCTCTCTCAGGCATCCACGATGATTTTCACGTTTCGATGTTGCAAAAATATCATCCGGATCCGTCCCATGTTCTTCAACCAGACGAGGCAGAACTTGATGAGACTCTGAGCTATTTCGAGAGACCGATTCAGATTATTGATAGAAAGGAAAAGCAGCTCAGAAACAAGTCGATTCCGTTAGTGAAGATTCAGTGGAGTCGTCACAGATTTAAGGAAGCAACTTGGGAGACCGAATCGGATATGAGGCAACGATTTCCAGATTTATTTGTAATTGATTGAGTTAGGAGTTTCAGGGACAGGATTGTAATATGTCGGTTGACTAGTCCATTGGAAGTGTTATATTATTATTATTATCTATCCTATCACCATATCTCTCCTACCTATCCTTTTCCTCCCCCCACCCACACGCTAGCTGAGAGAGAGAGAAGCCATGGCTAACTTTTCAAGCTTCTTCTTCCTTTGATTCGCACGATCCGACCGTCAGATTTCCGATTCGAGTTGAGATTCACGATCACCGCAACGTGGGCGTCGCTTTGCCGTAATTTTTGCTACGATATTTTGAACTTCAATTTTGTTGGGTTTTCAGAATTTGATGATTTTCGAGTATGTTGTTCTTGAGCTAGCATAGACCGTGTATTTGAAGTCGGTTCGGAAAAAAGAATGAAGTTTGGATTTTATATGATTTTTGGAGCATAAATTCGAAAATGGTTTTGTGATTTTGGTTGGATTTGTTTGTTTTTGATGGATTGGAAGATGGTTTGGGTTATGTTGATGATGATAATTGATTTGAGATTTTTGTTTTGACCGTTTATAGCTGTTATGCCGTCGAAATCAAGTTTTGGATTGTCGGTTATATTATTTCGGTTTGATTTCCAGGTTTGTTCGAGTTGATAATTTGATATCGAATCCGTATTTCATATTTTCAAAGTTTGGATGAAAGAATTCGGGTTTGGAACGAACTTGGGAGCTTGAACCGATTGAAGTCGACGAACGGTATAGTATTGAACTTCTTGAGATGACTCGACTTATTTTGATTCGATATTGATTGATTTCATTATTATTTTCAGATTTGAATCACCGATGAACTTGGAAAGGTAAAAGACGACATTGAATTGAATGAGGTTGAATACTCGAGTTCGATTGATTCTCGACTCCCAAAAATCACATACTGCATGTTAAGTTGTTGGTGTGAACTTGATTGATTTACTTTGTTTACATTTGCATTCATATTGAGCCAAATATTTGATTCATTTTGAAATTAGATGATTTAGGAAGCTATATTGAAGTGGCCTTGGATTTCGAGTTTTTCCAAGTGCTAGAATACTTCTTATAGTTGCTCTGAAGTCTAGGGGTTTGAGTTGTGCGGCATCCACCCCGAATTGGAGTGTAGGTGGGTTGTTTGTAATGACTTGACCCAGGGATCCCAACCGAGTACTGATTGATATTTCGAAAATCTAACTTGATAATCCCGAGTTTTGATGTCATGCATACATCCACTCTCATTTTGAATTATTGATGATTGTTACATTTCAATATGAGATGTTTAATTGTTATTGTATGCCTGTCTATTTTACTTGAAAATTATATTTCTAATCGGGTTATCTGGCTGTTGTTTTTGTTTGTATGTGTACTTGACAACAGGGGGAACAGGAGCCGGACCGAGTAATCTGGGTTAGCACGGGGTGAGAATGATAGAATTGAGACACCGTGTCGTAGGGTTGTGTCTTTTGAACTTGTATATTTTGATTAGTCGATCAAATCCTATCGTTGAACTTGATATGTTTTATTTTTGACAGAACTTAGAATATTGTATGTTTAAATGTTGGTTTGTATTTATGCATGAGTTTTAGTTGATTGGAGATTGTGTTGTTTGGCTTTTCCAAAAATCCTGCATTTTTTATCCAGTTGGTTTGCGCGCGCGCACGAGGAACTTGAGGAGCTCTTATTATTTTGCCCGCGCGCGCGCGAGACTTGCACCTCGCATGGGCGCGAGCCTTTCCTGAGGGTTCTGTTTTGGAACCCTGCGCGTGCGCGAGCGCGGGGTCTTCCGCCGGGCACTGATGAGCAAGCCCGCGCGCGCGAGATGAAGATCTCGCGCGAGCGCGGGGTCATTTAAAAAAAAAAATTTATTCGTGTTCTCTGCTCTCAGTGTTCGATTGTGTTAATTTTTTTCGAGGTTAGACGATTAGAAAACGGGGTCTCATAGATAGGTTATCCAGTACCCATCATACTTCATGTGCATGCATGGTATATTTATATTCGCACTTCTGCACTGAGAATTTTATGCTCACGTCCATAGTTTTTTTGTTTTGGACACCCTATTCTATGGGGCAAGACTTAGATTGGACGGACCAGGAGTTAGCGGTCGTTGAACCGCAGTGGTTCCGTGGTTCTATCTGTTCTAGAGCAGGTTGCCCTTTTATTGGATTTTAGTACTATGTTTTCGACGGGGTTGTATACATTTTTACTATTTGGGAAAACTGGTTGTGCAGTCGGTAGCATTTAATTTGTATACATTCAGTTTCCATTGTGACCTTTGAGTTATCGTGTTTTAAGTTAATTTCATGCTTAAAACTTTGATTAGTTAGTGATTCTGGGTTGGGTCACTATATTTATTGGTATTAGAGCATGCATTGAATTTGGGATCTAGTAGAACATTTTGGGATAACCTTTGTTACCTTTGACCAGATGGCCGATTACGATAAGATTTTTGGGATCAGAGGTGGACTCTGGGGTGACGTGGACAATCGCGAGCATCGTCGGGGCCACCATCATCGTCGTGATGATCGCAGGCATTTTAGTATGCATCATTTTATGCAGATGGGTCCTAAGCCATTGGTTGGAGGAGAATCACCGGAGGAGGCGGAGAATTGGTTGGAACACATGGAGAATTGCTTCCGTGAATTTCGGTTCATGGAGGAGCAGAAGATGGAAACTATTGAATTTCTTGTAGAGGGTCATGAGAGAAAGTGGTGGAAGTCCACCTCTGCACCTTTTGTGGCCGCACTACTTGGACAAAGTTTCACACAAATTTCCAAAAGTTGTATTTTCCTCATGCACTCCGACAGGCGAAGGCCAGTGAGTTGCTGAGTTTGCGTTAGGGTACGATGACTATTGACAATTATCAGCAGAAATTTTTTGAGTTATTGCCGTATTTCCCAGAGATCTCTGCCAGTACCGAGATGAAGTATAACTTTTTCCTCCAGGGTCTCAGTCCGGAAATCCATGATCGTGTTGCTGTTGATGACGACATGACTTATGAGTTTTTGGTTAGCCGATGTCATCAGGCGGAGGACGGCCTTCGGCGTAACAGGTTTTTTCTCTCTTCTTCCAGACCAGCTAGTTCTTTTGGTCCGAGGACTCAATCTTTCAAGAAATAGGGTGTGTTTTCTTGTAGTGACCCGTACCATGATCACCTACTAATCAGAAGCTTAAGCATGCATTTAAACTTAAAAACAAATAATCAAAAATAAAAATGAAAAACCATAAACAAAATACAATCCGAAAGAAAGAAATCGATAAAATACTGTTATACAACCATATTGAATAATCCAAAATGTAACAATCCAAATACATCAGAAACAACAGCTTAGAAAAATATCTCTGCTGGCCATCAGTCGCATAAGCAACCACCCGCCTCATCCAACCGCATATCTGCCCCATGGAATAGGGTTTCCAGACACAACAAGGTATGGGACGTGAACATGAAAAGCTCAGTACGAGAGTATGCCTATACGGTATTATACGTGCATGCATGCAAATGAACGGGGTATCATAGGTCAAGAAACAAGCTTATAGACCGGACCCAGTGTATATAGCACGTTGCAACGTCGCCTCAGGAGGTGACTCATATTCCCAGTGGATAATGGTGACCTGATACTAGTACAAGTGTCCAACCATCACGGTGACCTGACACAAGACTTACGTATCCAACCGTCCACAAACTCGTAGGGTGAGCACCCTACTACAGGATACCTCTAAGGTAAACACTCAATATGCTCATGTATGCAACATACAGTCATGACATGCTGTATATAAAGACACATAAAACATGCAGTCACATAATCCATGCAAACACATAATACATGCATACTCAATCTGGATATCTCGAATAATACTTCTGTACCTCATACACTAGGCAATCTAGACCAGCTCTATGTCCAAGCCTATTGACCGTACTACAATGCAAAGTACTTATGCATTATAATGTTATTCTAAAAGCCTTAACTAAACTATAGCATACTTCCTATTTACTATAAGAATCCAGAGCTATACCTACATCCGTCGTCAGCCCTCTGATGAAGACTGGCCCAGAACTTGGTCACCTCTCCGCAGCAACCCCGAAGCACCTCGCCAACTCCCGAACTAAGCCTAGCAAGGCTTGAATCACCCCAAATTGCCTAGAATACACAAAGAGACGAGAGAAAAAACTATGAAATTGTATGAGAATTCTGAAATTCAGATGGCCTATTTATATGCAGAGTTCGGACGGTCCGATCTCGGACTTCGGATGGTCCGAACCTTGCATGCACACTTCGGATGCTCCGATCCCTAGTTCGGATGCTCCAAACTTGCTACGTGTTTGGTAAGTCTTGACACCTCACACTTGCATGGCCTAACTGAGTTCAGATGGTCCGATCTTGGGTTCGGATGGTCCGATCCCTCCATAGCCTCTGATCCTTGGTTCAAGCCTCCGAAGTGGTTCGGATCCTTCGATCTTGGGTTCGGACGGTCCGAACCCACCTTGGCCTAATCCATGCTTAACCATTTTTACTTAATTAATCTTGTAAAATAGAGTCGGACTACTACATTCTTTCCCTACTTAAGATATTTCATCATCGAACAATCTTAAGTACTTAATGAAGTAAAATAATGAATAAAACATCTTTTATTCATATTGGACAATTTACAAAATACATCTAAAATAAAAAAATTTATAATAACTCTGGATAATTTGTACGCATACGACTCTTAAGTTCCCAAGTGGCTTCTTCAGTGCCTCGGCGCTGTCACTGAACTAGAACAAGAGGAATGGTCTTGTTGCATAACACCTTATCCTTATGACCTATGATACGTAAAGGTCTCTCCACATATGTCAAATCCGTATCCAACTGTACTTTAGACGGTTGTAAGACATTAGACTCATCTATTACATACCGTCGCAACAGTGAAACATGCATGGAACACATTGTGGATACTCGACAAATACGGCGGTAACACCAACCTGTAAGCCAAATCTCCAACACTTTATAAGATCTCAAATGGACCAATGAACCTTGGAGATAGCTTACCCTTGAGACCGAATCTCAAAATTCTGCGAAATGCTGAGACTTTCAGAAACACTTTCTTGCCCACCTCAGACTGCAAAGGTCTGCGTTTGACATTTGCATAACTAGTCTGTCGATCCTGTGCAGTTTTGATTCACTTCTTCATCTGTAACGCCCCGTTTTTATCTTAAATGAGTTTATTTGAGTTAATAAGAGATTACAGAGTTCTCGAGCCGGTTTGATTTTGATCAGGGTCCTTTTTGCAAATTTTGGAAATTTCAGGGACTAAAACGCAAATATTGATTTTTATATATTATCTTCACTTAGAATTGATTGGGTAAAGCCTTCATCTTCCTCTCCAAAACCGTGAGCCTCCATTGAAACGCCCCTTTTGAGTTTTGAGCTTTCAGATTTCCTTCCGAGCTCGATCCGGCCGTTGGAATTTATTTCTGAATGCAGTTTAGCGATCACTGCAGCGAGAGCTCCGTTTTATCGTAAGTTTTTCTACGATCAGATACATTCTAGTTTTTGGATGTTGTTAGAATCGTTCTAGATTCAAGTATGTTGTTCTCGACAGAGTTCTGATCGTTTATTATCTGTCGGTTTTGAAATAGAGCGACGTTCGGAATTGTTATGATTTTTGGAAGCCATTTTTGAAAGTTTGAGTTTTGAGATTTGTTGGGATTGCCTTGTTGTTGTTGTATTAGCATTGTTATGAGATTATATCGGTATTGAACTGCTGTCTGCATTTCCGGTTTGTTCAGTTTATAGACGTTATGCCGTCGGTTTGAGTTTTGGGGATTTCAAACCGTCTTTCAGTTGTGATCTTGGCTTGTAAGTTGATCGTGGTTTTTGATCATTTATTTGTATTTGAACAGATTCGTTTGGAGCTTGTCAAGCTCAAGGTTATCAGCAATTGTTCGTTTCAGAGTTTTGGACGAAGAACGGTATAGAGAATTACCTTGAGCCTTGTTGTTGTTTAGATTGGTTAGACTTTGATACAATCTTTTGTTGTAGCTTTCCAGAAGTTGGAACTACTGCATTGAAAGGTAAAAGCAGTCATCGTAGCGGGATAGCATACTCGGGACTGTTGGTTCTCGGGTTTCCCTTTTTAAATTACATATTGCATCGATACTTGTTCTAGCATGTGGAACTTGTATCTTGTTGATTGATTGAGTTTTGTTATGTGGCTTATGTTTATGTTTCTGTTATGCATTCATCTTGAGCCTACTTTGATTTCAGCGGGCAGAACCGCCCTTTTTGTTTGGACGTTTGGGAACTATGATTGAGTGGCCTGGGTTGTAGTATTTCGCCTAGTGCTAGCATACTCGTTATGGTTGCTCAAAGTCTAGAGGAGTGGGATACGTGGCACTACCTCGATTGGGAGAGTCGGTGAGTCGTTACGTGATCTCATCCTTGGGATCCCAAAAGCAGAGCAGTACTCCCTTGTTTATCAGAATTGATATCCTGGTTTTAAAGACATGCATATCATTAGCTTCGACTTGAATATGTTATTTTGATAGCATGTTGTATATCCATTACTTGTTATGTTGTTTTTACTGGGAATGTCATTCTCACCGGTTTATCCGGTTGTTGCTTTGTTTTGTATGTGTACTTGGCAATAGATGGGGCAGGACCAAGTCAGCGAAGGCCTGGTTAGCAACAAGAGGGAGAGCTAGTAGTGAGACTCGGTTTAGAAGTCGTGTCAGCATGTCTACCTAGTTGTATTTGAACATGTTTAGATATCGAACTTCGTTATGTTATTGTATTGTTTATGCGAGCTGTGTTGAAAGTTTGTCGTTACAAATCCAATACTTTTGAGCGGTGGTGTAATCCTAGAATTTCATGTATTAGATGGAGAACTTGTGATTGTAAGGCATGATAAAATGTTTTTGGTTTTGGACTTAAGTTTCTGCATGAATTCTGCTGTTTTTACTCTGTTTCTGTCACCGCTCGATCCGCAAGATCTTGCGGATCGAGCGAGGGCAAGCTGTTCTGTCCTCTATTTCTTTTTTTTGTGGCTCGCTCGATCTGCAAGATCTTGCGGATCGAGCGAGGGCTGAGTTTTCCGGGCAGTAACTTTGGCAAAAGTTTCTCGCTCGATCCGCAAGATCATGCGGATCGAGCGAGGAACTATTTTTTTAAAAAAAAAAAATTTCTTTTAATTGCTTTAACCTTTGGTTATTGTTTGTTTTAGTGCTGTTTAATCCCAAGATTAGATGTTTAGAATCGAGGTCTCACATTAAGTGGTATCAGAGAATTAAGATTCTTGGTCGAACTAGAGTGAGCGGGGTAGATCGAGTCTGCATGTATTGGCTCCTCGCATGTATTTGAATTATTTAACTGTGTACTTAATTCCATGAGAATATGCTTTATTATTGAGAATTGTTGAATTACATGGTTATGTGATTTAATTTATAAAGCATGATCTACTTGAGATATAATTGTTTCTGTTATTGACTGGTATCCGGTATCCCAAGCGGTTGTAAGGACACTGAATGTAGCGATTGAGATATCTCATGTCCTAACCTTTGATTATCAGATGGGTCCTCGTCGAGTGATAAACAAAAACACACCGCCAGTTATCCCTGCAACTGAGCATGCTAGCACTGAAGTTGATCAGTTGGATGCTTCAGCGACTCCTATGGAAACCTTGCTGAAGAGGTTTCAGTCGTTCAATCCGCCGTTGTTGATGGGTTCAGAAAATCCTGTTGACTGTGAAAGTTGGTTGGATGATATTGATCAGCTGTTTGATTCCATTGATTATACAGATGACCGCCGAATCAGGTTAGTAATTCATCAACTGTGTGGTGTTGCTAAGAGCTGGTGGATCATGGCAAAGAAAGCATTTGAGAGTAGAGGTACAGAGGTTACTTGGACTCTTTTTAAATCTGAGTTTTATAAGTGGTTTTTTCCTATCTCATATCGCAAAGATAAGGGAGCAGAGTTTGCCAACCTGAGGCAAGGGAATCTGAACATTGAAGAGTACGTGGCTAAGTTTGATAGTCTATTGCGTTTTGCGCCGCTAATTGTCGAAGATGAAGAAGCTAAGGCAGATCAATTCATAAATGGGTTGAACCCCGACGTCTTCACGTTGGTTAACACCAACAGGCCTAACAGCTTTGCGGATGCCATGAATCACGCAAAGGGAGCAGAAGCAGGCTTGTGGAGGCAAAGAGGTAATCAGGTGGCACCTCAGCAGTAGAGGCAGTATCAGAACCAACCGTCTCAGTATCAGAATCAACCATCTCAGCATCAGTACCAGCAGCAGAGGTATGAAGGTGGTAGCAGTGGGGGAAACATAAAGGATCAGTACAAGGCAAGAGGTAAACAGTTCAAAAGCCAGGGGAACAGTTCGTCTAGTTCCAGTTGTTCCCGATAGTTTGGTTCAGGACAGAGCTCTGGATTATCATCCTTGTACTGCAGCAAGTGTGGAGGAAGACACTCACCGGATCAGTGTGTGGGAGTGTTTGGTAATTGTAACACCTGTCAGCAACCGGGACACTTCTCTAAGTTGTGCCCTCAGCGTAACAGAGATAGAGCTCAGAGTGAGAGTTCTTCTAGACCTGCAGCTCAGCCTGAGAGGCAGTCTTCTGCATTCCACTCTTTCCAGCCTCAGCAGCAGAACAGACCGGGAGGTAACTCTAGTGCAAATCAGCCTTCGAGACAGCAAGCATGAGTCTTTGCTCTGACAGAGGATCAGGCTCAAGCAGCACCTGACGATGTTATAGCAGGTAACTGTTCGATTTTCGGTTATTCTGCTCATGTCTTGATAGATACAGGTGCTTCCCATTCCTTTATCTCTGAGAAATTTGTGTTATTGCATGCTTTGCCTACTGAGTTGTTGCCTACAGTAGTAGTTGTTACTTCACCTTTGGGTGGAGGAATTGTTTCTGTCAGATTAGTCAGGAACTGTGAACTGTGTTTTGAAGGAAATTTGTTAGAATTCGACTGTATTGTACTTGGACTGTCAGATTTTGATTGTATTTTTGGGATAGATGCTTTAACCAAGTACAGGGCGACAGTCAATTGTTTCCAGAAAGTTGTCAGGTTCAGAATTGAAATGGCAGACGAGTGAAAATTCTTTGGTAAGGGTTCTCGATCTAGAATTCCTTTAATTTATGTGTTATCTATGACTCGTTTGCTACAGAGAGGTGCAGAAGAATTTTTGGTGTATGCAGTGGATGTACTGAAATCTAGCCCAGCGTTGGTAGACTTACCAGTGGTTAGAGATTTTGCTGATGTGTTCCCGGAAGATGTTCCTGGTTTGCCACATATTCGAGAAATTGAATTCAGCATTGTCTTAGTGCCAGATACTCAACCTATCTCCAAAGCTCCTTATCGTATGACACTTGTTGAATTGAGAGAGTTGAAGGAGCAGCTTGAGGATTTGATTGCCAAGGGTTATATCAGACCTAGTGTATCGCCTTGGGGTGCTCCTGTTCTATTTGTGCGGAAGAAGGATGGTTCTGTGCGGCTCTGTATTGACTATCGCCAATTGAATCAGGCTACAGTTAAGAACAGGTATCCTTTACCCCGAATAGATGACCTTTTTTATCAACTGCACGGTTCTTCTGTCTACTCTAAGATTGATCTGAGGTCAGGTTATCACCAGTTGAGAGTGCGAGAGGAAGACGTTCCTAAGACCGCATTCAGAACGAGGTATTGTCATTTTGAGTTTATAGTCATGCCATTCGGTTTGACTAACGCTCCAGCGGTTTTTATGGGTTTGATGAACCGTATCTTTCAACGTTATTTAGATGAGTTCGTCATTATCTTTATCTATGATATTCTTATCTACTCGAAGAACCGTACTGACCATGCAGAGCACTTAAGGACCGTACTGCAGATTTTGCGAGTTGAGCAGTTGTTTGCCAAACTGTCTACGTGTGAATTCTGGTTAGATCGAGTTGTCTTTCTCGGTCATATTATTTCTGAAGATGGGATTTCTGTCGATCCCAGCAAAATCGAAGCGGTAATGAATTGGCCTAGGCCGACATCAGTACCTGAGATCTGAAGCTTCATGGGTTTAGCTTGTTATTACCGTCGTTTCATCGAGGGTTTCTCGTTTATTGCCAAGCCGATTACCCAACTGACTCAGAAGAATGCGCTTTTTGTCTGGAATGCAGATTGTGAGGCTAGCTTTGTTGATATGAAGAGGAGACTGACCAGTGCTCCAATTCTTTCTATTCCGAAGGATACTGGAGGTTTCACAGTCTATTGTGATGCTTCTAACCGAGGCTTGGGTTGTGTTCTTATGCAGCATAAGCATGTGATAGCGTATGCATCGAGGCAGCTGAAACCGCACGAGACTCGTTATCCGGTTTATGACCTTGAACTAGCTGCGATTGTATTTGCTTTGAAGATCTGGCGTCACTATCTTTATGGTGAGTCTTTCGAGATCTTTTCTGATCATAAGAGTCTTAAGTACTTGTTTTCACAGGCAGAGCTGAATATGAGACAGAGAAGATGGTTAGATCTGTTGAAAGATTTTGACTGCGAAATCAAGTATTATCCCGAAAAGTCGAATGCAGTTGCAGATGCCTTGAGCCGAAAGCTATGTTCTTTATCTCTTTCTACTATTGGTGTTTCTCAGTTGATCGATGATTGTTGCACTTTTGGTTTAGAGTTTGAAACAGATAGGGAGAATATCAGAGTGTTTTCTATTCAAGCCGAGCCGGAGTTGTTTGTTGCAATCAGAGAAGCACAGAAGTCTGAGCCGAGCATTCAAGTTTCAGTAGAGAAAGTCAGATCTGGGCATCAGTCTGAATTCCGGGTTAGAGATGATGTACTATATGTAAATAACCGTATTGTTGTGCCTGATATTTCGGAATTGAGACAGCGTATTCTTCAAGAGGCTCATTGCAGTCGGTTTAGTATTCATCCTGGAGGTCGTAAGATGTACAACGATCTGAAGATTCAGTTTTGGTGGAAGAGAATGAAGAGCGACGTAGCGAGGTTTGCATCTCGGTGTTTGAATTGTCAGCAGGTGAAGGCAGAGCGGAAGCGACCAGGAGGTCTTTTGCACAGTCTATCTATTTTTGAATGGAAATGGGATCACATTTCTATGGATTTTGTCACGAAGCTACCACGATCCGTTCGAGGATGCGATGCTATTTGGGTAGTGATCGACCGATTGACGAAGTCTGCTTGTTTTATTCCGTACAAGATGACGTATCGTCATGATCAGATGGCTGAGTTGTATGTTAGCAATGTTGTGAGATTGCATGGTGTGCCGAAGTCGATTGTTTCAGACAGAGATCCTAGATTCACTTCGCACTTCTGGCATAGTCTTCAGGAGGCACTTGGTAGTCGATTGCATCTGAGTACAGCTTATCATCCTCAGACGGATGGACAGTCAGAGCGGACTATCCATACGTTAGAGGATATGCTGCGAGCGGTAGTTCTAGACTTTGGCACTAGTTGGCAGGACTCTTTGCCTCTTGTCGAGTTTTCTTACAACAACAGCTTCCAAGCGAGTATCGGTATGGCGCCTTTTGAGGCTTTGTATGTTAAGAAGTGCCGATCTCCGTTGTTTTGGGATGACTTGTCCGAGTCACCAGATTTGGGACCGAAGATGCTTAGAGATATGGCAGAGCAGGTTAAGATCATTCAGACCAGAATGAAGTCAGCTCAAGATAGACAGGCGAAGTATGCGAATGTCAGACGTAGACCTCTGAGCTTCGAGCAGGGAGACCGTGTTTTTCTTAAGATTTCTCCGTTCAGAGGCACTGTCAGATTCGGTAAGAGAGGGAAGTTATCTCTGAGATTCATCGGGCCATATGAGATCCTCGAGAAGATAGGCGATCTTGCCTACAGACTTGCACTTCCTCCGTCTTTATCTGGTATTCACGACGTTTTTCACGTCTCTATGCTGCGAAAGTATCATCCAGATCCTTCTCATATCCTTCAGCCTGATGAAGCCGAGTTAGACGAGACTCTGAGCTATTTTGAACGACCGATTCAGATCCTTGATCGGAAAGAAAAGCAACTCAGAACCAAGTTGATTCCGTTAGTGAAAGTGCAGTGGAGCCATCACGGAGTCGAGGAAGCGACTTGGGAGACAGAGTCTGACATGAGACAATGTTTTCCAGAGTTATTCGGATGACGTGAGTTCTTCTTACTGTCTTTAGTTCTTTATTCTATCTTATGAGTTGTGGTTCTCGTTGATTTTGAGGACGAAATCTTTTCTTAGTGGAGGAGAATTGTAACGCCCCGTTTTTATCTTAAATGAGTTTATTTGAGTTAATTAGAGATTACAGAGTTCTCGAGCCGGTTTGATTTTGATCAGGGTCTTTTTGCAAATTTTGGAAATTTTAGGGACTAAAATGCAAATATTGATTTTTATATATTATCTACACTTAGAATTGATTGGGTAAAGCCTTCATCTTCCTCTCCAAAACTGTGAGCCTCCATTGAAACGCCCCTTTTGAGTTTTGAGCTTTCAGATTTCCTTCCGAGCTCGATCCGGCCGTTGGAATTTATTTCTGAAGGCAGTTTAGCGATCACTGCAGCAAGAGCTCCGTTTTATCGTAAGTTTTTCTACGATCAGATACATTCTAGTTTTTGGATGTTGTTAGAATCGTTCTAGATTCGAGTATGTTGTTCTCGATAGAGTTATGATCGTTTATTATCTGTCGGTTTTAAAATAGAGCGACGTTCGGAATTGTTATGATTTTTGGAAACCATTTTCGAAAGTTTGAGTTTTGAGATTTTTTGGGATTGCCTTGTTGTTGTTGTATTAGCATTGTTATGAGATTATATCGGTATTGAACTGATGTCCGCGTTTCCGGTTTGTTCAGTTTATAGACGTTATGTCGTCGGTTTGAGTTTTGGGGATTTCGAACCATCTTTGAGTTGTGATCTTGGCTTGTAAGTTGATCGTGGTTTTTGATCATTTATTTGTATCTGAACATATTTGTTTGGAGCTTGTAAAGCTCAAGGTTATCAGCAATTGTTCGTTTTAGAGTTTTGGACGAAGAACGGTATAGAGAATTACCTTGAGCCTTGTTGTTGTTTAGATTGGTTAGACTTTGATACAATCTTTTGTTGTAGCTTTCTAGAAGTTGGAACTATTGCATTGAAAGGTAAAAGCAGTCATCGTAGCGGGATAGCATACTCGGGACTGTTGGTTCTCGAGTTTCCCTTTTTAAATCACATATTGCATCGATACTTGTTCTAGCATGTGGAACTTGTATCTTGTTGATTGATTGAGTTTTGTTATGTGGCTTATGTTTATGTTTCTGTTATGCATTCATCTTGAGCCTACTTTGATTTCAGCGGGCATAACCGCCCTTTTTGTTTAGACGTTTGGGAACTATGATTGAGTGGCCTGGGTTGTAGTATTTTGCCTAGTGCTAGCATACTCGTTATGGTTGCTCAAAGTCTAGAGGAGTGGGATACGTGGCACCACCTCGATTGGGAGAGTCGGTGAGTCGTTAAGTGATCTCATCCTCGGGATCCCAAAAGCAGAGCAGTACTCCCTTGTTTATCAGAATTGATATCCTGGTTTTAAAGACATGCATATCATTAGCTTCGACTTGAATATGTTGTTTTGATAGCATGTTGTATATCCATTACTTGTTATGTTGTTTTTACTGGGAATGTCATTCTCACCGGTTTATCCGGCTGTTGCTTTGTTTTGTATGTGTACTTGGCAACAGGTGGGGCAGGACCAAGTCAGCGAAGGCCTTGTTAGCAACAAGAGGGAGAGCTAGTAGTGAGACTCGGTTTAGAAGTCATGTCAGCATGTCTACCTAGTTGTATTTGAACATGTTTAGATATCAAACTTCGTTATGTTATTGTATTGTTTATGCGAGCTGTGTTGAAAGTTTGTCGTTACAAATCCAATACTTTTGAGCGGTGGTGTAATCCTAGAATTTCATGTATTAGATGGAGAACTTGTGATTGTAATGCATGATAAAATGTTGTTGGTTTTGGACTTAAGTTTCTGCATGAATTCTGTTGTTTTTACTCTGTTTCTGTCACCGCTCGATCCGCAAGATCTTGCGGATCGAGCGAGGGCAAGATGTTCTGTCCTCTGTTTCTTTTTTTTGTGGCTCGCTCGATCTGCAAGATCTTGAGGATCGAGCGAGGGCTGAGTTTTCCGGGCAGTAATTTTGGCAAAAGTTGCTCGCTCGATCCGCAAGATCATGCGGATCGAGCGAGGCACTATTTTTAAAAAAAAAAAATTTTTTAATTGCTTTAACCTTTGGTTATTGTTTGTTTTAGTGCTGTTTAATCCCAAGATTAGATGTTTAGAATCGAGGTCTCACATCATCTATCTAACAATATCAACAGCCTGTTGGACTAACTCTGGTCCCTCTACCTGTCGCTCTCCTGCTTCTTCCCAGAACAGTGGACTACGACATCGTCGCCCATACAACGCCTCAAATGGAGCCATCCCAATACTGCGATGGTAATTGTTGTTGTACGCGAACTCAATCAATGGCAATTGATCCTGCAAATCTGGACCAAAATCCAAAGAACATGCTCGCAACATGTCTTCATGAGTACGGATCATGCTCTCTGAATTCCCATCAGTCTTTGGGTGATATGATGTAATTAAACTGAGATTAGTACCCATAGCGTGCTGAATACTCCCCAGAACCTAGAAGTAAACCTGCGGTCTCGATCGCTGACTATGCTCACTTGCACTCCGCGCAATTGAACAATCTCCTGGATGTACAAATGTGTCATCCTATCAAAACTGTAGTCCTGGTTATAAGGAATGAAATGTGATGAATTGGTGAGTCGGTCAACCACAACCCAGATAGCATCACAATTCCTCGAGGTCACTGGTAAATGGGTCATGAAGTCCATCGTGATCAACTCACATTTCCACTCAAGAATAGGTAAACTGTGAAGCAATCGTCCAGGTAATCGGTGCTCTGCCTTGACCTGCTAACACACTAAACATCTAAAAACATATCGATACATGCTTCTCTTTATTCATTTCCACGAGAACCTTGGACGAAAATATTTGTGCATCTTGTTGCTTCTTGGATGAATACTCAACTTAGAACGATGAGCCTGGGATAAAATATCCTCCCTCAGAGTATAATCCTTTGGAACAACAATACGACCTGAAAAATAGTGAAAACCATCTGAATGATACTGGAATCCAGACGTACTATCATCCCTGGCTAAACGAGCCAAACACTGGGTCTTTGGATCAGACATCTGAGCATCTCGAATCCGAGAATACAAAGCTGGCTTAAATAAGATTGCAAAAATTGAGACTACGATTTTGATAGGATGGCACGTTTGTACATCCAGGAGATTGTTCGATTGCGCGGAGTGACTGTGAGCATTTCAACGATCGAGACCCCAGGTTTACTTCCAGGTTCTGGGGGAGTCTTCAGTGTGCTATGGGTACTACTATCAGTTTGAGTACAACATATCACCCAGAGACTGACGGGAAGTCAGAGCGCATGATCCATACTCTTGAAGACATGTTGCGAGCATGTTCTTTGGATTTTGGTCCAGCTTGGCAAGATCAGTTGCCATTGATTGAGTTTGCATACAAAAACAGTTACCATCGCAGTATTGGGATGACTCCATTTGAGGCGTTGTACGGGCGATGGTGTCGTACTCCATTGTTCTGGGAAGAAGTGGGGGAACGACAAGTAGAGGAACCAGAGTTAGTCCAATAGGCTGTTGATATTGTTGGATAGATAAAGAAGCGAATCAAGACTGCACAGGATAGACAGACTAGTTTTGCGAATGTCAAGCGCAGACCTTTACAGTTTGAGGTGGGCGAGAAAGTGTTTCTGAAAGTCTCACCATTTCGCAGGATTTTGAGATTCAGTTTCAAGTATAAGCTATCTCCCAGGTTCATTGGTCCATTTGAGATCTTGGAAAGTGTTGGAGATTTTTCTTATAGGTTGGTGTTACCTTCGTATTTGTCGAGTATCCACGATGTGTTCCATGTTTCACTATTGCGACGGTATGTGGCAGATGAGTCTCATGTGTTACAGCCGTCTGAAGTACATACGGATACAGATTTGACATATGTGGAGAGAAATTTACGTATCATAGGACATAAGGATAAAATGTTACGCATCAAGACCATTCCTCTTGTTCCAGTTCAGTGGAAGAGTCGAGGCACTGAAGCAATCACTTGGGAACTTGAGAGTCGTATGAGTACAGATTATCAAGAGTTATTTTAAAAAGTTGTATTTCAGATGTATTTTGTGATTGTCCAATTTGAATAAAAGATGTTTTATTCATTATTTTACTGCATTCAGTAGTTAATATTTTTTTATGATGAAATATCTTAAGTAGGGGGAGAATGTAGTAGTCGGGCTTCATTTTACAAGATCAATTAAGTAAAAATGGTTAAGCATGGATTAGGCCAAGGTGGGTTCGGACCGTCCGAACCCAAGATCGGAGGATCTGAACCACTTCGGAGGCTTGAACAAAGGATCGGAGGCTACAGAGGGATTGAACCATCCGAACCCAAGATCGGACCGTCCGAACTTAGTTAGGCCATGCAAGTGTGAGGTTTCAAGACTAAACAAATAGGTAGCAAGTTCGGAGCATCCGAAGTTGGGATCGGAGCATCCAAATTGTTCATGCAATGACGTGTTGTGCATGCAAGGTTCGGACAGTTCGATGTCCCAGATCGGACCGTCCGAACTCCTTCTATATATAAGCCATCCTAATTTCAGAATTCTCTCACAATTTCATAGTTCTTTTCTCGTCTCTTAGTGTATTCTAGGCGTTTTGTGGTGATTCCAACCTTCCTAAGCTTGGTTCGGGAGTTGGCGAGGCGCTCCGAGGTTGCTGCGGAGAGGTGCCCAAGATCTGGGGCAGTCGTCATCAGAGGGCTGACGACGGATGCAGGTATAGCTCTGGCTCCTTATAGTAAATATTTAGTATGCTATAGTTTAGTTAAGGCTTTCAGAATAAGGTTATAATGCATGAGTACTTTTCATTGTAGTACGGACGATATGCTTGGACATAGAGCTTGTCTAGCTTGCCTAGTGTATGAGGTACGGAAGTATTATTCGAGATATCCAGATTGAGTATGCATGTATTATGTGTTTTCATGGATTATGTGATTGTATGTTTTATGTGTCTTTATATACAACATGTCATGACTATATGTTGCATACATGAGCATATTGAGCCTTTACCTTAGAGGTATCATGTAGTAGGGTGCTCACCCTACGAGTTTGTGGATGGTTGGATACGTAAGTCTTGTGTCAGGTCAACGTGATGGTTGGACACTTGTACTAGTATCAGTTCACCATTATCCACTAGGAATATGAGTCACCTCCTGAGGCGATGGTGCAACGTTCTATATACTATGGGTCCGGTCTATGAGCTTGTTTCTTGACCTAAGTGTCTTGATACCCCGTTCATTTGCATGCATGCACGTATAAAAACGTATTCTCATACTATCGTACTGATCTTTTCATGTTCACGTCCAATAACTTCTTATGTCTGGACACCATATTCCATGGGGCAGGTCTGTGGTTGGATGAGGCAGGTGGTTCCAGGAGGGCTTAAGCGACTGATGGCCAGCAGAGATATTTGTCTAAGCTGTTGTTTTTGATGTATTTGGATTGTTACATTTTGGATTATTCAATACGGTTGTATAACAGTATTTTACAGATTTCTTTCTTTGGGATTGTATTTTGTTTATGGTTTTCCGCTGTTATTTTTGATTATTTGTTTTTAAGTTTAAATGCATGCTTAAGATTATGATAAGTAGGTCATCACGGTGCGGATCACTGCACTCAGGTTCACATCCAGCATAAGAACGAGGAGGTTATTGCAGGTACATTTATTTTGTGCGGTATTCCTGCATTCGTTCTCATTGATACCAGTGCATCGCATTCTTTCATTTTTGCACAGTTTGTTAAGCATCATAGATTACCGTACGTGTCTTTTGACGTAGTAGTTTTTGTATCTACCCCAACTGGTCATTCTTCTTTGGCTAAGCGATTAGTCTTTGGGTTGTTCTTTAGTATTCAAGGGCTCTGAGTTAGCACCGAATCTTATGATCCTAGCAATGGAAGATTTCGATTGTATCTTGAGCATAGACTTTCTGAATACATATAGAGCTATTGTGGATTGCTATCAGAAGATAGTACAGTTTTGTCCGGTGGAAGGCGATAAATGTTTTTTATATGGTCAAGGAGCGCGATACCCTATGCCTTTGGTGTCAGCTTTGAGAGCTCGCCGGGAATTGGAGGCTCGTGGGGAAGGCTACCTCATTTATGCTATCGGTGCATCCATGGGGGTTAGAGCTATCGAGGAGTTTCCAGTTTTTTGTGATTACCCAGATGTTTTTCCAGATGATATTCCAGGTTTTCCTCCAGTTTGAGAGGTTGAGTTCGATATTGAACTCATGCCAAGGATATCACTGATTTCTCGCGCACCTTATCGTCTGGATCCATCAGAGATGAGGGAGTTACAACATCAGGTGGAGGAATTGTTAGATAAAGGCTACATTCATCCAAGTGTTTCACCTTGGGGAGCACCAGTGTTATTCGTCAAGAATAAAGATGATTCCATGCATCTCTGTATTGATTGCAGGCGGTTGAATAGAGTGACGATCAAGAACAAGTATCCTCTACCACGCATTGATGATCTGTTTGATCATCTATAGGGTAATTTAGTGTATTCTAAGAATGAATTGAGGTCAGGATTTCACCAGTTGCAAGTTCGTGATGAAGATATTTCGAAGACTGCGTTTCGTACGAGATATGTTCACTATGAGTTCTTAGTGATGTCTTTCGGCTTGACAAACTCACCCGCAATGTTCATGGATCCGATGAACAGAGTTTTTTGGGATTATTTGGATAGGTTCGTCGTGGTGTTCATCGACGACATTTTGGTTTATTCTCGCAGCCTTAAGGAGCACGCTCAATACTTAAGAGTTGTACTGCTGATTCTTTGGGAGAGGCAATTGTATGCCAAGTTTAGCAAGTGCGAGTTCTGGATTGATCTAGTAGTATTTCTCGGTCATGTCATATCTCGGGATGGTGTTGCAGTGGATCCAAGTAAGAAGAAAGTTATTTTGAATTGGTCGCGTCCGACGACAGCTTTGGAGATTCGTAGTTTATTGAGACTAGAAGGATACTACAGGCAATTCATCAAGAATTTCTCATGGATTGCTCGACCTTTGACCCAGTTGACGAGGAAGGTTGTTCCTTTCGTCTGGTCGGCTGAGTGTGAGTAGTGTTTCAATGAGTTGAGGGGACGTCTGACCAATGCACCTGTACTTGCCTTGCCATCTGGAACTGGTGGTTACGTGGTTTATACAGACGCATCTCTCCATGGTTTGGGATGTGTGTTGAAATAGAATGGTCATGTGATTTTCTATGCTTCTAGACAATTGAAGACTTATGAAGGGAATTATCCAGTGCATGATTTGGAGCTTGCTTCAATCATATTTGCACTCAAGATTTTGTGAGATTATCTATACGGTGAGCGTTTTGAGATCTATTCTGACCACAAGAGTTTGAAGTATTTTTTCACTCAGGCTGATTTGAACATGAGACAGTTTCATTGGATGGATATTCTCAAATACTATGATTGTGAGATCAAGTATCATCCGGGTTTTGCAAACCCAACGGCGGATGCGCTCAGCCACAAGGTGTATGCCAGTGCCCTTCATACTAGTGTTGTGTCCAGTACTTTTCATGAGTGGTGTTCCTGGGGTTTTACTTTTCACCACAAGAGAGAGCAGCAAGGGATTCGAGTATTTTCACTGTTAGCTTAGCCAACGTTATTTGCTCGTATCCGGGAAATCCATCTTTCTGACCTGAAAACGCAAAAGTTAGCTAGACTTGCTCAGGGTGACAACACATTTGGTTTCCATTTCCAGTCTAAATGTTTTTTGTGTTTGTCTGGTAGAGCGGTTGTGCCTGGTAATTCATCTTTACGGGAAGAGATTTTAATGAAGTGCAGTGTTTAGCAGTATGTTTCCCGTTGCCTTGTGTGTCAGCAGGTAAAGGCGGAGCATCGTCGACCAGGTGGTCTGATGTTTAGTTTGGAAATTCCGGAGTGGAAGTGGGAGCATGTGAAGATGGATTTTTTCACCCACTTGCTGATGTCTTCTAGACAGTGTGATGCCATTTGGGTGGTAGTGGATATGTTGTCCAAGTCTGCTCATTTTTTTCTGTACAATCGCGAGTTTAGTTTTGATCACATGGCGAGATTGTACATACTGGAGATTGTGTGATTGCATGGAGTGCCTCTGAGCATTGTTAGTGATAGAGATCTGAGGTTCACCTCACGGTTTTGGGGTAGCTTTTAGCGAGCCTTGGGTACTACCTTGAGTCTCAGCACAATGTATCATCCATAGACTGACGGTCAGTCTGACAGGACTATTCGGACATTAAAGGATATGCTGAGGGCTTCAGTGATGGACTTTGGATTATTCTGGCAGGATCATTTTCCAATGATATAGTTCGCATATAACAATAGCTACCATCGCAGCATTGGCATGACACCGTTTGAGGCTCTTTATGGTCGCCGTTGTCGAATACCCTTATTTTGGGATGCAGTAGGGGAAAGACAAGATGAGGGACCAGAGTTAGTTCAAAAAATGGTGGATAAAATTGAACTGGTCAGGAAGAGGGTCAAGACTGCATAGGATAGGCAGACCAGCTATGACAGAACCAAGCGCAGACCTTTACATTTTGAGGCAGGGGAGTATGTCTGGTAGCGCTTAGTCGTGTCACGCCCAAATTAACCCAACTCAGATTAACTAAATAAACATGTAGTAGCGAAAGTAGGGATCGTTCCCACGAGAAAAGTTAAATTTATTTGTGCTCTTAAAAATACTGAAAATAAATAAAAGGGATTTTTGGATTTTAAAAAAATAACTACTAATAAATTAAAACAAATCAAAATAAATTCTTCCAAGTCTTGGTATCAGTCGACTACACCCTTGAAATTATTCATTCGATCATCGATTCCCTAAAAATAATTAATTCTCATTGAATATTCGCCATTGGAAATTTAATTCCTGTTTCATCTAAATTTTAGTTAACTAGACACAAGCGTTCTAAGTTAACCCTTACCAATGAATTAATCCAATACAAGCGATTAGATTTAAACCCACGGTAGCATTCAAACTAGCAAAACTGATGAATCTAGACAACACATACACAAGCAGATGTATTTAGCCTAGTCAATTGTTATCCCTACAATTCATAAACTCACAAGCGGATGATTATTAATTGTAGTTTCTTCGCAAATTAGATGATTCAAACAATTACGGATTTGAATTCTAATTTAACATTAGATTGTATAGCGAAATCACAGGCCTTATAATCTCACACACAAGCATGACAATCAATTCAGAACAACTCATGATACGCAAATAAAATCAAACAATGAAAATCTGAATCTCACAAGATAAATAAAATCAAGGGTTCGTCTTCCTTAACCAAGAATAAAAACTAAAAAATTAAAAACTAAGAACAAAAAAGATAAAGCTTAGCCGCCAGATGAATTCTCTGCGTCTGTAGCCGTCTCCCAAAAATCTTCTGCGTTCGATACCCCCCGAATCCCCTCTATTGTGTCTTTGAAATATCTTTTATATGTCCTAGAAGCCCGTCAAAGAAAGCCCGACAAATCGAGTGTTTTAAAGTTACAAAAATCGGCCAATTTCTCGCACAGAGCAGCGCGGGCACGCCTACGGAACAGCGCGGGCGCGCTTAAGCTACGAATTTTCACTTCTTTTCACATCCAGGGATGGAGCGGGCGCGCGTATAAATCGGGAGGGCGCGCATGCCTCTCGCATGTGTTATTCTGCAGCGCGCGATAATTTTTAAAAAACTCATATCTCACAATCTAACCGTCGGATTGAGCTCAAATTTGGATAGATGCTTAAAAACATATTGAAATTTATTATGAACGGTGGAGATTGGATTTTAACTATATACAGTTAAATATGATTTTCTGATCAACCATCCTAATCCAAATGTCAAGCTCTCAAGTCAAATAGTGCAAAAAAAATGCCAAAAATAGCCTAAAAAATCGCCCCTCCATGGCCGGCCGGCCGGCGCCGGTTTCCGGCAAGCCCATAGGTCCACCGGAATCTCCACTTAAAGGCGACCAACATATCCAAAATTCAGCAAATTCGGAGATCGTTTGCCCGTTCAAATCGTCGTTTGATAGTCACAATTTTTCGGCCATTTCGCCGCGCCTCCTATGCAGTCGTGCGACCTACCGTTGGATTCGCCTTCTAAGGACGAGTCTACTGTCCAAATTTCATCAAATTTGGAGTTTGTTTGCCCGTCCAATTCGGCCGATGAAGTTTCGGCGGCACTGTTCACGCGAACACCGGAATTTCTTTCTCCGATTTTGGCGCCGTCCGACGTCTCCTCAAAGCCTGGGACCCCGCTCTGGAATCCTCTCTTCAAGGCGCTTCCGATGCACCAACCCTTTCCGGTTACAAATCTCTCAAGCGACGGCAATTTCAGATCTAGTGTGCGCCTACCGGAGTTAGGGTATTAGTCGGATTCGCCGTTCAATTACTCCGGCGTCCACCGTCCGATTGCCCCAATTTTTGGTGAGGTTTCTCCTGTGTGTATGGGCTTTCCATTGGTGTCTTCAATTTCCCGATCGGAGCTCCCGTTCGGAAACGCCCAATTTCCGATTGGGTTAGTGAGTTCGCCGTCCGAGTTGCCCCGATTCACACCTGTATTGACCGAGTCTGTCACGATGGCCACCGGTTCCGTGCTCCCCTCATCGTCGCCGGTCGTCGGTGGTGCTCCGCTGGGTGACTCGCGGGTTGACTCGGCCGAGTCACTGAGTCAGCCCACTGTGGTTGACTCGGCAGTCAACCCTTCGTGTTCGCCGTGTTTGATTGATCCAGTTGCTGGTTTGGCTCCTCCTATGGTTCCTAAGGTCTCTTTTAGGAATATTGTGGCGCCCTCGTCTCCTAGTTCGCACAATTTGAGCTTTGATGGTGTTGCGGACCCGACGATTGAGGCCCTGTCTCCGACTTTACGTGATGGAATACCCGGGATTTTTTTCCCGGATCAGGTTATTTCCTCTTTATCTGAGCCTTTTAAATTTGCTCTGGTTGGGAGGATTTCTGGGAACAGGGGTGTGACTCCGAATTGTGATGTAATTGCTGCAATTTCTCGTATGAGTTTGAAGGGTTCCCATACTGTGAAATTTCTTCCTCGTGGTCTTCTATTTATTAATTTTTCTGCTGAGGAGGATTATCTGTTATTTTGGGGTCGTCTTGAGATTGCTATCCGATCTGTCAAGATTCGATTTTCTAAATGGACTCCGGAGTTTAGATTTGAGGAGGAGTCTTCAGTGGTGCCTATTTGGGTCAGGTTTTCAAATTTGCCCCTTCACCTTTATGATAAGAAAAGTTTGTTTCCGTTAGCAAAGATCCTTGGTAAACCGGTAAAGATTGATGATATCACTTTTGACGGTTCACGGGGTTCGTTCGCTAGAGTCTGTATTGAGATGGATGTGCTACTGGATCGTATTGAGCAGATTTGGGTTGGATGGGGGGATTTCTGTCAGACAGTGGATGTGGTGTATGAGAATGTACCACATTTCTGCTCGCACTGCAAGTTGTTGGGTCATTCCCTAGAGGTTTGCTCTCGGAATGGCCCATCTCGCCGTAGGAGACAGCCTAGAGGCAAGGGTAAGTCTTCTCAGGTTCCACAGGTTTCTGCCCCGCCTCCTGGGGGTCAGACTCAGGGTAGTCAGCAGGACTTGGTTCCTCCCTCCAGTGCTGGCATTTCGACTGATGCGGATGGGTGGTCTTTGAAGCAGGGTAGACAGCGGCGTCCTCAGGTACAGGGCCGTGTGCTGCCCTAGTCTTTGAAAAATTCATTTGAGGCCCTCCGGGATTTCAATGAGGATTTGGGTCAGATTTCTTTTGCTATTGGTACTAGCTCTGCTTCCGACTCGCAGTTGATTATAGAAGGTGAGTTTGGGCAGGTTGAGGTGGTGGACTTGGCTACACCACAACCTGATGTTCCTGCTGCTGTTCAGGGTTCGGATTTTGTCACTCCAGCTCCTGTTCGATCTCCCATGATTGATGTTGTTATTGATAAGGGAAAGAAGGTGAAGACTATGGCAGCTTCTCATGTCCCTGCGTCTCACTCTCCTTTCCTATCTGTTCGTACGCGCTCTCAGAAGCGCTATGGTTCGCTGACTCAGCAGCGCAGACGGAGTGCTTCTTCTGGACGGCCTCCTTGAGTTGCTGTTTGATGGGAGGTATCGTAGGTGGGCGTTCTCTGCAGGCTTCTCCTTGCTCACCGTTGTTTTGATTTGTTTTTTCAGGGCTCTTGTAGTTTGTTTGTTTTATGACTTGATATGTATTTTGGACTCTTGTAGTCTTTTTTGTTTTATGTTTTGATGTACTTTTGCAGCCTTTGGAGAGGTCTTGGTCTAATCCCCCTCTCTTTCTGGTGTTCTGCTAGTTTGTGTTTATAAAATAATTGGCTATGCCACCTTTCTTCCAAAAAAAAATAAATAAAAAAAAATATGATTTTTTGATCATTGTTGCTTCGTAATTCTTCTCTTATCTCGGCTCTTTCTTTCATCTTTAGTTCCATTTCTTCTTTTTTCCTATATCAAATCATATACAATGATTAATAACTATAAAAACAAATTTATCTTTTAAAATGCATCGAATTATAACAAATTATAACAATTAAACATAGGAAAATATGGACACATCAATGTCTTTTTGCGAGTTTCACCTTTTCGGAAGGTGATGAGATTTGGTCTCAAGGGAAAACTAGCGTCGAGATTCATTGGTCTGTTTGAGATCTTGGAGAAGGTCAGGGATTCGGCTTATCGTTTGTCGTTATCGTCGTATCTTTCCAGTATTCATAACGTGTTTTACGTGTCACTACTTTAGCAATACGTTGCGGATGTATCTCACATTTTGCATCCAACGGAGGTTCAGCTTGAGCTTGATTTGTCATATGTGGAGAGACCGCTCAGAATTATTGACAGGAAAGACAAGGTACTTTGGAATAAGCGCATTCCTCTGGTCATGGTTCTGTGGCAGCGTCGAGGTACTGAGGAAACAACTTGGAAGTAGGAGAGCCGTATGCGTTCTGAACATCTGGAGTTATTTTAAATGTATTATATTTTTAGTAGTTCTGTTGTATTGTATAACTGCAGTATTGTAATTACAAGTTGAATAAGTACTTTTTGTTCTATTACCCTAGTCCTGATTTCGAGGACAAAATCTCTTAAGTGGAAGAGAATGTAGTAACCCGTCTTTGATGTAAGTTAATCAAGTGCCTAATTATGTTTAATAGGTTAAAACCATGATTAAGAGATCCTCAAATGAGTTTAAGGAGTTGAAAAATGGATTCAGAACGATCGAGAATGGCCCGATAAGAGCTTTGAGATTTGGGGAGACCGGATGCTCCGAACAGGGTTCGGAAGCTCAATAGAGATCGGAAGTTCTATGTATGTGATTTCTTTACAGTTCCAAGTCTCATCCTCTTTTATCTTTAAGACTTCTCCGAGAAAGTTTCAAGGTATTTTAAGTACTAGTATTTTAAGTATCGTGCATATATTTTGAATCCTTTGCTACTTCACGATTTATACTTGCTGGGTCTTTAGACTCACTACCTTTACTTGGTGCAGGTGAGGATGTCGTAGGTACCAAGGGTCAGGATACCCTGGGCTGATGGCACCGGCAACGCCGACCCTCGACCGTGGATTCTTCATTTTTCCGCATTTGAGTACTTGGAATAATGAACTAGAAAACTATGTTTATTTTTAGAATTAGATAGCAGGATGAGCTTTCCCTGCAACTTGTTTTATTGGCATGTAAACTAAATCACTGTTTTACTCTGATGTTTTTGGATTTGAACTTCTTTCATTAGTTCAATGCCTATTACTCGTTTCAAATTTTCTTTTTGTTGGTCGCTTTCTTGGGTGTGTTTGAGACAGGTGGATTTTTAAGAGTTGCGAATAGGTCATGTAAATTTTTTTTTAAATATGCATTTTTATTTAATTATTTATTATAGTGGAGTTTAGGGTCATCTCAGTTGGTATCAGAGCACGGTTCTAGTTTGGGTTGTGCCAATTGTCGGCTGTCGAAACTCAGGGGATCTCGCCTCAAAGTCCTTAAGATTTAAGTTTTCACTATTTCTACTTGTTTAAGTTTAGTAGCATTAGTTTCAAAATTCCTTGAGTATGTATAAGTTTAAAGTAGATCTTTTCTTAGGGAATGTAATTTAAGTGTTGGATTTTCTGAAATGCGTATAGATGTCTCCCCGTCGTGAGCCTAATGCACCTTCACCACCGCCTCCACTCCTCCACCCCTTCCGCCCGTGGATGTTGGGGGAAAGGTTTTGGCCGATTTGGCCCGAATCCTTGAGCAGCATGCAGAGGCTGATCCTAGGGCTAGACCAAGGCATGTCTATGAGCAATTTCGGAAGTTGGATCCGAAGGACTTTGTCGGCACTACCTATCCATTCGTGGCTGAGGGATGGATCCGCTCCCTAGGGGTGATCTTTCACTATATTGAGTTCTGTGATCCAGATCGAGTACGTTGTGCTACTTTCCTTTTGAAGGATGACGCTGACCTCTGGTGGGAGGGAATAGAGAAGACAATGGAGCTGACCACTTTGACTTGAAATGATTTCAAGAAACTCTTCTTCGAGAAGTATTTTACTGCGGATGTGAGGGCGCATTTTGAAGAAGGAGTTTATGAGTCTCCATCAGAGGGATCTATCTATGGCTGAGTTCATGAGAAATTTTGAGCGAGATTTCCATTTTGTGCCGCTGATTTGCGATGATGAAGCGGAGAAGCTTCAGCACTTTATCGATGGGCTGCAACCCACGATCTGCCGTGATGTGTTGATGATGGAGCCAGGGGATTATTCAGCTGCAGTCAAGAGAGCTTTGAGGTCTAAGCAGTCATTGAGGGATATCAACGCGGAAGCACATAGTAAGAGGCCTTTCTCTCAGCAAGGCCACCCGCAGCAGCATCGTGGCAAGAAGCCATTTTTAGGGCTGCAGAAATAGTAGAAACCCCAGGGGCACCATGCCTAGAGATCCACTCCTCCCAGGTCGGGGGAGAAACCGTTATGTAAGATATAACATCGGACCCACTTTGGGAAATGTTTGATGGACACAGGAGTTTGCTTCAAGTGCAAGAGAACATGGCATATGGCTAGTGATTGCCCAGAGCTAAGAAGGCCAGTGCCTGGGAAAGTGTTCGTGATGCAGGCCGAGGAGGTCGATCCAGACACTACCCTCATCACAGGTAACACTTTAAGTTTTAGTTAGAGAAATTCAGTTAATTTATTGATGAAATTTGATTATGAAATTTTCTTGTTGGAAGGATTTTGGGGTGCTAACAGTTGGGTATTTCTTGAACCTTGTGCTAGTGTAAGATTTTGTAGTTTGTTGCTTGTTTTGGGAATTTTGATTGTGTTAGCATGTGGAGTATCGAATATTGGGATTCGATGACTTAGAATGAATCTTATTAGGGCTCATATTAATTAATTTCAATTTTTTCTGTGTTTGTAATCACCGTTGCTGTAGGTAGGATATTAGTAGCAGGTGTAGACACCAAAGCCTTTTTTGACTCGAGGGGCTACCCATTCTTTTATTTCTGAGGCGTTTGTGCATAAGTGGAGTGTTAGGCATGAAGAGCTGTCGGTGGGCTTCGCAGTGATTATGCCGTCAGGGGAAGAGTTGTCCACCCAAAGCATAGTCAGGAATCTTAAGCTATTCTTCCAAGGGCAGTCAGTGATTGCAGATTTGATAGTGTTTCCTATGCTTGAATTTTATTTGATTCTTAGGATCGACTGGATTGTAGTAACCCGTAACTAGAATTAACGATTAAGTGGTAATTAATCATGTGATCATGTTTAAATTAAGTAAAACATGATTAAAAAAATTACAGACAAGTCTAAAGAGTTCAAAAATGGATCCAGGACACTCGAAAATAGCGAGGTGAGTTCCAAGTCTTCAGAGGGATCGAAGGCTCTGAACGCAGTTCGGAGGGTCCGATTGGATCGGAGGCAATGTTCATAGTTCGGAAGCTCTATTGAGTTCGGATGCTCCGATCAGTTTCAGGGCCAGCTGTCCAAATATTATGTAATCCATGACGTCAGGGTTCGGACGCTCCGAAGGTGGATCGGAGGCTCTGAACTAGTGTCGACATACATCCTCTAGAAGCTAGACATGTGGTTGCCTGAGGGAACTTGGACGCAGGGATCGACGCTCCGATCAGGATCAGAGGCTCTGAACGTGAGATCGGACGCTCTGATCTCCATCTATATATGGGGGGTTCCAAGCTCATTTGTGACGTGCACCTTTATTCTTTCTCCTCTCTTCTTCTAGATAGTTTTAGGCTTTTTAGGCGTCTTATTGGGAATCTAAAAGTGGCTAGGTGCTATGGGGATAGTAGCGGAGCAGTATCCAAGTCTTGAAGGCTATCGCCATCAGCGGGCTGACGACGGACGAAGGTATAGCTTTGGCTTCCTGAAAATATTTAGGAGTAATCAATAGCTTAGTTAAAGCTTTTAGAATTTAAATAATGATGCATGAGTATTTTTCATTGTAGTACTGATGATAAGCTTGGCACCTAGAGTGGGGCTTCTAGGACTACCTTTAGTGAGGTACGTAAGTACTGACTGAGCTGGCCAGCATGATATATGATATATGTGTTGCATGAGTATGTGCTATGTGTTTTACCATGTTTTATTTTTTTAGCACATGCATGTTTTTTCATGGGACTGCATCTCGTACGATGTGAGTCAAGACAGTTTCCATATGCGATGAGTTTATCCTTATGGATTCGTGTCTGATTTTGGGGAGGCTTAGCCCCCTGTTTTGCTATGACTGGGAGCAACCATGATGGCGGAGTAGACGCTATAGTGATAGGGGAATATACGAGTACCCTCTAGACTAGCTATCTGGCACGGTACTGTTTATTCATGGTGCCCCTGAGCAGACGGATTTACCCTTGTTTTAAAGTCATTTATGTGCTTCATGTATTTTATATATCATTGCTTCCGTACTGGGCGTAATCGCTCACGTCCAGTGTTTTCTGTATGTTTGGACACCCCATTCCTAGGTGCAGGCAGTGCGCCCAGCGACTTGGAGTAGTCGATGACCAGGGAGGACAACAAGATTAGTTGTAGGTTTTATTGTTAATATTTATTCGATTGGGTTGTATATCGAATTTATTTAACCGGTCGTATTCTGCCGATCTGCATTTATTTAAGCTTTCCGCAGTGTATTCTGATTTGTATTAATTGCATGCTTAATTATGCTCTAATTCTCTGATTAGTAGTGGATCCGGGTTGGGTCGCTACATTTATAGGTATCAGAGCAGCATGCAAACAGACTTTTTGGGACATAATACTGAGACTTTGGTAAATCTTTGAAGTGATGATGAGACCATTAAAAGAGATGATGATGAGGCCATTAGGTTGCCCGAAGACTGTCATCATTGGCAGGACTTTTTTAAAAAAAATTTGGCTTATGGGATTCCAGAAAGTGCAGACAGGAGCGAAGGATCGTGTCCGAGTTACCGAGATTTCGACTCATGTGGATCCTAGCTTTGGATCTAGTACCAGATGTCAGAGTCAGTGGCAGAGGATTGGTTGGGACACACTTGACGCTTGCGTCTATGCCGTTCGGCCATGATGACACACCTCTTAAGATTCTCCACAAGTAGTTGGAGAGATTGTCATAAGGACCTTGACCAGGGAATTCCTCGAGTAATCAAGGCATGACTGGTAAATTGCGTAAGGTCTTTAACCTCAGGTAGAAGTTAATTGTGTCAGTATGCTTGTATCTATGCTTTCGATAGACAGATGAGAAACTTCATGTTCAATACATGTGATGGATGCAAACAAAAGAGATCTTATGTAGAGGAGGTCTGCTGACATGCATTGATGCAGAGCATGGCTGGAGGGCTAGTTAAGAAGGGTAAATCATTTCGCAGGAAGATCTTCCCAGAGGTCTTTGCAGGAGATCGTGCGGAAGGGATTGGCCAGCATGCTAGCATTGATTCCAGGACAGATGAGAAGCTTCATGCTCAAGATCAAGATGTGCATTACAAACCAGACATGTTTAAATAATGTATTAAGTTTGGTTATAAACAATATTTCAGTTGTAACTAATGAATCATTAGACACTGGTTGTATCATTTAAATTTTTGATTGTACATTTTTTGATGTATTTGGATTCTTGTGATTTTTTATTACATGAGATTGTAATAAAAAATGTACATAACCTGAAACGATTATACATGTGTATTAATTTTGGAAATTCTTGGGTTGAATCCAGTGTATAATGTTGTAACTCATAAGTTTTGAATAATCCGATTATAACTGCTTGCCATGTGGTTAGTCTAGGTGTTTTTCTAGGATGACCAAGCTAGTCGTAGACTAAGTTAGTGCCAGAGATGAGGTGATTCATCAGGGGTATGGGTATGGTTCTAGGAGGTATTTACTTAGAACATTGAGTTGTTTGACCTTTTTAGGTTATGACCGTGTCATGATGGGTTTTTCATCAGAGTGTCAGGTCGAGCAATATCAAGAGTTGTGAACTGTGTCAAGGATTAGACGTGATGGGGTGAGACCCTATCTCGGCATTACCTGGGAGCCTTTGTGCTTTAGGAATGGGCGGTGTAAAGGCTACTCAATCTAGGGTTTTTGCAAATTCACAGTAGGGTATGACTTTGGTGTGGATAGATATCGGGTTTGGTATCAGTGGATTAGTTATTGTTTGGATATTGTCAGAGATATTGGTTTGGGATTTCTGCTGTCAGAATCAGTCTTGGAGGGATTTCCTTGACGAGTGATAGTTCTGAGCAGATAGTCTTTTGACCTTTGATTTGAGATATTACTAGACGAGTAGACCTAGTAGGTAGATGTATTCCTACCAGTAATTACGCGAAGTATCGTCTGATGTCTTTAGAGATGGAGCATAAGAGATTTCCTTGTGATGAAAAAGGATCCATGAAATTTTTTTGGGTTTAGAGCTCTTTGGTGTTCGTTGTGAGTGGACAAGGCCATTTTTAGTAGTTCTAGAAGGGTGCGGGACTTGTGCCAATAGACTACTCTTATTTGTTGTCAGACTCTGACAGACACGAGTGCGATGAATCAGGTGTGATTCTTGTGATTCCAATTGTTTGGAATTGACATACTTGTGGTAGCGAGGTCAGAATTATTGATCGAACCATGAACGTTATTCAATAATCAGTGAGTGACTAATTTGGTTGACACTGTCAGGCTAAGTGTAAGATGTAATGGATCAACGTGATTGATAGGTTTATTTCAATCCATGTTGACTTGGGATTAGTGAATCAGGAAGTACTTGCAATTGTACCATGAGCTGGTATGCTTAGAATTCTATTTTTCTTGGGAACGTTTCAAAGCAGAAAGCGATTCGGGTATATCTAGAATCTCCAGAAATGCGAGGATACAGATGTTTTGGGATTCTGTTGATCACGGGAAGTAGTTGTAGTTTGACTCTTGTGGTCATAATTAGACTGGTAGCCTTGATGAAGTTTTCAGTGACGCATTTGATCTAAGCATTGCTTGGTGTTAGCAATGGTTGACCCAATTGCGGAAATAGGGTTAAGTAATTATTCCAAGCTATCAGTGGACGATTTTGGAGACTGTTAGATGAGTATTTTTCTTGGACGTTTCCAGCAGTATTCTCGAGAGTTTTCCTTGAGTCGTGACAAGTGCTTATCGATTTCGATGAGCATTAGCAAGGTTAGCATCAGTTGTTTTATTCATGGGATGAGACAGTAGCTGAGACTTGTGTTCTCAGAGTCTGGCGTGATTTTTGTCACTAATTTCCCAGTGTGTTATGATGTGTTGTGCCATTGAAGTGATGGAATCGATTTGGATCGATCCGATAAGATAGCTGGATTGCTGCTAGTATTGAGGATTTCGTGTGGGATCGAAATGAACCAGTGTTGTTCATCCCAATTCGGAAGTCAAGATTACTGAAAATTTACCGTTATCTAGGAGGGGATAACCAGTATGGTGTTTCAAATATTATCTCGAGCGATGAGATAGATGTAGGCATCCGTTACAAACTACTGATGCTGGGGATGGTGTTAATCCAATTAAGTTTTCGGTGGCATAGTAGTGTATTCTTCAAGGTAACAAACTGAGAAATTCAGTGCCATGAGGATAATATCCTTGATAGGATGACCAATGGTAATTGCTTGGGATGCTCTCTTCGGTAGCGAGATTCAGATCACAATGAATCGTGATCAGTGGGGTGTTTCACAAATTGTGATCATACCACTACAGATGTAATATGGGGTTATCGGTTGCAGAGGATGGTATGCAACAATGTTAGCATTTTGCTACTGAGTGTCAAGGTATTGGCCATTCTTTTCTACAAGAACTATTCATGTCTGGAAGAGAAGACCTTATCCTTGGTGAAAGGAAGTAACTCGGATAAGAACTCTAATGAGGGATCTCTAGTCATTAACATTAAGATTGTTAGACGGTTGGCTAACACTTATATCGTGGATGCGATGAAAGTGTTAGAAATGTTGGGGAAACAATGTGATTGTATCTTGTCTTCTTGTTTGGCAGCGAAAGTGTAGCGCTTAAAATCCAATTTACCAAATTACATGCTTTAAATTTAATATATATTAGGATTATTATTTTTAGGTTTAATTGATTTAAATTCTTTATGTGAATTATGTGTTAATAAAATATTTTATTATTTATACAAATGATTTTTTTAGTGTACTAACTATTTAAGTAATATTTTTAATTGTTTAAGTTTATTTGTCAAAATGATTTTTATTGTGCAATCGAATTGTTTTAATATTTTAAAGGTTTAAGCTTGCATATTTAAATGATTTTAATTGTTTAGTTTATTCTTTTAAATTATTTTAACTGTTTTGCTTATTTGTTTAAATATTTTTGAGTGTCCAACTTACTTATTTTAAATAACCTAAGTTTAGATGTTAGTAATTTTAAATTATTTTTAAATTATATTAAATGCCTAGATTATTTATTTAAATATTTTTTAATTATTCAAATCATTTAAAGGTTTTTATTTCCGCTTGTGTATTTATTTAAAATTGCTTTTAAACGTTTGTCTAGTTTGTTTAAAATTATTTTAATCGTGCTGCTTGATATTTAAATATTTTACTCGTCGCGGCGACATCAAAACATTAAACGTATTGATTTTTAATTTTATGATGGTGCTTAAATTTCTTTAAAAAGAATTAGTTGCTAAGTTGGAATAGCACTTTTTAAAAGTGTGTATCACTTTTCCCATAACACTCACACACTCACATATACATGCTTACACCTATACTTACACACACTCAAACTTTATCCATAACTAAAGATTTAACCCTAGCCCCAAAATACACCCATTCTCATGCCTAACACACACACACACACACACACACACACACACACACATTCACGATTTTCTTCTCCTCCAACAGCACACCGCCATCTAATTTCACCTTCTCTTCAATCAAGCCGCCGCAGCTTCCCTTTTTCTTCCATCTCCAGCGTAGCTTCATAGTGGCGAGCAGAGCAAGCTGTTTCCCTTTGGTTCGAGCTTGATTCCAGCTCAGTCTAGTGCTCCGATCGTCCATAGCTCTTGGGTTTTTGTTTCCTTCGAAATTTTTGTAGCTTAGGCAAGGATATGGGCTTCTTTTCTCACCTTGTAGATTAATATGTCGTGTGTTTGGCTTGTGCTTGCATTTCATGTTTTTCAAAAAATCAGCAATGCCCTGTTCGAATATTTCTGTCAAAATTTTTCCACTTTCATGCTTGAGGAATTATGATATTATGATGCCTTGTTGAGGATTGAAATGAGTATGAATTTGAAATGGTGACTGCATTGATGCCTTGTTCTTTTCGAAAATTCAGAAAATTTTGGCATATGGTTTGATTCAAAATTTTTGTGTTGTTCTTTGTGCTTGGATGGTGATTTAGGGACTTACATGGGTGAGAATGTAGCTCACATGGTATTGCTTAGGATGGCTTGAAGTTAGATTGTAAGTGGGAGTTGAGGAATGCTTCGAATTGGCTAGAGATTGGGCTCGGTTTTGGGTGTTATTAAAGGCTGTCATATCAAGATAAGTTGAGCTGGTTGGGGTGAGTTCTTGGGGGTTTGAGATGAGCCTAAGTGTTGGTCTTGATCCTAGGTTAGTGGCTTGGAACATGGGTGACATATAGCTAAGTTTTTGGTTGAGTATGAAAATAAGACTTGAGCAGAATTTTGACAATGTTTGAGCTGTCCGTAAACTTATGACTAAGGCAGGGTTTAAATAAGAATTTGGTTAAGGGCTCAGGTCTGGAATTAGCCTAGTATGTTTGGAATATCTCGGTTTAAGCGGGGATTAATTCGGTTAATTTTTGATTACGTTCTTGGCATTTGAATAAATAGGTGCAGAATTTTAGAATTTTAAGCTTGCTGTCCGGAATTTGAATTTATATCTTGGTTAAGCAAGGAAGGGTGCGTTGAGGATTACTTATTTATTTAGTACTAAGCGTGTGGGAGTTGTGGTTTCAACTGAAATCCTTTTTGAATAATAATTGAGTGAGTTGTAAGCTTTACGGGTGAACTGCTCGAAATGTCCTATGCGCAAATTTATTGTTTAGATTCCCATCCTTTATTTGCTCCCTAAATCACCATCCCGATCATCCATATTTGAGTCTCTTGCATGATTATTGAGTAAATGTTTACAAGTACGTTATATGTACATATGCATGCTAAGTCCTTGAATCAAGAATGAAAAAAAATATTTCTATGAACGAAGTGAGATGATTGTGACTATAGTAAAGTATGGGTTTGGACGGACTGGGAGACGTTCTGGATTCCCTTACCACCTGACGTGTATGGACGGGTTGGGAGATGTCTTGGCTTCCCTTACCAAATTTATGGGTTTGGAAGGGCTGGGAGAAATATTGGCTTCCCTTACCACCTACAGGGCAAGATGGGTTGGGAGATATCCTGACTTCCTTGCGGCATAGTATACTGCAGCCATGATCGAGATCGAAAGTACAGTGTCACAATTCAAGGATCTAAGTTCAAAATTTATATGACTATGTTTCAGTACAGTTTATCCAGTTACATTGATTATGTTAGACTTAGCCATGCATATGTTATATTCATGTTCTCTTTCTCTTTTTTTAGAAGTTTATTTTTGTTTAAAGATAAGGGCTCAAATTATTTTTAGTACAAGTTATTTTTAATTGCGTGTGAATGTATGTATATATTACTCGTTATTTCTCCCATATTCTTGTTGGGCCTCTAGGCTCACTACATCTACTTGGTGCATGTATAGGTTATCATTGAGATTGAGGGGCAGGACTATCGAGTGGACTGCGATGTGGGTACGGCACATCCCACTAGCCTATGCTGGTCTTCCGCAAAAGTTTATTTTAGCACTTTAATGTCTTTTATCTCGTTAATTTAGTAAATGTAAATGTAAAGATAATATTTGTAGAATTGTTTGTGGGCACGTATGTATCAAATCGTTTAAGTTTTGTATGTTTGGATTGTTAAATCTCTTTCTTGGGTTCTCGTTAATTTTTGGTCTAGTTTACTTGTGTTGTTGGTTGTATTCATTTTATTTTATTTGATGTCTGGGACAAGCGGGTTTTTATTTAAATAGATAAGTCATGCCAAAATTTTTAAAATTTTGAAAAATCCGTAATATATTCAATAATTATTTATAAGAAGTAGTTGGTCGTTTCAGTCGGAATCAGAACGTGGTTTTGGTTGAGTTGTGCCTACTGTCGGTTGCAAGAAACTCGAGAAATCTTGCCTCAAAGTCTGTAAGTTTAATGGATTTTATATGTTAGTCATACTTGAACTAATACTTTAAATGTTTTGATGTCATCTTTTTTTAAAAAAAAAATATTTTCAAAACTAGGTTTTTAATTTATTTAAGTGCGTAGCTCAATGTTTATTTTTGTTTAAAAGTTTTTTTTTATAGTTTAAAATGTACCATTTGACTGTTTATTTTTATAGCATGCGGTTCCAAGTTAAACGTAGTTGGTGTACCAATATTCTTTCAAATTTTAGGCAGTACATGGATGTTGTTTGAGTTATTAGATAGTGCTAATAATTTTTATGGGACTGTAGGAGTTGTCAAAAATATTAAACTTGTGCATTAGGAAATATTATTTGGGTGTCATTGTTGTAAAATATTCTATTATGAATGTATTTTAATCGGGTACAACTAAGTGAATAGTTTATTTAGGAATTTCTAGACACGTGTTTAGTCAGTTAAGTTTATGAATAGAACTCATGTGAAGACTTGAGATACGAACTTAATTTTATATTATTATGGATGGTTTGAGTTTTTCTTTCGTTATTTGGGAAAATATGATTTTCAAAATTAGTGAGTCGGCTACTATGAGACTTTCAATTATGTGAACTATTATTCCGATCGTTATTTCTTTTTTCCTTATTTTGTGCTCAAATCCATTGCAACATATACTTTTGAGTACCCAAAATTTCTTTGCACTTTCTTTGTGAATTTATGGATTCGTATGACATTAATCAGTGTTGAATTCTGCCACTTTGGCATTGGTTGAACTTCTTAATAAAATCTTGATCATGTTTTACACTTCTTGAAATTTTTCTTCGGTTCTAGAGCCACATGTTGATGTGAGTAAGATTCACTTTGTCTTTCTTTTTGGTAATCTACTCATGTTGTGTGGCTGACATCTGATTTTACTTTGAGACCATTGTTTTCCCTGATTATTAAATTGTGTGGACTTCTTTCGACTGACGTCACACCGATTGATCTTAATTGTGCTTTGATTGTTTGATCATGATTTCATTACCCATGGATGAATGATCACGAGATTTGTATCTTGTGGGCTCATATTCAGTATTCATGGAGCCTTTATTATTATTCATTCATCCCTAGAATTGAATTATGAGTGAGTTGTTTTCACTTATCTAGATTTTTATTTTTAGCTTGTTTGTTTGTAATTCTTGCATTATTTCATTTCATATTAAGCAGCATTACTTGTATGTGTTGTAGAACGCGGCGATCAGATCAATCAAGATTGATACCCGGTGCAGCAGAAGTTTAAAAATTTTATATGGAACGATTCCATAGTGGGTATCAAAACCTTACGATTAAATTGTGTGTGTAAAAATTAAATAACAATTATAAATTTTTACCTTCAATCTCGAATCGAGATTTTGGACACCAACAGATTGCTCTGCTCTTGTTGTATATCCCTGGAACTGATGGACGAACTGTTCTTCAATCAGGTCCATGAACGGATAATTAATCCCTCTGATAGATTGCACTAGAAAATCTATCAGAAGTTTCTACGAAGAGAATTAACGAATTTGATCCGTTAAACCAGACTGTAATTCAAAATTCACAGACTGGATTTTACCGAGCAGAGGGGAGAGGGGGTCGGCCACTTCAGAGAGAAAAAGACTAGGTTTTTCGAAAATTGTGACCTTGTTTTTTTCTAATTTTTGTACTGCAATAACTTATTTATAATGTAGTCCACTAACAGCTTAGGGCCCATTAGTCATAAGTTCAAGCCCGACAAGCAAAGCCCGCATGTTCAGAAATTAATATAAAATTCATCGTGACTCCGATTGATAAACCGATTTCACCAATGTGCACAGAAACCATTTCTGCACCTTTTAAAGTCAAGATAAATTTTTCTGAATCCGAATTCAGTGATTTCCAAAAATGCCCATCCCTATGTCATTTTAGGAAATCTTACTCCTCTACTCTTAATTAAGAAGTCCAACTTCTTTGTTCATTAAATTTAACTCTTTAAATTTAACTATCTCAACGGGGATTAAAAATCCATTACACTGTGTGACCCTCAATGGTTCAGGGATACAGCTAGCCGTGGGCTCATAACTCCTTGTGACTCGGAACAACAATTTCCGACTTGCCCATCGAATCATGGTATGAGCGCCTAGCAACATCGCCCCATGATTCGCTAGGTATCACTGATAGTGCCTACAAGAACCAATAGATTTTGGTTAGCGTACAGTACGGTCCCTTCATCCATATATCCCGATCGAACCAACAACTATTGGTATATCGAGAGTCGTTCGAGATTCGATAACTATGCAATACATCTTGAAGATCAAATAGTGACATCGCATGTGCTACTAAGAAACCATTTCTTAAACCACATCATGTACTCTGGCCAGAGATTCGTCACACTAATATCTCCTCAGATCGCATAGGATATCCACACTCGCAAGTATGTGGTGAATCCTTGACAACAAAGCATCGACTCCTATATGTGTTGTAACTGTACCCAATCCCGACACCTGATGACCCCAATAGAGTCGGTAAACGAGTCAAAGCACAGTACTAGCATATAGAGTCTCAATGATGTTTCAAGTAGTAAGGACTAATGGTGTACAACCAAAACCGCGGACTATATCCACTCGGTAAGTGATAACCACTTGGAAAGTCCGGATAGGGTAGTTCGATCATTCATCATATGAATATCTATTTGCATGCTTCGAACATCTCTATGTTCCTTACCAATGAAACGTGGTACTCCGCATCGCAAATGCTAGTCTCAAACTCGAGCGATCCTTATCCTTATTATCGGATGGCTCAATCGACTAGGAATAGTTTAGAATATACAGTGACTATAAGATGTGTTTCATAATAGACATCTCCATGTTCTACCACATCTTACATACACTATAGTATATTCAAGGTCTTTATCAAAACAACAATAGTATATCACAATATCACAATATGAAGAAAGATAAAGTCATTGTCATTAATAAAAGTGTAAATTATATTAAACAAAAGATTGTTT
The DNA here is from genome assembly GCF_033568475.1 of Henckelia pumila. Lineage (NCBI taxonomy): Eukaryota > Viridiplantae > Streptophyta > Magnoliopsida > Lamiales > Gesneriaceae > Henckelia > Henckelia pumila. The sequence goes on along the minus strand of NC_133123.1, from coordinate 91,501,683 downwards.
ATACAAAGAGTCATCAATGCCCTTAGCCACAAGTTGGCTCACCGGGCACCCACTCTTTCAATCTCCCACTTGCCCTAATGCCAACTTGTCATACTACGTAGACCCATTGCTTCGCGATGTTTGTCAAATAATGGTCCTGGCAAGGGCTTAGTAAGTGGATCAGCGATATTGTCTGCAGAGGCCACTCTTTCGACAGTGATGTCTCCTCTTTCCACAATCTCCCGGATGATGTGGTATTTTCTCAGTACGTGTTTGGATATTTGATGAGACCTTGGTTCATTTGCCTGAGCAACGGCACCCATGTTGTCACAGTACACCGGGACTGGACCAACAACTTCAGGAATGACGCCCAACTCTTGGACATAATTTCTCATCCAAACGGCCTCTTTAGCAGCAGCTGATGCTGCAATGTGTTCTGCTTCAGTGGTGGAATCCGCTGTGGTGTCCTGCTTGGAACTCTTCCAAGAGACAGCACCGCCATTGAGCATGAACACAAATCCAGAGGTTGACTTCGAGTCATCCACGTCACTTTGGAAGCTAGAGTCGGTATAGCCTTCCAATTTTAGTTCTCTTCCTCCATATACCATGAACATATTCTTAGTCCTTCGTAAGTACTTAAGAATGTCCTTCACGGCTTTCCAATGCATTTGACCGGGATTAGCTTGATATCTGCTCGTGACACTCAGAGCAAATGCTACATCCGGTCTGGTAGATATCATCCCATACATGATACTACCTATGGCTGATGCATATGGTACATGTGTCATTTTCTCTATCTCTTCATCCGTCTTGGGACACATAGACTTGGATAGAGAAACTCCATGACACATGGTTAGATGTCCTCTCTTGGACCCATCCATTGAAAACCGTTTCAATATGGTGTCGATGTAGGTTGACTGAGTGAGTCCTATCATTCTCTTAGATCTATCTCTGTAGATCTGTATCCCTAGAATATAGGATGCCTCACCCAAATCCTTCATCGAGAATCTACCTGATAACCATATCTTTGTTGACTGCAACATCCCTACATCATTTCCAATGAGTAGGATGTCATCAACATAATGTAGTGACCCTTACCCGGATCACCTACTAAACAGAACTTAGGCATGCAATTAACTTAATTAAACAGATATCAGAATAAAACTGCGGAATCCAAATAACATTATACAATCCCAAGTAAAGGAATCTGTAATTATCCAATAATATACAACCAAATCGAATAGCTGTATAAACCTAAACAACAGTAATAAAACCTAAGCGAAGCTCCAGCCGGCCAACCGCTGACTAGCCCCTCCTGGATCCACCCTCCTCGTCCAATCGCAAACCTGCCCCATGGAATAGGGTGTCCAGAAAATACAGAGTACGAGACGTGAGCATACAACGCTCAGTGCGAGAGTATGAGTATACATGCATGCAAAGTGAACTCCCTATAGACTCGAGGTCAAGGATTAGATAACAGAGACAGACCGGGCCCTGTTATGTAGCACGCTGTGCCGTCGCTTCAGGAGGTGGCTCCCATACCGAGATAACTGTGGATACGCCGGACCCAAATCGATGGAAGTCCATCCACTAACAGGATAGGGTACAACCCTACTAACAGACATCTCGAAAGAGATACAGCAAGATGCAAATGAATGCAGCATAATATCATGGCATATAAATCATGCAGTCACATAATACATGCATACTCAGTCAGGATATCTCGAACAGTACTTTCGTACCTCAAATACCAGGTAGGCACTACCAGCTCTAAGTCCAAGCCTAAAGTCCGCCTACACAGCGAAATGATACTACTATCATTACAGTGCTCTAAAAGCCTTAAATAAGCTATTGCATACTCCTAAATATTTATAGGAATCAAAAGCTATACCTTCGTCCGTCGTTAGCCCTTTGATGTCGATGCCTCCAGAACTTGGGCACAACTCCGCTACGACTACCGAACGTCCCGCCGACCTCCGGACCAAGCCTAAGAAGACTGAACAGCTCCAAAAGGACTAGAAAGGAAAGGAGGACTCGGAATTGGCATTTTAAAGTGAAGTCTCGGCCTTCTATTTATAGACAACGATCGGAACTTCCGATCCTTGATCGGAACGTCCGAACCCCGATCGGAACGTCCGATCCTGCCATCGGAGCTTTCGAAGATCCTGATCTGCCACGTGTCAAAATATCACTTGTTGACTCCGGATAGGGGTGATCGGAACGTCCGATCCTGATCGGAGCTTCCGATCCAGCCACACGTCATGGATGACGTAATATCATCGGTGCCTTCGATCCTCATCGGAGCTTCCGATCCCGATCGGAGCTTCCGATCGTCCCTTCGGAGCTTCCGATCCGTCCAATCCCCAATTTATTTAATTAGCATTAATCCTTAATTACTCAATTAGGGTTCGGGCTACTACATTCTCCCCCACTTAAGATATTTCGTCCTCGAAAACAGATCTTAAGTACCGAATGCAAATACAGAAATCAGAAACATTCTTTATTCAAATCAAACGTTTACAGAGTTTGCAACTGAATACAACTTAAAGAATGAAATCAAAACAACTCAGGATGGTCTTTACGCATCCTGTCCTCAAGCTCCCAAGTAGCTTCCTCAGTGCCTCGGCGCTGACACTGAACTAAAACCAAAGGAATGACTTTGTTCCGTAAAACCTTATCCTTATAATCCAGGATACGAAGAGGTTTCTCAACATAAGTCAAATCCTTGTCTACCTGAACCTCAGATCGCTGCAGAATATGAGATTCATCTGCCACATACCATCGCAACAGAGATACGTGGAACACGTCGTGAATGCTGGATAGATGCGGTGGCAAAGCTAGTCGATAAGCCAAATCGCCAATGCTCTCTAAGATCTCAAACGGACCGATAAATCTGGGAGACAACTTGCCCTTAAGGCCAAATCTGAGAATCTTGCGGAAAGGTGACACTCTCAGAAACACTTTCTCCCCGACCTCGAACTGCAAAGGCCTACGCTTGATATTAGCATAGCTGGCCTGACGATCCTGTGCAGTCTTAATCCGTTTCTTGATCTGATCAACAATGTCTATCGCCTGCTGGATAAACTCCGGTCCTTCAGCCTGTCTCTCCCCCACTTCTTCCCAGAAGAGTGGAGTACGACAACGTCGCCCATACAATGCTTCAAAAGGTGCCATCCCAATACTAGTGTGATAGCTGTTGTTGTAAGCGAACTCGATCAACGGCAAATGATCCTGCCAGGCTGAACCAAAATCCATGACGCACGCTCTAAGCATATCCTCTAACGTACGGATGGTGCGCTCTGACTGACCATCAGTCTCCGGATGATAGGCTGTACTCAAACTGAGAGTAGTACCCATCGCATGCTGAACACTCCCCCAGAATCTAGAAGTAAACCTGGGGCCCCGATCGCTGACAATGCTCACAGGCACTCCATGAAGTCGAACGATCTCCTGAATGTACATCCGAGCCATACGATCCACATTGTACTCCCGGCTATAGGCAATAAAATGCGCTGACTTGGTGAGTCGGTCCACCACAACCCAGATAGCATCACAATTCCTCGGGGATACCGGCAAATGGGTCACAAAGTCCATAGTGATAAACTCCCATTTCCATTCAGGAATAGGCAGACTGTGAAGCAATCCTCTAGGTCTTCGGTGCTCTGCCTTGACCTGTTGACACACCAAACATCTCGAAACAAACTAATAAACACTGCGTTTCATTCCCTTCCACCAGAAACGAGTACGTAGATCCTTGTACATCTTGCTGCTCCCAGGATGAATACTCAACTTAGTGCGATGCGCCTGAGACAAAATCTCCTCTCGCAACTCTTCATCCTGCGGAATCACAAGCCTACCAGACAAACACAAAAAGCCATCTGACTGATAATGAAATCCAGACGAGCTACCCTCGTTAGCTAGACGAGCTAAACGCTGGGTCTTCGAATCAGACATCTGAGCATCTCGGATCCGCGAATACAAGGCTGGCTCAGATAATATCGCAAACATCTGGATACTCTGCATACCTTTCTTATGCTTGAAGGTATAACCTGAAGTACAACAGTCACTGATCGCACTAGACATCGAACAAGTCTGAAGTGCGGATAGTCGCACCTTGTGACTCAAAGCATCAGCGGTGAGATTAGCAGCTCCCGGATGGTACTTAATCTCGCAATCATAGTCCTTAAGCAAGTCCATCCAACGTCTCTGTCTCATGTTCAATTCTGCCTGAGTGAACAAATACTTGAGACTCTTATGGTCGGTGAAGATCTCAAATTTCTCGCCATAAAGATAATGACGCCAGATCTTCAAAGCGAACACAATGGCTGCCAATTCCAAATCATGGACTGGGTAGTTGTCCTCGTGAAGCTTCAGCTGTCTAGAAGCATATGCGATCACATGCCCATTCTGAGTCAGGACACAACCTAACCCCTGAAGAGAAGCATCCGTGTAAACTACATACCCTCCAGATCCTGACGGTAAAGCCAACACCGGCGCAGAAGTCAACCGCCGTCGAAGCTCACGGAAATTCTCCTCACACTCGGAGGACCACTCAAAATCCACACCCTTACGGGTAAGCTGCGTCAACGGTCAAGCTAACTGAGAGAAATTCAGAATGAAGCGACGATAATACCCTGCTAGACCCAGAAAACTACGGATCTCAGCAACTGTCGTCGGACGCGACCAATTAAGTACCGCTTCAATCTTGCTTGGATCAACAGAAATTCCCTCCCTGGATATGATATGGCCAAGAAAAACCACTCTATCCATCCAGAACTCATACTTGCTCAGCTTGGCGTACAATTGCTCATCTCGAAGAGTCTGCAGTACCAACCGCAAGTGAGAAACATGCTCTTCCGTATTACGCGAATAAACCAGGATGTCATCAATGAAGACCACGACAAACTTGTCCAAATACTCCCTGAAGACACGGTTCATCAGATCCATGAATATAGCCGGCACATTAGTCAAACCAAATGGCATAACTAGGAACTCGTAATGACCATAGCGAGTACGGAATGCAGTCTTGGCTACGTCCTGATCACGGACTCTCAACTGATGATACCCAGATCTCAAGTCAATCTTGGAGTAAATTGATGTGCCCTGCAGCTGGTCAAACAAGTCATCAACACGAGGCAACGGATACTTGTTCTTCACAGTCACTCGATTCAGCTGCCGATAGTCAATGCACAGCCGCATCGACCCATCCTTCTTCTTCACAAAGAGAACAGGAGCTCCCCAAGGAGATACACTAGGACGAATGTACCCCTTGTCCAAAAGATCCTGTAGCTGATTCTTTAACTCACGCATCTCTGACGGAGCCAGACGATACGGTGCTCTAGAAATAGGCGAAGTACCCGGCATCAACTCTATGCCAAACTCAACTTCCCTAGCAGGAGGAAAACCCGGAATCTCATCAGGAAACACATCTGGAAATTCATCCACAACAGGAATGCTCTCTATCCCAATACTCTCAGCGGACAAATCAACTGCATAGATAAGGTAGCCTTCCCCGCCAGACTCCAGAGCTCGACAGGCTCTCAAAGCTGATACCAAAGGCATCGGGGGTCGCGCTCCCTCACCATAGAAAAACCAACTCTCACTCCCTTCCGGATGAAAGCGTACTAATCTCTGATAGCAGTCCACCGAAGCTCGATAGGTAGTCAGCACATCTATTCCCAGAATGCAATCAAAGTCGTCCATCGCCAGGACCATGAGATTCGCTAACAAAATGTTCCCCTCGAACTCTAAAGGGCAACCCATCACTAGACGCTTAGCCAAAGCAGATTGGCCCGTCGGAGTAGAAACAGACATCACTACGTCTAGTGCAATGCATGGTAACTTATGCCTCTTAACAAAACGTGCAGAAATGAAGGAATGAGATGCACCAGTGTCAATAAGTACAAGAGCAGGTATACCATAAAGCATAAATGTACCTGCGATGACTTTCTCATTTTCCTCCACAGCCTGATCATGTCTCAGGGCAAACACCTGGCCAGAAGCTCGTGGCCTCAAATGAGAACTCCCAGCAGACTGTCCCTGCGACCTCTGCTGTACGGTAGCCTGAGAACCCGATCCTGAACCAGAACCAGAACCGCCTCCCCCAGACTGTGGACAATCCCTCCGGATATGACCAGTCTCTCCACAACGGAAACAAGCTCCAGAAGCCCTGCGGCACTTGTCGGATGGATGGTTCTTCCCACAGTGATCACACTTGTCCTTCTTACCGAAACGGACAACACCTCCAGAACCAGAGGAAGAAGAAGATCCAGACTTCTTGAAAGTTTGGGCACGGGGACCCAAAGAACTAGCAGGTCTCGATTGAGAGAAAGACCTGTTCCGCCGAATGCTGTCCTCCGCCTGATGACAACGGCTCACCAAACCCTCGTAGGACATGTCGTCGCCAACCGCCACACGGTCATGGATCTCAGGGTTAAGGCCCTGAAGAAACAGATTATACTTCATCTCTGAGCTATCAGCAATCTCTGGGCAATAGGATAACAGATCAAAGAACCTCTGCTGATACTCATCGATAGACATGGTTCCCTGTCGCAGACTCAGTAGCTCGCCTGCCTTCGACTGTCGGAGTGCAGGAGGAAAATACCGCTTTTGGAAAGCTGTGCGAAACTCGGCCCAGGTGGCCACTCCTCTCGCCGCAACAAAAGGTGTAGAAGTAAACCTCCACCACCTGCGCGCACGCCCATCCAGAAGATAGCCAAGGGTCTCAACCTTCTGATCATCGGTGCATTGGAAAGTCTGAAAAGTCGTCTCCATGCGGTCTAACCAGTTCTCCGCATCCTCCGGAGACTCACCTCCAACTAAGGGCTTAGGACCCATAGCTAAGAATCGACGCACAGTGAAACGCTCGTTGTCATGATGAAGATGACGCCGTTCTCGACGAGGCTCCCGGTCGGCATCACCCCAACGCCCACCAACACTGCCATGAGAACTCTGGTCGTCACGATTTGACATCTACAAAAATACCTCAAGATGAGACTAAATCCCAAGAAATCTTTTGCATGCTCTGATACCATAAATGTAGTGACCCTTACCCGGATCACCTACTAAACAGAACTTAGGCATGCAATTAACTTAATTAAACAGATATCAGAATAAAACTGCGGAATCCAAATAACATTATACAATCCCAAGTAAAGGAATCTGTAATTATCCAATAATATACAACCAAATCGAATAGCTGTATAAACCTAAACAACAGTAATAAAACCTAAGCGAAGCTCCAGCCGGCCAACCGCTGACTAGCCCCTCCTGGATCCACCCTCCTCGTCCAATCGCAAACCTGCCCCATGGAATAGGGTGTCCAGAAAATACAGAGTACGAGACGTGAGCATACAACGCTCAGTGCGAGAGTATGAGTATACATGCATGCAAAGTGAACTCCCTATAGACTCGAGGTCAAGGATCAGATAACAGAGACAGACCGGGCCCTGGTATGTAGCACGCTGTGCCGTCGCTTCAGGAGGTGGCTCCCATACCGAGATAACTGTGGATACGCCGGACCCAAATCGATGGAAGTCCATCCACTAACAGGATAGGGTACAACCCTACTAATAGACATCTCGAAAGAGATACAGCAAGATGCAAATGAATGCAGCATAATATCATGGCATATAAATCATGCAGTCACATAATACATGCATACTCAGTCAGGATATCTCGAACAGTACTTTCGTACCTCAAATACCAGGTAGGCACTACCAGCTCTAAGTCCAAGCCTAAAGTCCGCCTACACAGCGAAATGATACTACTATCATTACAGTGCTCTAAAAGCCTTAACTAAGCTATTGCATACTCCTAAATATTTATAGGAAGCAAAAGCTATACCTTCGTCCGTCGTTAGCCCTTTGATGTCGATGCCTCCAGAACTTGGGCACAACTCCGCTACGACTACCGAACGTCCCGCCGACCTCCGGACCAAGCCTAAGAAGACTGAACAGCTCCAAAAGGACTAGAAAGGAAAGGAGGACTCGGAATTGGCATTTGAAAGTGAAGTCTCGGCCTTCTATTTATAGACAACGATCGGAACTTCCGATCCTTGATCGGAATGTCCGAACCCCGATCGGAACGTCCGATCCTGCCATCGGAGCTTCCGAAGATCCTGATCTGCCACGTGTCAAAATATCACTTGTTGACTCCGGATAGGGGTGATCGGAGCTTCCGATCCAGCCACACGTCATGGATGACGTAATATCATCGGTGCCTCCGATCCTCATCGGAGCTTCCGATCCCGATCGGAGCTTCCGATCGTCCCTTCGGAGCTTCCGATCCGTCCAATCCCCAATTTATTTAATTAGCATTAATCCTTAATTACTCAATTAGGGTTCGGGCTACTACACATAAAGTACTTAGAATGTCACAGCATCCTTGATGAAACCAAAATCTTTTATTGTTTCATCAAATTTCTGGTTCCAACTTCTTGATGCTTGTTTTAGACCATAAATTGATCTCTGAAGCTTGCATACCTTATGCTCGCTTCCCATGGATGTGTACCCCTCAGGCTGCTTCATATAGATTTCTTCCTTAATGTCTCCATTAAGAAAAGCAGTCTTCATATCCATTTGCCATATCTCATAGTCATACCATGCAGCTATGGCAATAAGGATTCTTATGGACTTGAACATTGCAACTGGTGAAAAGGTTTCATCATAGTCAACTCCTTGTCTTTGAGTATAACCTTTTGCCACCAATCGCGCCTTGTAGGTCAATACCTTACCATCAGGCCCAAGCTTTCTCTTGTAGATCCATTTACACCCTATTGGAACAATTCCATCGGGAGGATCTACTAAAGACCAAACATGGTTTGTATGCATCGAATCTATTTCCAACTGCATAGCTTCAAGCCATAAATTTGAATCCGCATCAGAAATTGCTTCCTTGAAGTTTCTTGGATCACATCCAACATCGGGTTCATCTTGATCCCCTTCAAGAAGAAGACCATATCGAATAGGAGGTCTAGAAGTCCTCTCGGATCTTCTAGGTACAGGCGTGTCTATCAATGGTTCCTGAGGTGTAGGATTGTTATTTTGTATTTCGGGTTCTTCTCGAATTTCTTCGAGTTCCATCATCTCGCATTTCTTATCCAATAAGAACTCCTTCTCCAAGAAGGTGGCATTCCTTGAAACAAACACCTTTGTTTCAGCAGGATAATAGAAATAATATCCGATTGAATTCTTCGGATACCCTACAAAATAACATAAGCTGGATCGACTATCCAACTTATCTCCCACTGTCCGCTTCACGTAAGCTGGACATCCCCAAATCCTCAAGTACGAATACTTAGGAGCTTTGCCATTCCATAACTCGTATGGTGTTTTGTCCACTGCTTTAGTGTGGACGTTGTTCAACAACAATACCGCCGTTTCAAGCGCATAGCCCCAAAACGAAGGTGGAAGCTCTGTGAAGCTCATCATGGATCGAACCATGTCCAACAAAGTTCGATTACGATGCTCCGATACACCATTAAGCTGTGGTGTCATAGGAGGAGTCCACTGAGAGAGAATCCCATTCTCTTTTAGATAGTCCAAAAACTCGGTACTTAAGTATTCTCCACCTCGATCTGATCGAAGTGCTTTAATACTTTTACCTAGCTTGTTTTCTACTTCAGCCTTGAATTCTTTGAACTTTTCAAATGCTTCAGACTTATATTTCATTAAATATAAATACCCATACCTAGAATAATCATCAGTAAAGGTAATGAAGTAGGTGTGGCCATATTGAGTACCAACTCTAAATGGACCGCAAACATCTGTATGGATCAAATCCAACAAATTTTGACTACGCTCAGGTTTCCCCTTAAAAGGAGATTTAGTCATTTTTCCTTTCAGGCAGGATTCACAAGTAGGTAGAGAGTTAATATCAGACATATCAAACATGCCCTCTCCCACTAGCTTGTTCATCCTCCTTGAGGAAATATGACCTAGCCTAGCATGCCAAAGGTTTGCCGGGTTTTGACTATCGATTTTCCTTTTGTTTGTTGTTGCCGGTTTATCAACATAATTTATTGGAACGTCTTTTAGTTTTAAGTTATATAGATCGTTTTCAAGTTGTCCATGTCCAATCAAACATTCATTCTTGTAAATATTGCAAATCCCATTCACAAAATTGCAAGAATAGCCATCTCTATCAAGCATAGAAACAGAAATAATGTTTTTAATCAAATCCGGAACAAATAAAACATCTCTCAAAAGTAACTTAAAACCGTTCTGCAAAATTAAATAAATATCTCCCACAGCTTTAGCTTCAACTCTGGAACCATTTCCGAGCCTCAGCTGGGTCTCACCCATTCTAAGCCTGCGACTTCTTGTCATCACCTGCAAATCATTGCAAATGTGAGATCCACATCCGGTATCCAATACCCAAGAAGTAGTATTAAGTGAAACATTTATTTCAATATAGAACATACCCTTCGCAGTTCGCAACTGCTCTAGATATTCCTTGCAGTTACGCTTCCAATGACCGGGCTTCTTGCAGTAATGTCAAACATCCTTGGATTTTTCCATGTTTGAAGCCTTTGTCTTGTACTTCTTCTCGGGTTCGATTTTCTTGGGTGGGGCAGAACGTTTCTTACCCTTTGTACTTGACCCCTTCTTAGCAGAAGAAGAGGAGCCCACCAAGAAAGCCGGTTTATCCTTCTTTAATGTGGATTCATATGTCACAAGCATATTGACCATCTCTTCAAGGGAGGCCTCTATCTTGTTCATATTGAAATTCACCACAAATCCGTCAAACAAAGAAGGAAGAGACAGAAGTAGTAAGTCCACGTTGAGTTCATGCTCCAACACCAAATCAAGGGTTACCAACTTCTCTATGAGCCAAATCACTCGTACCCCATGATCACGGACCGAAGTCCCTTCACGCATGCGACACGTCATTAGCTCCTTTACAGTAGTGAACCTTTCAGCCCTCGATTGAGCCCCAAAAAGTTCCTTGAGTTGAACGTGAATGTCAGCAGCATTCACGGTGTCCTCAAATCGCCTCTGGAGTTCATCAGACATCGAGGCTTGCATATAGCATTTGGTCTTGATATCATGGTCCCACCATGTATCAAGTTTGGCTAACTCCTCCGGACTTACGTCAGCTGGTGCTTCCTTCGGAGGAGATTTTTCTAACACGTAGAGCATCTTCTCCGAAGTCAAGACAATCTTCAACTTACGGAACCATTCCGTATAGTTTGCGCCAGTCAACTTATTTTGTTCGAGGATCGAGAAAAGTGGATTACGCGAATTCATCTTATGAAATACTGAAAAGAAACAGACAAATATCAGTGTTTGTTTAAGCAATTTTACTAAGACATAAAATAGGCGAAATTTATTTTATGAATCTCACTCCCACTATTTTAACGATTTCACTACCCTCTAGTGAAAACGGGAAACTGTTTTCCTTAGTGAGAACATGGAGTCCAATTGACAAACTATGGTCCCGAATAATATCAGCCAACCATAATTTTCAAAAGGTAGAGCCCAATTGCTTCCAAAGCAACCTCCATGTTTTTACCTCATGTCCAATAAGGGCCCAATAATATGACGCCGTTTATTGTGACATGTCAAGATGACCCATCAATATTAAGTTGTGATGGACGGTTGCCATGTGGATCCCCCAATAATATGAGCCGATCTCATGGGAGTTCCACCCAACTTATAACATGTGTCGATCCAATGTACAGCTTTCCGACGAACGGGCCCCCCCAATAATATGAGCCGGACCGTATCCGCGGGTAGCATCTCATACATTGATCGTTGATGGAAGGTAGGAACATTTAAACAAATTTAAATTTCCTTTATTTATCTTGATATCAATTTTAAATCATATTTAAAATGAGGGATTTTAATTTTGAAAATTTGTCTCATCATTTTTAAAATTTTGTATGCTTGTCGGATTCACACAATTTTGTCTAAAACATGCATACAAATATAATATCACATATTATATAGGATGATCGATTCCCTTTCTAATCGACCCGTGGTTGCCAATCACGAGTCTTAGTCCAATCCTAGGTAATATGCAGTATGCAATGCAATCCTATTACATTGTGCTTCCAATTTACATTTCTTCTGTCTTTATTGTCTGCTGGGCCCACCTCCATCTTCAAATCTTCATCTTCCACTAAATCTAATGTATTTACAATAAATAACAATGACAAGTAGGGGATAAATTTTTAAGGGGTGGGAACGGGCCATAAACCAAGCCCACTTTTATTACATATGACAATTCATATTGGGCTATAAACCAGGCCCATTAATAAATCCAACAACAATAAAAACAAATGTAAATTCCTAACATACACCTACAAAATTGGTCATGGCAATCGATCATCCTTATCCAATAACATTTAATTCAAAATTAATTTATAGATAACATGCAATGGCAATTTAAATTTAAAATGATAAAATCATATTCCATATATAAAATCTTATTTTACATACAAAATCATATTTTATCTTTTTATCAAATAAAATCATATTTTATCTATAAAATCCAATTTTATACATAAAATCATATTTTACTCAATATTTCCATAAGATCATATCTTATCATCAATTGTACCAAAAATAATTAATTTCAAAATTCAATTTAACGGATAAAATATTTAAATTTTCCAAAAATTCAAATTTATCCAAAAATCAATTTTAAAATTTTCGGACTCGAACAATTCGATCCGACGCCTCGTGGACCAATCAAAAACAATTTTCGATCGGACCAAAAATAGAATTTTAAAATATTAAAATTTAATTTAAAATTAAAAAATAATTTTTCCTCGGGCCGCCCGGGACATTCCCGGGCTGCCCGCGCCCTAATGGGGTCGGGCCGGGCAGCGACGATCGCTGCCATCCCGGGCAGCGATCCAATCGCTGCCCGGGTTTTTGCCCGAAATTTTTTTTTTTATTTTTAAAATATTTATTTTGTTTCAAAAACCGAGGCCAAAAAATTTTTGTATAATCGATTAATTTAATCGCTTGATCTGAGCAACCTGGCTTTGATACCACTGTTGTAGAACGCGGCGATCAGATCAATCAAGATTGATACCCGGTGCAGCGGAAGTTTAAAAATTTTATATGGAACGATTCCATAGTGGGTATCAAAACCTTACGATTAAATTGTGTGTGTAAAAATTAAATAACAATTATAAATTTTTACCTTCAATCTCGAATCGAGATTTTGGACACCAACAGATTGCTCTGCTCTTGTTGTATATCCCTGAAACTGATGGACGAACTGTTCTTCAATCAGGTCCACGAACGGATAATTAATCCCTCTGATAGATTGCACTAGAAAATCTATCACAAGTTTCTACGAAGAGAATTAACGAATTTGATCCGTTAAACCAGACTGTAATTCAAAATTCACAGACTGGATTTTACCGAGTAGAGGGGAGAGGGGGTCGGCCACTTCAGAGAGAAAAAGACTAGGTTTTTCAAAAATTGTGACCTTGTTTTTTTCTAATTTATGTACTGCAATAACTAATTTATAATGTAGTCCACTAACAGCTTAGGGCCCATTAGTCATAAGTTCAAGCCCGACAAGCAAAGCCCGCATGTTCAGAAATTAATATAAAATTCATCGTGACTCCGATTGATAAACCGATTTCACCAATGTGCACAGAAACCATTTCTGCACCTTTTAAAGTCAAGATAAATTTTTCTGAATCCGAATTCAGTGATTTCCAAAAATGGTCATCCCTATGTCATTTTAGGAAATCTTACTCCTCTACTCTTAATTAAGAAGTCCAACTTCTTTGTTCAATAAATTTAACTCTTTAAATTTAACTATCTCAACGGGGATTAAAAATCCATTACACTGTGTGACCCTCAATGGTTCAGGGATACAGCTAGCCGTGGGCTCACAACTCCTTGTGACTCGGAACAACAATTTCCGACTTGCCCATCGAATCATGGTATGAGCGCCTAGCAACATCGCCCCATGATTCCCTAGGTATCACTGATAGTGCCTACAAGAACCAATAGATTTTGGTTAGCGTACAGTACGGTCCCTTCATCCATATATCCCGATCGAATCAACAACCATTGGTATATCGAGAGTCGTTCGAGATTCGATAACTATGCAATACATCTTGAAGATCAAATAGTGACATCGCATGTGCTACTAAGAAACCATTTCTTAAACCACATCATGTACTCTGGACAGAGATTCTTCACACTAATATCTCCTCAGATCGCATAGGATATCCACACTCGCAAGTATGTGGTGAATCCTTGACAACAAAGCATCGACTCCTATATGTGTTGTAACTGTACCCAATCTCGACACCTGATGACCCCAATAGAGTCGGTAAACGAGTCAAAGCACAGTACTAGCATATAGAGTCTCAATGATGTTTCAAGTAGTAAGGACTAATGGTGTACAACCAAAACCGTGGACTATATCCACTCGATAAGTGATAACCAGTTGGAAAATCCGGATAGGGTAGTTCTATCATTCATCATATGAATATCCATTTGCATGCTTCGAACATCTCTATGTTCCTTACCAATGAAACGTGGTACTCCGCATCGCAAATGCTAGTCTCAAACTCGAGCGATCCTTATCCTTATTATCGGACGGCTCAATCGACTAGGAACAGTTTAGAATATACAGTGACTATAAGATGTGTTTCATGATAGACATCTCCATGTTCTACCACATCTTACATACACTATAGTATATTCAAGGTCTTTATCAAAACAACAATTGTATATCACAATATCACAATATGAAGAAAGATAAAGTCATTGCCATTAATAAAAGTTTAAATTATATTAAACAAAAGATTGTTTATACAAAGAGTCATCAAAGCCCTTAGCCACAAGTTGGCTCACCGGGCACCCACTCTTTCAGTATGCTTGTTTTCTCTCATGATCCACCAATTTGAGAATTAGGGTGGATTATGGTTTCAACTATCATTTCGATTTCTTGAGTAAAGAACTGGTTTGTAACCGCATAGTAAGTATTTATACGGTTGGAATTTAGTATTAGTACTATATAAAATCCTAAGTTATTGATGTGATACTAGGAGTGGCGTCTATCAATTATATCTAGTTCTAGCGAGAACACTGTTAGGGAGTAAATTAATTGAATGAGTTGTTTCAATTTTAAATAGGATCTTTAAGCGTAAACAGACGACTTTGGTAAGCTAAATAGGCGGTCAGTCGCGAGATAGGGAAATAGAGCTTTCCCTAAAATACTTTTGGGTACTTTACATTCGCATTCTAAGATTTTGTGAATGTCAACCGGTAATACTAATGCACCAACTAAGGGTACGGGATGATGAATGGAATATTCAGGTAGTTTTCGAAATAAATTGTATATTTAGCAATTAGAGAAATACTGAGGTATTAGGGGAACAATGAGGAAGCATATATGATTGGATTACAATTCTTCGAGGTTTCCAACTGTATACTAAGTTCTTGAAGTATGAATTCAGGTTATAAATATAATAATTTGGGGATTTTTTTTGGATTTTAAGACCTGCTGTCGAGTTGAACTAGGGATTTGAGATATGTCTTCAGGAGAAAGGTAAGAATTGTTTGGTACTTAGAGACCATCTAATCCAATAAGTGGATAATAGCTCATGGTATATTTTAACTTAAAGTGTAATTATGGATTTCTTCGTCGTTGCATCTAGGATAGAAGAGGTGGATAAATATGTTGGGAAATTTTAATTAAGAGTTGAACTTTCAGTAGAATCAAGATTTCCTAAGAGACGAAAGTAGGAATCGGTACGTGGAAAATTGGGATCTGTTTAGTCACCTATTTGGATTCTATATATTATCGGTTAATACCTTGGGACTGAAAGAGTGGGTGCCCGGTTAGCCAACTTGTGGCTAAGGGCTTTTATGACTCTATGTATAAACAATCTTTGTTTAATATAATTTACATTCATTAATGGCATTTTCTTTGTCTTTCTTCATATTGTTATATTGTGATATACTATTGTTGTTTTGATAAAGACCTTGAATATACTATAGTGTAAGTAAGATGAGATAGTGAATAAAGAGAGATCACTTTTATGAAATACATCTTATAGTCACTGTATATTCTAAACAGTTCCTAGTCAATTGAGCCGTCCGCTAATAAGGATAAGGATCGCTCGAGATTGAGACTAGCATTTGTGATGCCAAGTACCATGTTTCATTGGTAATGGACATGGAGATGTTCAAAGCATGCAAATGGATATTCATATGATGAATGATCGAACTACCCTATTCGGACTTTCCAAGTGGTTATCACTTATCGAGTGGATAAAGTCCGCGGTTTTGGTTGTACACCATTAGTCCTTACTACTTGAAACATCATTGAGACTCTATATGCTAGTACTGTACTTTGACTCGTTTACCGACTCTATTGGGGTCATCACGTGTCGGGATTGGGTACAGTTACGACACATATAGGAGTCGATGCTTTGTTGTCAAGGATTCACCACATACTTACGAGTGTGGATATCCTATGCGATCTAAGGAGATATTAGTGTGACGAATCTCTGGCCAGAGTACATGATGTGTTTTAGGTTACTCGGTTTTTCTAGTAACACATGCGATGTCATTATTTGATCTCCAAGATGTAATGCATAGTTATCGAATCTCGAACGACTCTCGATGCACCAATGGTTGTTGATTCGATCGGGATATATGGATGAAGGGACCGTACTATACGCTAACCAAAATCTACTGGTTCTTGCAGGCGCTATTAGTGATACCTAGGGAATCATGGGGCGATGTTGCTAGACGCTCTTACCATGATTTGTTGGGCAAGTCGGAAATTTTTGTTTCGAGTCACAAGGAGTTGTGAGCCCACGGCTAGCTGTATCCCTGAACCATTGAGGGTCACACAAGTAATGGATTACTAAACCCCGTTGAGATAGTTAAATTTAAAGAGTTAAATTTAATGAAAGAGAAGTTGGACTTCTTAACTAAAAGGGAGTGGAATTTCCTAAAATGACATAGAGAT
This sequence comes from Henckelia pumila, assembly GCF_033568475.1. Classification (NCBI taxonomy): domain Eukaryota; kingdom Viridiplantae; phylum Streptophyta; class Magnoliopsida; order Lamiales; family Gesneriaceae; genus Henckelia; species Henckelia pumila. The sequence goes on along the minus strand of NC_133123.1, from coordinate 91,484,742 downwards.
GGACATTTTTGAAAATCACTGAATTCGGATTCAGAATAATTATCTTGACATTAAAAGATGCAGAAATGGTTTCTGTGCACATTGGTAAAATCAGTTTATCAATCGGAGTCACGATGAATTTTATATTAATTTCTATAATAACAGGCTTGGCTTGTTGGGCTTAAGTTATGAATTGTGGGCCCTAATTTTAGAGTCCTAATATAATTATAACTTAATCTAGTCTAGAAATTATCTATAAATACATGTGTTGTGTTCGAAAATCAGTAACATTTAATTTTGCAATTTTCGAATTACACACTAAATATTCTAAGGGGATTTTCGAAATCCTCTACTCCTTTTTGAGATAATTCAGTCTGTGATTTTTGTGAAAAATTACATTCTGAATTGACAGATCAAATTTGTTTAATCTCATCGATAAACATCTAATTTATTTCTAGTGCAATCAATCAGAGGGTTTAAGTTTTCTGTTCGTGGACTTAATTCTGGAGGTTGATCGTGATAGTCATCGGTTCCCGGGATTTACAAGAAGAGCAGATTAAATTCTGTTGGAGTCCATAATCAACCCTTTGCTTGAATAGGTAAAAATATTTAATTGTGTATTTATATTTTTACTTGCAACAATTTTAATCGTTAGGATTTGATACCCACGATATGGAATCGTTCCATATCGAAAAATAAAAATTTTTAAACTTCCGCTGCTCCGGATATCACATCCATGTGATCAGAGAACGCGTGTTCCAACAGTGGTATCAGAGACATGTCGTAATCTTTGATCAAACGATTAAAATTAATCGATTGTACAAAATTTTTAGCCTCGGTTTTTTGAAACAAAACAAAAATTTTTAAAATTAAATTTGAAAGGAAACAAGGCAATCGGGCAGCGATCGTCGCTGCCCACCTCCACGTGGGCAGCCCTGTCCCACGTGGAGGCGGGGCTGCCCGGGAATGTCCCGGGCAGTCCGGAAATTTAAAAAAATTTGAATTTTTGAAATTTTTGAAATTTTAGTTTTTGGTCCGATCGAAAATTGTTTTTGATTGGTCCACGAGGCATCGGATCAAATTGTTTGAGTCCGAAATTTTTAAAATTGATTTTTGGATAAATTTGAATTTTTGGAAAATTTATAAATTTTATCCGTTAAATTAGATTTTATTAAATTAATTATTTTGGTACAATTGATGATAAGATATGATCTTATGAAAGGATAAGATAAAATTTGATTTTATCTTTTTAATTATGATGCCATTGCATGTTATCCAATTATTTAATTATTAAATTTATTATTGGATAAAAGGATGATCGATTGGCATGACCAAATTGGAAGGTGTATGTTAGGTTATTTACATTTGGTTTTATTGTTGTTGGGTTTTATTAATGGGCTTGATTTATAGACCAATTTGAATTGTCATTTGTAATAAAAAGTGGGCCTGGTTTATGTCCCGTTCCCACCCTTAAATATGTATCCCCTACTTGTCATCCAAATTTATTGTAAATTTATTAGACTTAGTGGGAGATAAAGATTTGAAGACAAAGGTGGATCCAGCAGACAATAAAGACCGAAGAAATATAAATTGGAAGCTCAATGTAATAGGATTGCATTGCATACTTGCATGTCACCTAGTATTGGACTTAGACTCGTGATTGGCAACCACGGGTCGATTAGTGATTGGGATCGATCATCCTTTAAATAATATATGATATTATTGTTGTATGCATGTTTAGACTAAATTGTATGAATCCCGCAAGCATACAAACTTTAAAAGATGAGACGAATTTTCCAAATTAAAAATCCCTCATTTTAAATATGATTTAAAATTGATATCAAGATAAACAAAAGGGAATTTAAATATTGTTTAAATGTTCCTACCTTCCATCAACGATCAATGTATGAGATGATACCCGCGGGCACGGTCCGGCTCATATTATTGGGGGGGAGCCGTTCGTCATAAAGCTGTACATTGGATCGACACATGTTGTAAGTTGGGTGGAACTCCCATGGGATTGGCTCATATTATTGGGGATCCACATGGCGACCGTCCATCACAACTTAATATTGATGGGTAATCTTGACATGTCACAATAAACGGCGTAATATTATTGGGCCCTTATTGGACATGAGGTGAAAACATGGGGGTTGCTTTGGAAGCAATTGGGCTCTACCTTTTGAAAATTATGGTTGGCTGATATTATTCGGGACTATAGTTTGTCAATTGGACTCCATGTTCCCACTAAGGAAACTAGTTTCCCATTTTCACTAGAGGGTAGTGAAACCGTTAAAATAGTGGGAGTGAAATTCATAAAATAAATTTTGCCATATTTTATGTCTTAGTAAATTAATTAAGCAATCATCGATTATTGTTTGTTTCATCTCAGTATATCATTATGATGAATCTTCGTAATCCAAATGTTTCAATTCTCGAACAAAACAAACTTTCTAGCGCAAACTATACGGAATGGTTCCATAAGTTAAGATTGTCCTGAGCTCGGAAAAGATTTTCTAAGTGTTAGAAAAGGCTCCTCCGAAAACAGCCCCGACTGATGTAACTTCGGAAAGGTTGGCCGAGCTAGAGAAATGGTAGGACTATGATCTCAAGGCCAAATGTTACATGCAAATATGGACAAGTCTAAATAAGTTTGCCATCACTGCAAGAAACCCGGTTACTGGAAGCGCAATTGCAAAGAATGTATATCGAGTAGTTACGAACTACAAAGGATATATTTTATAAATGTTTCACTTAATAATATTTCTTGGGTATTGGATGCCAGATGTAGATCTCACATTTGAATGAGTTGCAGATGATGACAAGAAGTCGTAAGCTTAGGATGGGTGAGACCCAGTTAAGACTCGGGAATGGTTCCAGAGTTGAATCCAAAAGCTATGGGAAACATTTGTTTAATTTTGCAAAAACAGTTTTAAGCTATATTTTGAGAGAGATGTTTTTATTTGTACCAAGATTTCATTAAAACATTATTTCTTTTTCTATTCTTGATAGAGAAGATATTTCTTGAAAATTTGCGAATGGGATTTACAATATTTACAAGAATGAATGTTTGATTTGAAATGGACAATTTAAAAACGATCTATATAACTTAAAATTAAAATACGTTCCAATTAATTATGTTGATAAACCGATAACAACAAATAAAAGGAAAAATGATAGTTAAAACCCGGCAAACCTTTGGCATGCTAGGCTAGGTCATATTTCCTCAAGGAGGATGAACAAGCTAGTGGGAGAGGGCATGTTTGATATGTCTGATATTAACTCTCTACCTACTTGTGAGTCCTACCTAAAAAAATGACTAAATCTCCTTTCAAAGAAAAGCCTGAGCGTTGTCAAAATCTGTTGGATTTGATCCATACAGATGTTTGCGGACCATTTAGTATCGGTACTAAATTTGGTCACACCTACTTCATTACCTTTACTGATGATTATTCTAGGTATGGGTATTTATATTTAAAGAAATATAAGTCTGAATCATTTGAAAAGTTCAAAGAATTCAAGGCTGAAGTAGAAAACAAACAAGGTAGAAGTATTAAAGCACTTCGATCGGATCGAGGTGGAGAATACTTAAGTACCGAGTTTTTGAGCTATCTAAAAGAGAATGAGATTCTTTCTCAGTGGACTCCTCCTATGACACCTCAGCTAAATGGTGTCTCGGAGCATCGCAATCGAACTTTGTTGGACATGGTTCGATCTATGATGAGCTTCACTGAGCTCCCTCCTTCGTTTTGGGGTTATGCACTTGAAACGGCGGTGTTGTTGTTGAACAATGTTCACACCAAAGCAGTGAATAAAACTCCATACGAGTTATGGAATGGAAAAGCTCCTAAGTATTCGTACTTGAGGATTTGGGGAAGTCCTGCTTACGTGAAGCAAACAGTGGGAGATAAGTTGGATAGTCGATCCACCTTATGTTATTTTGTAGGATATCCGAAGAATTCAATCGGATATTATTTCTATCATCCTACTGAAACAAAAGTGTTTGTTTCGAGGAATGCCACCTTCATGAAGAAGGAGTTTTTATTAGATAAGAAAGGCAAGATGATGGAACTCGAAGAAATTCGAAAAGAACCTGAGATACAAAATAACGATCCCACACCTCAATAACCTTCAGTGGACACGCCTACATCAAGGAGATCCGAGAGGACTTCTAGATCTCCTATTCGATATGGTCTTCTTCTTGAAGGGGATCAAAGTGAACACGACATTGGATGTGATCCAAGAAACTTCAAGGATGCAATTTCTGATGCGGATTCTAATTTATGGCTTGAAGCTATGCAGTCGGAAATAGACTCGATGCATACAAACCAAGTTTGGTCTTTAGTAGATCCTCCCGATGGAATTGTTCCAATAGGGTGTAAATGGATCTACAAGAGAAAACTTGGGCCTGATGGTAAGGTACTAACCTACAAGGCACGATTGGTAGCAAAAGGTTATACTCAAAGACAAGGAGTTGACTATGATGAAACCTTTTCACCAGTCGCAATGTTCAAGTCCATAAGAATCCTTATTGCCATAGCAGCATGGTATGACTATGAGATATGGCAAATGGATGTGAAGACTGCATTTCTTAATGGAAACATTAAGGAAGAAATTTATATGATGCAGCCCGAGGGATTCACATCCATGGGAAGCGAGCATAAGGTATGCAAGCTTCAGAGATCAATTTATGGTCTCAAACAAGAATCAAGAAGTTGGAACCAGAAATTTGATGAAACAATAAAGGACTTTGGTTTCATCAAAAACCCGGAGGAACCGTGCGTGTACAAGAAAGTAGTTAAGGATGCGGTGATGTTCTTAGTGCTTTATGTTGATGACATCCTACTCATTGGGAATGACGTAGGGATGTTGCAGTCAACAAAGATATGGTTATCAGGTAGATTCTCGATGAAGGATTTGGGTGAGACATCCTATATTCTAGGGATACAAATCTATAGAGATAGATCTAAGAGAATGATAGGACTCACTCAAGCAACCTACATCGACACCATATTGAAAAGGTTTTCTATGGATGAGTCCAAGAGAGGACATCTACCTATGTGTCATGGAGTTTCTCTATCCAAGTCAATGTGTCCCAAGAATGACGAAGAGATAGAGAAAATGACACACATACCATATGCGTCAGCCATAGGTAGTATTATGTATGAGATGATATCTACCAGACTGGATGTAGCCTTTGCTCTGAGTGTCACGAGCAGATATCAGGCCAACCCCGGTCAAATGCATTGGAAAGCCGTGAAGGATATTCTTAAGTACTTGAGAAGGACTAAGTATATGTTCATGGTTTATGGAGGAAGAGAATTGAAATTGGAAGGCTATACCGACTCTAGCTTCCAAAGCAATGTGGTTGACTCGAAGTCAACCTATGGATTTGTATTCATGCTCAATGGCGGTGCTGTCTCTTGGAAGAGTTCCAAGAAGGACACCACAGCAGATTCCACCACTGAGATAGAATGCATTGCAGCATCAGCTGCTGCTAAAGAGGCCGTTTGGATGAGGAATTTCGTCCAAGAGTTGGGCATAATTCCTGAAGCTATTGGTCCAGTTCCGGTGTACTGCGACAAAACTGGTGCCGTTGCTCAGGCAAAGGAACCAAGGTCTCATCAAAGATCCAAACACATACTGAGGAAATACCACATCATCCGGGAGATTGTGGAAAGAGGATACATCACTGTCGAGAGAGTGGCCTCTATAGACAATATCGCTGATCCACTTACTAAGCCCTTGCCAGGACCATTGTTTGACAAACATCGCGAATCAATGGGATTACGTAGTATGACTAGTTGGCTTTAGGGAAAGTGGGAGATTGAAAGAGTGGGTGCCCGATTAGCCAACTTGTGGCTAAGGGCTTTTATAACTCTATGTATAAACAATCTTTGTTTAATATAATTTACATTCATTAATGGAATTTTCTTTGTCTTTCTTCATATTGTTATATTGTGATTTACTATTGTTGTTTTGATAAAGACCTTGATTATACTATAGTGTAAGTAAGATGAGATAGTGAATAAAGAGAGATCACTATTATGAAACACATCTTATAGTCACTGTATATTCTAAACAGTTCCTAGTCAATTGAGTCGTCCGCTAATAAGGATAAGGATCGCTCGAGATTGAGACTAGCATTTGTGATGCCAAGTACCATGTTTCATTGGTAATGGACATGGAGATGTTCAAAGCATGCAAATGGATATTCATATGATGAATGATCGAACTACCCTATTCGGACTTTCCAAGTGGTTATCACTTATCGAGTGGATAAAGTCCGCGGTTTTGGTTGTACACCATTAGTCCTTACTACTTGAAACATCATTGAGACTCTATATGCTAGTACTGTACTTTGACTTGTTTACCGACTCTATTGGGGTCATCAGGTGTCGGGATTGGGTACAGTTATGACACATATAGGAGTCGATGCTTTGTTGTCAAGGATTCACCACATACTTGCGAGTGTGGATATCCTATGCGATCTGTGGAGATATTAGTGTGACGAATCTCTGGCCAGAGTACATGATGAGTTTTAGGTTACTCGGTTTTCCTAGTAACACATGCGATGTCACTATTTGATCTCCAAGATATAATGCATAGTTATCGAATCTCGAATGACTCTCGATGCACCAATGGTTGTTGATTCGATCGGGATATATGGATGAAGGGACCGTACTGTACGCTAACCAAAATCTACTGGTTCTTGCAGGCGCTATCAGTGATACCTAGGGAATCATGGGGCGATGTTGCTAGACGCTCTTACCATGATTCGTTGGGCAAGTCGAAAATTGTTGTTCCGAGTCACAAGGAGTTGTGAGCCCACGACTAGCTGTATCCCTGAACCATTGAGGGTCACACAAGTAATGGATTACTAAACCCCGTTGAGATAGTTAAATTTAAAGATTTAAATTTAATGAAAGAGAAGTTGGACTTCTTAACTAAAAGGGAGTGAAATTTCCTAAAATGACATAGAGATGGGCATTTTTGGAAATCACTGAATTCGGATTCAAAAAAATTATCTTGACTTTAAAAGAAGCAGAAATGGTTTCTGTGCACATTGGTAAAATCATTTTATCAATCGGAGTCACGATGAATTTTATATTAATTTCTATAATAACAGGCTTGGCTTGTTGGGCTTAAGTTATGGATTGTGGGTCCTAAGGAGTTAGAGTCCTAATACAATTATAACTTAATCTAGTCTAGAAATTATCTATAAATACATGTGTAGTGTTCGAAAATCAGTAACAATTAATCTTGCAATTTTCGAATTACACACTAAATATTCTAAGAGGATTTTCGAAATCCTCTACTCCTTTTTGAGATAATTCAGTCTGTGATTTTTGTGAAAAATTACATTCTGAATTGACAGATCAAATCTGTTTAATCTCATCGATAAACATCTGATTGATTTCTAGTGCAATAAATCAGAGGGTTTAAGTTTTCTATTCGTGGAATTAATTCCGGAGGTTGATCGTGATAGTCATCGGTTCCCGGGATTTACAAGAAGAGCAGATTAAATTCTATTGGAGTCCATAATCAAGCCTTTGCTTGAATAGGTAAAAATATTTAATTGTGTATTTATATTTTTACTTGCAACAATTTTAATCGTTAGGATTTGATACCCACGATATGGAATCGTTCCATATCAAAAAATAAAAAATTTTAAACTTCCGCTACTCCGGGTATCACATCCGTGTGATCAGAGAACGCGTGTTCCAACAGGGACTGAAAAACAATGGATTTTATGGTTATATTTTCTTATCAACGATTAAGTTAGATTTATTTCTAGAAATGGGTCAATCAATCCTAAGTTAAGGAGAGTCATTTGTCCCGCTTGTAAGTTAGCTGAACTAGATTCATTGCTTAAGAGAATTTTAAGCATACTTAGAAGTGTCGCGAGTTATAGTAAATAATAAGGGATTGAGCATAGTCCAAGAACATTAAGCAAATCATTGCTAATAAGTGGCGTAGGCCTCTAAAATTTCTAAGGGTTATTAAGTTGTTCTTGAAGACATCATTGTTTTGTAATATTAACGATTTGGGAATATAAGGAAATTAACTCGTTTTGTCAGTCCTAATGCGATTTTTGAGGATATTGGTAATTTGTTTTATCGTTTGGGCATGCCGTAAAAAGTTTTTGTGGGAGTATGGGTCAGATCCATCTCATATATTTAGATCTAACAAGGTAGAATTGTATAGTCCCTTAGCAATCCTATTTAGAAAATTTTAGTGTTAGTTGCTAAGTATTTTGTGAACTTGTAAATTTTTTAAGAGCTCTAGTTGTATATTATATGAGTTAAGTCTAATTAATAAATAGACATTAAGCATAGCTTCATAGTTAGAAAGCTTTTAAGTTATGGTCAAGGTCTAGATAAATTATTTATTGGTTATATGGACTCTATTGCTTGGAAATCCGACGTAGGATATAAGGTTAGAAAAATGTAGGTCGTGCAATAACATAAATATCTAAAAATTTGTAGGTTGTAGAACTTATCAAAGCGGTAGGATGATGTTTTTAAGTTGATAAATTTAGATCGAAAGTAAATTTTAGGAGTGATAAAATTTCATTGAGGATAAGACCAATTGGAAAAATGTAAGGATTGTAAATTTTATATTGCAATAAGAGTTAGTTAGGCCCTTAATGACATAGATATAAATAAACTTCAGAGTGCGCAGCGAAAGCTTATTTGGGCCAACTCATGTGTGTGCAAAGTTGGAAAATTTAGTGTCGATCTTGTCTAAGGTATTCGAACCTAGTTAGTAAGTCTTGAATTTTGAGGACGAAATTCCATTTAAGGGGGGAAGGAATAGTGGCGCCAAAAATCCAATTTAGCAAATCACATGCATTAAATTTAATAAATATTAAGATTATTATTTTTAGGTTTAATTGATTTAAATTATTTATGTGAATTATGTGTTAATAAAATATTTTATTATTTATTCAAATGATTTTTTTAATGTACTAAATATTTAAGTAATGTTTTTAATTGTTTAAGTTTATTTTTCATAATGATTTTTATTGTGCAATCTAATTATTTTAATATTTTAAGGTTTAAGCTTGTATATTTAAATGATTTTAATTGTTTAGTTTATTCTTTTAAATGATTTTAACTATTTAGCTAATTTGTTTAAATATTTTTGAGTGTCCATCTTATTTATCTTAAATAACCTGAGTTTAGAGGTTATTAATTTTAAATTATTTTTAAATTATTTTAAATGCCTAGATTATTTATTTAAATTATTTTTAATTGTTCAAATCATTTTAAAGGTTTTTATTTCCGCTTGTGTATTTATTTAAAATTGCTTTTAAACGTTTGTCTAGTTTGTTTAAAATTATTTTAATCGCGCTGCTTGGCATTTAAATATTTTACTTGTCGCTGTGACATAAAAACATTAAACGTATTGATTTTTAATTCTATGATGGTGCTTAAATTTCTTTAAAAAGAATTAGTTGCTAAGTTGGAATAGCACTTTTTAAAAGTGTGTAGCATTTTTCCCATAACACTCACATGTTGGAGAACGCGGCGATCAGATCAATTAGGATTGATACCCGGTGCAGCGAAAGTTTAAAATTTTTTTGTATGGAACGATTCCATAATAGATATCAACCTTACGATTAAATTGTGTGTGTAAAAATTAAATAACAATTATAAAATTTTTACCTTTAATCTCGAATCAAGATTTTGGACACCAACAGATTTCTCTGCTCTTGTTGTATATCCCTGGAACTGATGGACGAACTGTTCTTCAATCAGGTCCACGAACGGATATTTAATCCCTCTGATAGATTGCACTAGAAAATCTATCAGAAGTTTCTACGAAGAGAATTAACGAATTTGATCCGTTAAACCAGACTGTAATTCAAAATTCACAGGCTGGATTTTCCCGAGTAGAGAGGGAAGGGGGGCGGCCACTTTAGAGAGAAAATACTAGGGTTTTCGAAAATTTGTGACCTGTTCTGTGTAATTTCTGTACTGCAATAACTTATTTATAATGTAGGCCACTAACAGCTTAGGGCCCATTAGTCATAAGTTCAAGCCCGACAAGCAAAGAGCGCATGTTCAGAAATTAATATAAAATTCATCGTGACTCCGATTGATAAACCGATTTAACCAATGTGCACAGAAACCATTTCTGCACCTTTTAAAGTCAAGATAAATTTTTCTGAATCCGAATTCAGTGATTTCCAAAAATGGCCATCCCTATGTCATTTTAGGAAATCTTACTCCTCTACTCTCAAATAAGAAGTCCAACTTCTTCGTTCATTAAATTTAACTCATTAAATTTAACTATCTCAACGGGGATTAAAAATCCATTACACTGTGTGACCCTCAATGGTTCAGGGATACAGCTAGCCGTGGGCTCACAACTCCTTGTGACTCGGAACAACAATTTTCGACTTGCCCATCGAATCATGGTAAGAGCGTCTAGCAACATCGCCCCATGATTCCCTAGGTATCACTGATAGTGCCTACAAGAACCAATAGATTTTGGTTAGCGTACAGTACGGTCCCTTCATCCATATATCCCGATCGAATCAACAACCATTGGTATATCGAGAGTCGTTCGAGATTCGATAACTATGCAATACATCTTGAAGATCAAATAGTGACATCGCATGTGCTACTAAGAAACCATTTCTTAAATCACATCATGTACTCTGGCCAGAGATTCGTCACACTAATATCTCCTCAGATCGCATAGGATATCCACACTCGCAAGTATGTGGTGAATCCTTGACAACAAAGCATCGACTCCTATATGTGTTGTAACTGTACCCAATCCCGACACCTGATGACCCCAATAGAGTCGGTAAATGAGTCAAAGCACAGTACTAGCATATAGAGTCTCAATGATGTCTCAAGTAGTAAGGACTAATGGTGTACAACCAAAACCGCGGACTATATCCACTCGATAAGTGATAACCACTTGGAAAGTCCGGATAGGGTAGTTCGATCATTCATCATATGAATATCCATTTGCATGCTTCGAACATCTCTATGTTCCTTACCAATGAAACGTGTTACTCTGCATCGCAAATGCTAGTCTCTAACTCGAGCGATCCTTATCCTTATTATCGGACGGCTCAATCGACTAGGAACAGTTTAGAATATACAGTGACTATAAGATGTGTTTCATGATAGACATCCCCATGTTCTACCAAATCTTACATACACTATAGTATATTCAAGGTCTTTATCAAAACAACAATAGTATATCACAATATAACAATATGAAGAAAGATAAAGTCATTGCCATTAATAAAAGTGTAAATTATATTAAACAAAAGATTGTTTATACAAAGAGTCATCAAAGCCCTCAGCCACAAGTTGGCTCACCGGGCACCCACTCTTTCAATCTCCCACTTGCCCTATAGCCAACTAGTCATACTACATAGACCCATTGCTTCGCGATGTTTGTCAAATAATGGTCCTGGCAAGGGCTTAGTAAGTGGATCAGCGATATTGTCTGCAGAGGCCACTCTTTCGACAGTGATGTCTCCTCTTTCCACAATCTCCCGGATGATGTGGTATTTCCTTAGTACGTGTTTGGATCTTTGATGAGACCTTGGTTCCTTTGCCTGAGCAACGGCACCCGTGTTGTCACAGTACACCGGGACTGGACCAACAACTTCAGGAATAACGCCCAACTCTTGGACGAAATTCCTCATCCAAACGGCCTCTTTAGCAGCAGCTGATGCTGCAATGTATTCAGCTTCAGTGGTGGAATCCGCTGTGGTGTCCTGCTTGGAACTCTTCCAAGAGACAGCACCGCCATTGAGCATGAACACAAATCCATAGGTTGACTTCGAGTCATCCACGTCACTTTGGAAGCTAGAGTCGGTATAGCCTTCCAATTTTAGTTCTCTTCCTCCATATACCATGAACATATTCTTAGTCCTTCGTAAGTACTTAAGAATGTCCTTCACGGCTTTCCAATGCATTTGATCGGGATTAGCTTGATATCTGCTCGTGACACTCAGAGCAAATGCTACATCTGGTCTGGTAGATATCATCCCATACATGATACTACCTATGGCTGACGCATATGGTACATGTGTCATTTTCTCTATCTCTTCATCAGTCTTGGGACACATAGACTTGGATAGAGAAACTTCATGACACATGGGTAGATGTCCTCTCTTGGACCCATCCATTGAAAACCGTTTCAATATGGTGTCGATGTAGGTTGATTGAGTGAGTCCTATCATTCTCTTAGATCTATCTCTATAGATCTGTATCCCAAGAATATAGGATGCCTCACCCAAATCCTTCATCGAGAATCTACCTGATAACCATATCTTTGTTGACTGCAACATCCCTACATCATTCCCAATGAGTAAGATTTCATCAACATAAAGTACTAAGAATATCACAGCATCCTTAACTACTTTCTTGTACACGCATGGTTCCTCCGGATTCTTGATGAAACCAAAATCTTTTATTGTTTCATCAAATTTCTGGTTCCAACTTCTTGATGCTTGTTTTAGACCATAAATTGATCTCTGAAGCTTGCATACCTTATGCTCGCTTCCCATGGATGTGTACCCCTCAGGCTGCTTCATATAGATCTCTTCCTTAATGTCTCCATTAAGAAAAGCAGTCTTCACATCCATTTGCCATATCTCATAGTCATACCATGCAGCTATGGAAATAAGGATTCTTATGGACTTGAACATTGCAACTGGTGAAAAGGTTTCATCATAGTCAACTCCTTGTCTTTGAGTATAAACTTTTGCCACCAATCGCGCCTTGTAGGTCAATACCTTACCATCAGGCCCAAGCTTTCTCTTGTAGATCCATTTACACCCTATTGGAACAATTCCATCGGGAGGATCTACTAAAGACCAAACTTGGTTTGTATGCATCGAATCTATTTCCGACTGCATAGCTTCAAGCCATAAATTTGAATCCGCATCAAAAATTGCTTCCTTGAAGTTTCTTGGATCACATCCAACATCGGGTTCATCTTGATCCCCTTCAAGAAGAAGACCATATCGAATAGGAGGTCTAGAAGTCCTCTCGGATCTTCTAGGTACAGGCGTGTCTATCAATGGTTCCTGAGGTGTAGGATCGTTATTTTGTATTTTGGGTTCTTCTCGAATTTCTTCGAGTTCCATCATCTCGCCTTTCTTATCCAATAAGAACTCCTTCTCCAAGAAGGTGGCATTCCTTGAAACAAACACCTTTGTTTCAGCAGGATAATAGAAATAATATCCGATTGAATTCTTCGGATACCCTACAAAATAACATAAGCTGGATCGACTATCCAACTTATCTCCCACTGTCCGCTTCACGTAAGCAGGACATCCCCAAATCCTCAAGTACGAATACTTAGGAGCTTTGCCATTCCATAACTCGTATGGTGTTTTGTCCACTGCTTTAGTGTGGACGTTGTTCAACAACAATACCGCCATTTCAAGCGCATAGCCCCAAAACGAAGGTGGAAGCTCAGTGAAGCTCATCATGGATCGAACCATATCCAACAAAGTTCGATTACGACGCTCCGATACACCATTAAGCTGTGGTGTCATAGGAGGAGTCCACTGAGAGAGAATCCCATTCTCTTTTAGATAGTCCAAAAACTCGGTACTCAAGTATTCTCCACCTCGATCCGATCGGAGTGCTTTAATACTTTTACCTAGCTTGTTTTCTACTTCAGCCTTGAATTCTTTGAACTTTTCAAATGCTTCAGACTTATATTTCATTAAATATAAATACCCATACCTTGAATAATCATCAGTAAAGGTAATGAAGTAGGTGTGGACATATTGAGTCCCAACTCTAAATGGACCACAAACATCTGTATGGATCAAATCCAACAGATTTTGACTACGCTCAGGTTTCCCCTTAAAAGGAGATTTAGTCATTTTTCCTTTTAGGCAGGATTCACAAGTAGGTAGAGAGTTAATATCAGACATATCAAACATGCCCTCTCCCACTAGCTTGTTCATCCTCCTTGAGGAAATATGACCTAGCCTAGCGTGCCAAAGGTTTGCCGGGTTTTGGCTATCGATTTTTCTTTTGTTTGTTGTTGCCGGTTTATCAACATAATTTATTGGAACGTCTTTTAGTTTTAAGTTGTATAGATCGTTTTCAAGTTGTCCATTTCCAATCAAACATTCATTCTTGTAAATATTGCAAATCTCATTCACAAAATTGCAAGAATAACCATCTCTATCAAGCATAGAAACAGAAATAATGTTTTTAATCAAATCCGTAACAAATAAAACATCTCTTAAAAGTAACTTAAAACCGTTCTGCAAAATTAAATAAACATCTCCCACGGCTTTAGCTTCAACTCTGGAACCATTTCCGAGCCTCAGCTGGGTCTCTCCCATCCTAAGCCTGCGACTTCTTGTCATCACCTGCAAATCATTGCAAATGTGAGATCCACATCCGGTATCCAATACCCAAGAAGTAGTATTAAGTGAAACATTTATTTCAATATAGAACATACCCTTTGCAGTTCGCAACTGCTCTAGATATTCCTTGCAGTTACGCTTCCAATGACCGGGCTTCTTGCAGTAATGACAAACATCCTTGGATTTTTCCATGTTTGAAGCCTTTGTCTTGTACTTCTTCTCGGGTTCGATTTTCTTGGGTGGGGCAGAACGTTTCTTACCCTTTGTACTTGGCCCCTTCTTAGCAGAAGAAGAGGAGCCCACCAAGAAAGCCGGTTTATCCTTCTTTAATGTGAATTCATATGTCACAAGCATATTGACCATCTCTTCAAGGGAGGCCTCTATCTTGTTCATATTGAAATTTACCACAAATTCGTCAAACGAAGAAGGAAGAGACAGAAGTAGTAAGTCCACGTTGAGTTCATGCTCCAACACCAAATCAAGGGTTACCAACTTCTGTATGAGCCAAATCACTCGTACCCCATGATCACGGACCGAAGTCCCTTCACGCATGCGACACGTCATTAGCTCCTTTACAGTAGCGAACCTTTCAGCCCTCGATTGAGCCCCAAAAAGTTCCTTGAGTTGAACGTGAATGTCAGCAGCATTCACGGTGTCCTCAAATCGCCTCTGGAGTTCATCAGACATCGAGGCTTGCATATAGCATTTGGTCTTGATATCATGGTCCCACCATGTATCAAGCTTGGCTAACTCCTCCGGACTTACGTCAGCTGGTGCTTCCTTCGGAGGAGATTTTTCTAACACGTAGAGCATCTTCTCCGAAGTCAAGACAATCTTCAACTTACGGAACCATTCCGTATAGTTTGCGCCAGTCAACTTATTTTGTTCGAGGATCGAGAAAAGTGGATTACGCGAATTCATCTTATGAAATACTGAAAAGAAACAGACAAATATCAGTGATTGTTTAAGCAATGTACTAAGACATAAAATAGGCGAAATTTATTTTATGAATCTCACTCCCACTATTTTAACGATTTCACTACCCTCTAGTGAAAACGGGAAACTTTTTTCCTTAGTGAGAACATGGAGTCCAATTGACAAACTTATGGTCCCGAATAATATCAGCCAACCATAATTTTCAAAAGGTAGAGCCCAATTGCTTCCAAAGCAACCTCCATGTTTTTATCTCATGTCCAATAAGGGCCCAATAATATGACGCCGTTTATTGTGACATGTCAAGATGACCCATCAATATTAAGTTGTGATGGACGGTCGCCATGTGGATCCCCCAATAATATGAGCCGATCCCATGGGAGTTCCACCCAACTTACAACATGTGTCGATCCAATGTACAGCTTTCCGACGAACGGGCCCCCCCAATAATATGAGCCGGACCGTATCCGCGGGTAGCATCTCATACATTGATCGTTGATGGAAGGTAGGAACATTTAAACAAATTTAAATTTCCTTTATTTATCTTGATATCAATTTTAAATCATATTTAAAATGAGGGATTTTAATTATAAAAATTTGTCTCATCATTTTTAAAATTTTTGTATGCTTGCCGGATTCACACAATTATGTCTAAAACATGCATACAACTATAATATCACATATTATATAGGATGATCGATTCCATTTCTAATCGACCCGTGGTTGCCAATCACGAGTCTTAGTCCAATCCTAGGTAATATGCAGTATGCAATGCAATCCTATTACATTTGCTTCCAATTTACATTTCTTCTGTCTTTATTGTCTGCTGGGCCCACCTCCATCTTCAAATCTTGATCTCCCACTAAATCTAATGTATTTACAATAAATAACAATGACAAGTAGGGGATACATTAAGGGGTGGGAACGGGCCATAAACCAAGCCCACTTTTATTACATATGACATTCATATTGGGCCATAAACCAGGCCCATTAATAAAACCAACAACAATAAAACAAATGTAAATTCCTAACATACACCTACAAAATTGGTCATGGCAATCGATCATCCTTATCCAATAACATTTAATTCAAAATTAATTTATTGGATAACATGCATTGGCAATTTAAATTTAAAAGGATAAAATCATATTTCATACAAAAATCTTATTTTACATACAAAATCATATTTTATCTTTTTATCAAATAAAATCATATTTTATCTATAAAATCCAATTTTATACATAAAATCATATTTTACTCAATATATCCATAAGATCATATCTTATCATCAATTGTACCAAAAATAATTAATTTCAAAATTCAATTTAAGGATAAAATATTAAAATTTTCCAAAAATTCAAATTTATCCAAAAATCAATTTTAAAATTTTCGGACTCGAACAATTCGATCCGACGCCTCGTGGACCAATCAAAACAATTTTCGATCGGACCAAAAATAGAATTTTAACATATTAAAATTTAATTTAAAAATTAAAAATTAATTTTTCCGCGGGCTGCCCGGGACATTCCCGGGCCAGGCAGCCCGGCTGCCCTAGGGCAGCGATCACATCGCTGCCCATGGGCAGCGCCGAGCGCTACCCTGCGCTGCACCGGGCAGCGCCGTGCGCTGCCCTGGGCAGCGATCCAATCGCTGCCCGGGTTTTTGCCCGAAAATTTTTTTTTATTTTTAAAATATTTATTTTGTTTCAAAAACCGAGGCCTAAAAAAATTTTTTGTACAATCGATTAATTTAATCGCTTGATCTGAGCAACCTGGCTCTGATACCACTGTTGGAGAACGCGGCGATCAGATCAATTAGGATTGATACCCGGTGCAGCGGAAGTTTAAAAATTTTTTGTATGGAACGATTCCATAATAGATATCAACCTTACAATTAAATTGTGTGTGTAAAAATTAAATAACAATTATAAAATTTTTACCTTTAATCTCGAATCGAGATTTTGGACACCAACAGATTTCTCTGCTCTTGTTGTATATCCCTGGAACTGATGGACGAACTGTTCTTCAATCAGGTCCACGAACGGATATTTAATCCCTCTGATAGATTGCACTAGAAAATCTATCAGAAGTTTCTACGAAGAGAATTAACGAATTTGATCCGTTAAACCAGACTGTAATTCAAAATTCACAGGCTGGATTTTCCCGAGTAGAGAGGGAAGGGGGGCGGCTACTTTAGAGAGAAAATACTAGGGTTTTCGAAAATTTGTGACCTGTTGTGTGTAATTTATGTACTGCAATAACTTATTTATAATGTAGGCCACTAACAGCTTAGGGCCCATTAGTCATAAGTTCAAGCCCGACAAGCAAAGCCCGCATGTTCAAAAATTAATATAAAATTCATCGTGACTCCGATTGATAAACAGATTTCACCAATGTGCACAGAAACCATTTCTGCACCTTTTAAAGTCAAGATAAATTTTTCTGAATCCGAATTCAGTGATTTCCAAAAATGGCCATCCCTATGTCATTTTAGGAAATCTTACTCCTCTACTCTCAAATAAGAAGTCCAACTTCTTCGTTCATTAAATTTAACTCTTTAAATTTAACTATCTCAACGGGGATTAAAAATCCATTACACTGTGTGACCCTCAATGGTTCAGGGATACAGCTAGCCGTGGGCTCACAACTCCTCGTGACTCGGAACAACAATTTCCGACTTGCCCATCGAATCATGGTAAGAGCGTCTAGCAACATCGCCCCATGATTCCCTAGGTATCACTGATAGTGCCTACAAGAACCAATAGATTTTGGTTAGCGTACAGTACGGTCCCTTCATCCATATATCCCGATCGAATCAACAACCATTGGTATATCGAGAGTCGTTCGAGATTCGATAACTATGCAATACATCTTGAAGATCAAATAGTGACATCGCATGTGCTACTAAGAAACCATTTCTTAAATCACATCATGTACTCTGGCCAGAGATTCGTCACACTAATATCTCCTCAGATCGCATAGGATATCCACACTCGCAAGTATGTGGTGAATCCTTGACAACAAAGCATCGACTCCTATATGTGTTGTAACTGTACCCAATCCCGACACCTGATGACCCCAATAGAGTCGGTAAACGAGTCAAAGCATAGTACTAGCATATAGAGTCTCAATGATGTCTCAAGTAGTAAGGACTAATGGTGTACAACCAAAACCGCGGACTATATCCACTCGATAAGTGATAACCACTTGGAAAGTCCGGATAGGGTAGTTCGATCATTCATCATATGAATATCCATTTGCATGCTTCGAACATCTCTATGTTCCTTACCAATGAAACGTGTTACTCTGCATCGCAAATGCTAGTCTCTAACTCGAGCGATCCTTATCCTTATTATCGGACGACTCAATCGACTAGGAACAGTTTAGAATATACAGTGACTATAAGATGTGTTTCATGATAGACATCCCCATGTTCTACCACATCTCTTACATACACTATAGTATATTCAAGGTCTTTATCAAAACAACAATAGTATATCACAATATAACAATATGAAGAAAGATAAAGTCATTGCCATCAATAAAAGTGTAAATTATATTAAACAAAAGATTGTTTATACAAAGAGTCATCAAAGCCCTCAGCCACAAGTTGGCTCACCGGGCACCCACTCTTTCATCACACACTCACATATACATGCTTACACCTATACTTACACACACTCAAACTTTATCCATAACTCAAGATTTAACCCTAACCCCAAAATACACCCATTCTCATGCCTAACACACACACACACACATTCACGATTTCTTTCTCCTCCAACAGCACACCGCCATCGACTTTCATCTTCTCTTCAACCACGTCGCCGCAGCTTCCCTTTTTCTTCAATCTCCAGCGTAGCTTCATAGCGGCGAGCAGAGCAAGCTGTTTCCCCTTTGTTCGAGCTCGATTCCAGCTCAGTCTAGTGCTCCGATCGGCAATAGATCTTAAGTTTTTGTTTCCTTCGAAATTTTTGTAGCTTAGGCTATGATATGGGCTTCTTTTCTCACCTTCTAGATTAATATATCGTGTGTTTGGCTTGTGTTTCATTTCATGGTTTTTCAAAAAATCAGCAATGCCCTGTTCGAATATTTCTGCCAAAATTTTTCCACTTTCATGCTTGAGGAATTATGATATTATGATGCCTTGTTTAGGATTGAAATGAGTATAAATTTGAAATGGTGATTGCATTGATGCCTTGTTCTTTTCGAAATTTCAGAAAATTTTGGCATATGGTTTGATTAGAAATTTGTGTGTTTTTCTTTTTTCATGTATAGGAACTACCATGGGTGAGAATGTAGCTCACATGGAATGTTTCTTAGGATGGCTTGAAGTTAGATTGTAAGTGGGAGTTGAGGAACGCATCGAATTGGCTGGAGATTGGACTCGGTTTTGGGTGTTATTAAAGGCTGTCATATCAAGATAAGTTGACCTGGTTGGGGTGAGTTCTTGGGGGTTTGAGATAAGCCTAAGTGTTGGTCTTGATCCTAGGTTAGTGGCTTGGAACTTGGGAGACATATAGCTAAGTTTTTGGTTGAGTATGAAAACAAGACTTGAGCAGAAATTTGGCAATGTTTGACCTTTCCGGAAAATTATGACTAAGGCATGGTTAAAATTAGAATTTGGTTAAGGGCTCGGGTATGGAATTAGCCTAGGATGTTAGGAATATTTTGGTTTAAGCGGGGATTAATTCGGTTAAGTTTTGATTGCGTTTGAGGCATTTGAATAAATAGGTGCAGAATTTTAGACTTTTAAGCTTGCTGTCCGGAATTTGAATTTATAGCTTGGTTACACAGGGAATGTGTGTTGATGATGACTTCTTTATTTAGTACTAAGTGTGTGGGAGTTATGGTTTCAAGCAAAATCTTTTTTGAATAAGAATTTAGTGAGTTGTAAGCTTTACGGGTGAACTGCTCGAAATGTCCTAAGCACAAATTTATTGTTTAGATTCACATCCTTGGTTTGCTCCCTATATCACCATCCCGGTCATCCATATTTGAGTCTCTTGCATGATTATCGAGTAAATTTTTACGAGTATGTTACATCTACATATGCATGTTAAGTCCCTAAATCAAGAATGAAAGAAAATATTTTTATGAACGAAGTGAGATGATTATGACTATAGTAAAGTATGGGTTTGGACGGGCTGGGAGACGTTCTGTCTTCCCTTACTACCTGATGCGTATGGACGGGCTGGGAGAAGTCTTGGCTTCCCTTACCAAATTTATGGATTTGGACGGCCTGGGAGAAATCTTGGCTTCCCTTACCACCTACAGGGCAAGACGGGTTGGGAGATATCCTGACTTCTTTGCGGCATAGTATACTGCAGCCATGATCGAGATCGAAAGTACAGAGTCACAATTCAAGGATCTAAGTTTAAAATTTATATGACTATGTTTCAGTACAGTTTATGCAGTTACATTGATTATGTTAGACTTAGCCATGCATATGTTATATTCATGTTCTCTTTCTCTTTTTTTAGAAGTCTATTTTTGTTTAAAGATAAGGGCACAAAGTATTTTTAGTACAAGTTATTTTTAATTGCGTGTGCATGTATGTATATATTACTCGTTATTTTCCTAATATTCTTGTTGGGCCTCAAGGCTCACAACATCTTCTTGGTGCAGGTATAGGTTATCATTGAGATTGAGGGACATGACTATCGAGTGGACTGCGATGCGGGCACGGCACATCCCTCTGACCTATGCTGGTCTTCCGCAAAAGTTTATTTTAGTTAATTTATTAAATGTAAATGTAAAAAAATTTGTAGAATTTTTTTGGGCACATATGTATCAAATCGTTTAAGTTTTGGATGTTAGGAGTGTAAAATCTCTTTCTTGGGTTCTCGTTATTTCTCGGTCTAGTTTACTTGTGTTGTCGGTTGTATTCATTTTATTTTATTTGTTGTTTGGGACAGGCGGGTTGTTATTTAAATAGATAGGTCATGCTGAAATTTTTAAAATTTTTTAAAAATCTGTATTATATTCAATAATTAATTATAAGAAGTAGTTAGTCATTTCAGAAAGAGTTTGTGTGTATATAGAGATAGTTAATGACTAGTTATGGTCTTAGCAGAAGTGTTATCGCTAAGATTCGTAGTCAGCAATGTAGTCAGAATTAAAATTCGACGAGTAGTCAGGAGACTACAGTAATCTTGTGATATTCGGGTTAGATATCAGAGGGATTGTGTTAATAGCCAGCTAGTAGCTATTACTATACAATCAGTTACTAAGATCACACCAGTTAATTGAAAAGTGAGTTCTCAGTAAACTCCTATGTGATCTGATAAGAGTTCAGATGATCTTGCGAAATCGGTAAGGCGATTCAGGATTTCGATGACTGGGCAGACAGTGAAGTTTCTGGCCGTGGTCGGAAATGTGTCAAGATTCAGTATCAGTCGATAGACATGTTAGTCCATGTTAGAGGAAGATTGATGTCTTTATTTGCAAGAAGATTCTTTCATGTGCCGGCGGACACATGATTTTTGAAGTAATTACTAGTCGATGGTATTGGATTGTTTTCAATAACGGTGAATTACTGAGAGTGGTCAGTGATGTTTTCGTAGTTTCAGTGGAACTGCGGAATGGTGTCAAGAGTTTGAGTTGTCAAAAGCTGCTCGACCAAACACTCAAGAAGGGTCTGTAGTATGTTCTCGGGATTACCCTAGATTTCAAGGACGAAATCTTTTAAGGGAGGGAGAATGTAGTGACCCGTATCAAGAATTAATCATTAAGTGGTAATTAATCATGTGATCATATTTATATTAAGTAAATCATGATTAAAGAAATTATAGACAAGTCTAAGGAGTTCAAAAATGGATCAAGGACACTCGTAAATAGCCAGGTGAGTTCCAAGTCTTCGGAGGGATCGGAGGCAATGTTCATAGTTTAAAAGCTCTGTTGAGTTCGGACGCTCCGATCAGTTGCAGGGCCATCTTTCCAAATATTATGACATCCATGATGTCAGGGTTCGGAGGCTCCGAAGGTGGATCGGAGGCTCCAAACTAGTGTCGGCAAATGTCCTCTAGAAACTAGACATGTGGTTGGCTGAGGGAGTTTGGACGCAGGGATCGGAATCTCCGATCAGGATCGGAGGCTCCGAGCATGCGATCGAACGCTTCGATCTCCGTCTATTTAAGGGGGGTTTCCAAGCTCATTTTGTAACACCCGGTATTTTAAATACGTAAATCCGCATGCATAATTAGGATATTTAATTATTTAAATTTTAGATTTATGGGTTAAATAATTATGTGAATTATTTGTGCATGATTTAATTTATTTTTAAGCATTTAACCCATAATTAGTGATTTTTATGATTTTTAGTATTTTAATTATTTTATCGCGTTGACGGGACCGTGGACGGACGAGATGACAACTTTCCACCCAAATTATTTTATGAGCCTTTTTAGAGCCCTAAAATATTATTTTGAGTTTTATTATCTCAAAATTTTAAGTATTTAATTTTATATAATTTTAGGAGTCCATTTTATTCAAAATTAGCCAAAATATTGACTTTTTAGTATTTTTAAAATTTCCTTAATTTAATATTTCGGGATTTTTATTTTAGTATCAGATTTTTTTTTAAGTATTAGTTGGAGCTTTTAAGTTATATATTTTAGTTTTAAAACCATTATTAATATTTAATTATCCTAAAACCTATTTTAATTAAAAAATATAAAACCCCAAAACCTAATCTACCCAAACCACCCGATCACTCACCTTATTCAGCCGTCACTCCATCTCCTCCATCTTCATCTTCTTCATCTAGCAATCCTCGAGAACTCCATAGCTCGGTTTTGAAGGGGTGTTCATCGTTCGTCGTCCCGGGAAACGTTCTACACAATTCGTTCTTTGAATTCATCGGTGAAAGGCATGATTCTTTCTCTTAATTTCGTGCCATATCAGTATATTACATGTGTGTTGTGTGTGCATCGAAAATTATTAAGAATTTTCAGAAATCTATTCGGGTGTTGGTTGTATGCGCATTGTTCTTTGGTTTCTTAATCATGCTCACGTTTTTGGTTAACCATGGCTGGTATGACTGCTGGTCAGGATCCTAGGAGGTGTGGGGATGGCCTGGACTCGAGTGGCTCGAGTGGTTCGAGCCAAACGAGCCCAGGAAACCAGCTGATGCAGTTTCGGTCATAGGCGTGCGCAGGTTAGGGTTACAGGAAGGTGGCTGGGGCTCGGCTCTGTGGGTTGCATGGAGCTGGGCCAGGGTCTAGGTTCGAACCGCCCAGACGTGGGCTACGTCTGGGCGGCGGGGCTCCGGCCAGGGTGGCCGGAGCAGGGCGTCAGCAGCCCTAGAAGGGCTGCTGCTCGCGGCCGCGGCTGCAGGGAAAGATGGGCTATGGGTTAAGGGTTAGGTTTGGGTTCCGGGTCGGGTCTGGTTAGTTGTGGGTCAAGTTAAGTGGGTTCGGGTTCGGGTTTGGTGGGCCGGGCTCGAGTCTTTTTATTTTTAAAATATTTTATGAATTAATGGGTTTTTGGATCAATTAATTTGTAATAAAATTATTTGGACTCCCAAATAATTTTATTTGGACTTTTAAAATTTTAATTAAGTTAGTCCATTAATTTTATGGGCTTTTAAGCCCATAAAAGTTATTGGGCCAGTCTTTGGGCTTTTGGGCCCATTGGGACAGTTTAATTTGTTATTGGGCCTAGAATATTTTTATGGTCTTTAAATTATTTAATTGGGCTTAGAATAATTTTTATTGGGCTTAAGTATGTTATTGGGCCAGTTTCAGTGATTAATGGGCCAGATTTAAGTAAATGGACTTGAGTGTTAGGGCCAGCAGTCCAGGACCATCCATGAGAAAATTGCATGTGTCCTGATTAGATATTTAATTATTTTCATGCATTGAAGTTATTTTAATATTTATATGTTAGTAAGAAATTTAAATTAAATATATATGAAGGACACACATTTTAATTAAGTACATGCATTCATGAAATAATTTTATGCATAATTAAATGTTTAAGGTTGAGTAATAATAAAATATTTTATGTTGGAAGTTGAAGTAGTGTGACAATTTAAGGGGGATTCGTCCCCATATGTGACCTATTGAAGGGTAGTTTACTGCCAATTTAAGAGGTGATTCGTCACCGCCACGTACGTTGGTTTCCACGCTGATCAGTATTTAATGTATGATTTAAGGTTACACTACGGATACAACCATGCGATGTTAGAAAATAATTACTCAACAATATTTATGTATTATGTTATTTAAGTTAAGTTAAGTTATGTTATGTTATGAAATTTTCAAGCATGCTCATTCATGTATATGTATGTATTAGTATTTAATTATTTTAAATTATTTTAAACCCTTGTTATGTTAGCATGTTGGGCCTCTAGGCTCACTACACTGGTATGGTGCAGGTGAGTACGTTGAGGATGAGGTTGTACCCACCGGAGGCGAGGATGTATGAGCGGGCATGCAGTGACCCCGTGACCGTGATAGATGTCTGAGTCACATGCATGTTTTATTTATGTCAGCATGTTACATTTTATATTATTTTTTCAGTGGTTGTGAGTTTTGAATATTTTATTGAATATTGTCAGTGCATGCAAATTTTAATCATTTTATTTATGCAGTATTTTTAATTAAATGTTTGACTCAGATATTTATTTTATTTTAAAGAATGCATTTTTATTTAAGTATTTAATCGTTTATTTATTTATTTATTTTTAAATCTTTTTATTCTGTGCATATATGTATGGGCATATATGTACATATTTTATTTAGTAAGTATATATATAAAAAAAAAAAAAAAATTCCGCATATTTATTTATTAATTATAGAGTTAGGATCGTTTTAGTTGGTATCAAAGCACGGTCCTCGGAGGGGTCATTACTGCTATGCGAGCTCAGAAATCCACGCTACCAGTCTGTAAGTTTTAAGTGTTTATAGCATGATTTAATTCTTTGGATTTAAGTTAGTATTACTTTTAAACAACTTAGTTATGCATGACGATTTACGTAAAGAAATATGTGGTGGTGCAGAATGCCTCCGAGACCAGCTAACAGACGTGGGGGACCTCCACCTCCACCTCCACCTCCACCTCCACCTCCGCAGAACCCTATTGCAGCATTGGAGCAGGCCAATGCAAATATGATGGCAGGGATTACTGCTCTGTTAGAGCAGCAGGCTACTCGTCCCAGGTTGTCCCACGAGGAGGACGTTGCTGAGAGGTTCCAGAAGAAGGGACCCAAGGAGTTTGTTGGTACCACCGATCCTTTGGTGGCGGAGGGATGGATTCGCTCTCTGGAGTCCATCTTTGCTTATATGGGAATCACAGACACCGACAGGGTGAACTGTGCGACGTACATGCTGCGGGGTGATGCAGCGCTCTGGTGGGAGGGTGCAGCCAGGGGAGTTCACCTTCCTACACTGACCTGGGCAGAGTTTAGGCGTATCTTCTACGCCAAGTACTTCACTGAGGATGTGCGCAGTCGCATGATCCGAGAGTTTATGAGGCTCCGTCAGGGGGACAAGACAGTGGTTGAGTATGTGAGACAGTTCGAGAGGGGCTGTCACTTTGTGCCTCTGATTTCAGATAGTCCACCAGAGAAGTTGAGGCAGTTTGTGGAGGGTTTGAGGGCGGATATCAAGCATGATGTTCGCATGGCAGACGTTCTTACTTATGAGTCTGCAGTCAGTAGAGCCTTGCGTTCCGAGGAGGGTCGGAGAGAGATTCAGATAGAGCAGCAGGGGAAGAGGCAGTTTCAGGCTGGGTATCAGCGACCATCTTCGCAGCCTCCTGCGAAGAAGCAGTATACAGGGCCGGCTAAGGGCCCGAATCCATAGCAGAGGCCACAGCAGCAGAGGGGCGGGGCCCCTAATGCCATAGCTTATCCTACTTGCCCGAAGTGCCAGAAGATGCATTCGGGACCTTGTCTATTGGGAGAAGGAGTTTGCTACCACTGTAGGGAGCCAGGACATCAGATAGCTAACTGCCCGAGGAAGAAGAACACCGCTGGTAGGGTGTTTGTGATGCAGGCCGAGGAGGTAGATCCAGACACCTCCTTGATCACCGGTATATCTTATCCCTAGCATTTTAATAATTTTCCTTTGGTTAAAAATTTCGTCTTTAATTTGGAATTTGTTGTTATTTGGGTTATTTAACTGCATGTTAGAATAGGAAGCATGTTTTACTTGTGATTAGAATTAAGAATTTGTAGTGACTCGTTGGGGAAAAATTTAGTAGTGGTATGAAACTGTTGGGAATTTTCTGCGTGCAGGGAGAATTCTAGTTGGAGGCAACTCCACGTTTGCATTGCTAGATTCAGGGGCTACGCATTCGTTTATCTCCCTGGAGTTTATCAGGCAGGTAGGCATCACACCTGAGAGTAGTGACAGTGGGTATGATGTTACTATGCCGTCAGGGCAGATTATTTCTACCTCGAAGGTTATTCGAGGACTGGAGTTGGAGCTGCAGGGACACTCCATTCGAGCAGATGTAGTAGTTTTGCCTTTAAGTGGATTCGATTTGATTTTGGGCATGGACTGGTTGACAGTCAATGGAGCTTCGATTGATTTTCGTCAGAGATCAGTGTCAGTGAGACCTACAGTAGGCGACCCGTTCACTTTTCATGCATCTCAGAGCAGTGATATTCCTCAGGTGATATCTCATATTCAGGCGAGGAAGTTGTTGAGACGGGGTTGCCAGGGGTTTCTAGCGAGTATTGTCACGACTTCAGAGCCATCTAGCAGATCATTATCAGATATAGAGGTGGTTCGTGACTTTCCGGATGTCTTTCCGGAGGATGTTGCTGGAATTCCACCAGTGAGAGAGGTGGAGTTCAGCATCGACTTAGTGCCAGACACCGTGCCTATCTCTAAGGCACCTTACAGACTTGCTCCTACCGAGATGAAAGAGTTGAAGGAGCAGATTCAGGAGTTGTTAGAGAAAGGCTTTGTTCATCCTAGATTTTCTCCGTGGGGGGTTCCGGTGTTATTTGTGAAGAAGAAGGATGGCAGTATGAGACTGTGCATCGATTACCGAGAGCTCAACAGGGTCACAGTGAAGAACAAGTATCCACTGCCGAGGATAGAGGATTTATTTGACCAGTTGCAGGGAGCTTCAGTGTTCTCCAAGATCGATCTGCGATCTAGTTTTCATCAGTTGCGTGTCAGAGATGCAGATGTGTCCAAGACTGCTTTCAGGACACGATATGGGCATTACGAGTTCTTAGTGATGTCATTTGGGATGACCAATGCTCCAGCGGTTTTCATGGATCTCATGAACCGAGTCTTTCATCCGTATCTAGATCAGTTCATCATAGTCTTTATTGATGATATTTTGATCTATTCTAGGAGCATCGAGGAGCATAGACAGCATCTTCAGACAGCCTTGCAGACTTTGAGGGAGCATCGGTTGTATGCCAAGTTCAGCAAGTGCGAGTTTTGGCTTGAGCAGGTGGCATTTCTTGGCCACATTATTTCGAGAGATGGGATTGCAGTTGATCAGTCTAAGGTTGAGGCAGTGCAGAATTGGGGTATTCCGAAGAATTCTTCAGAGATTCGCAGTTTCTTGGGTTTGGCAGGATATTATAGGAAGTTCATCAAGGGTTTTTCCTCTATTGCAGTACCCTTGACTTCCTTGACCAAGAAGAATGCGAAGTTTATCTGGAGTTCAAACTGTCAGAGGAGCTTCGATCAGCTGAAGGAAGCACTCACTACTGCACCAGTGTTAGCGATGACAGTACCACACGAGGAGTTAGTGGTGTACACCGACGCGTCTAAACTAGGTTTAGGCGCAGTGCTTATGCAGTGTGGTAAGGTTATTGCGTATGCGTCGAGGCAGCTGAAGATTCATGAGCAGAACTACCCGACGCATGACTTGGATTTGGCAGCAGTGGTCTTCGCTTTGAAAATCTGGAGGCACTATCTGTATGGCGAGAAGTGCAAGATTTTCACTGACCACAAGAGTCTCAAGTACTTCTTCACACAGAAGGAGTTGAACATGAGACAGCGCAGATGGTTGGAGTTGGTGAAGGACTATGATTGTGACATTAGCTACCATCCGGGTAAAGCTAATGTAGTGGTCGATGCTTTGAGTCGGAAGTCGTCAGTGGTATCATGTTTGACCGTACAGTTACCACTACAGAGCGAGATTCAGAGATTTGGCTTGGAGTGTTATCCGAGTGGCCATGCACCGAGCTTGTCAGTGTTGACGGTGCAGCCAGTTCTGCGAGATCGGATTAGAGAGGGACAGTCTACTGATGAGGAGTTGCAGCGATGGAGACAGAGAGATGAGGCTAGAGGTAATCTCTTGTATACAGTGGAGGATGGTATCGTTCAGTACCGTGGTAGGATGTGGGTACCGAACGTTGATCAGTTGAGAGCTGAGATTTTAGCAGAGGCTCACACATCTCCGTACTCCATTCACCCCGGAAGTACGAAGATGTACAAATATTTGCAGCTATTGTATTGGTGGCCCGGGATGAAGAGTGACATCGGGAGAGTGGTGTCAGAGTGCTTGACTTGTCAGCAAGTCAAGGTAGAGCATCAGCGTCCAGCAGGACTTCTTAGACCTCTTCCTATTCCGGAATGGAAATGGGAGAATATTACGATGGACTTTGTGGTTGGCTTACCGAGGAGTGCCAGAGGTTGCACAGCGATTTGGGTGATTGTGGATAGACTCAACAAGTCAGCTCATTTCTTTCCGGTGAGGACTACTTATACTTTGACACAGTATGCAGAGCTTTACATCAGAGAGATTGTTAGACTGCATGGCATACCAGTGTCAATTGTGTCAGACAGAGATCAGAGATTCACATCTGCGTTTTGGAAGAGTCTGCACACAGCTTTGGGGACGAGGCTTTTGTTCAGTACAGCATTTCATCCCCAAACAGATGGTCAGTCTGAGAGGGTGATCCAGGTTCTCGAGGATCTTCTGAGAGCTTGTGTCATTGATTTTCGGGGCTCTTGGGAGACTAGACTGCCATTAGTGGAGTTTACCTATAACAACAGTTTTCAGTCGTGTATAGGTATGGCTCCTTATGCAGCATTGTATGGGAGGAGATGCAGATCTCCTGTGCATTGGGATGAGGTGGGTGAGCGGATTTTACTGGGTCCTGAGATTGTGCAGCAGACAGCTGACATAGTGACTCAGATTCGAGATCGGATGAGGACAGCTCAGAGTCGGCAGAAGAGTTATGCAGATGCCAGACAACGAGATTTGGAGTTCGCTGTAGGTGATCACGTGTTCCTGAAGGTGTCACCTATGAAGGGAGTAGTGCGTTTTGGCCGGAGAGGCAAGCTTAATCCGAGGTATATAGGGTCATTCGAGATCTTGGAGAGAGTTGGCACGTTGGCCTACCGTTTAGCTCTACCTCCAGGGCTAGCGGCAGTGCACAACGTTTTCCATGTATCTATGCTTCGGAGATATGTCTCCAACCCGTCGCATGTGTTGGATTTCGAGCTCTTACAGTTGCCACCAGATCTAGTGTATGAGGAGAGGCCAGTGCGGATCTTGGCTAGGGAGGAGCGGAGGCTTAGGACGCGGGTCATACCGATGGTCAGAGTCTAGTGGCTGAATCACTCGGAGGAGGAAGCTACTTGGGAGACCGAGGCAGATATGAGGACTCGCTACCCGGAGTTGTTCGGGTAAGTACTTTAATTTCGAGGACGAAATTCAATTTAAGGGGGGGAGAATTGTAACACCCGGTATTTTAAATACGTAAATCCGCATGCATAATTAGGATATTTAATTATTTAAATTTTAGATTTATGGGTTAAATAATTGTTGGAAAAACTGGCGGTCAGATCAATCACGATTGATACCCGGTGCAGCGGAAGTTTAAAATTTTTATCATGGAACAATTCCATGGTGTGGGTATCAACCGTTTACGATTAAATTATTGTGTGTGTAAAATTTAAATAACAGTTATTAAATTTTACCTTCAATCTCGCAACGAGATTACTGGACACCAACAGATTTTATCTGCTCTTGTTGTCTCTCCCTGGAACCGATGAACTCCTTCAATCAGGTCCACGAACAGAGGTTTAATCACTCTGATAGATTGCACTAGAAAATCTATCAGAAGTTTTCTGCGAAGAGATTACACGAATCTGATTCGTTATTCCTGACCGCGATTCAAAATCACAGACCGGAATTTTCTCGGGCAGAGGGGGAGGGGACGGCCGAAATTTTCTTTTAGAGAGACTAGGGTTTTCGATTTTTTTGCTCTCAAAAATTATGACCTGTCGTGTGTAATTTCTGTACTGAAATAACTTATTTATAATGCAGGCCACTAACACCTTAGGGCCCATTAATCATAAGCTGGGGCCCGACAAGCAAAGCCCGCTCGTTCAGAAATTAATATAAAATTCATCGTGACTCCGATTGATGAACTGATTTCACCAATGTGCACAGAAACCATTTCTGCACATTTTAAAGTCAAAATAAATTTTCCTGAATCCGAATTCAGTGGTTTCCAAAAATGTCCATCCCTATGTCATTTTAGGAAATCCTACTCCCTTACTCTTATTTAAGAAGTCCAACTCCTTAGTTCATTAAATTTAACTCTTTAAATTTAACTATCTCAACGGGGATTAAAACTCCATTACACTGTGTGACCCTCAATGGTTCAGGGATACAGCTAGCCGTGGGCTCACAACTCCTTGTGACTCGGAACAACACTTTCCGACTTGCCCAACGAATCATGGTAAAGCGCCTAGCAACATCGCCCCATGATTCCCTAGGTATCACTGATAGTGCCTACAAGAACCAGTAGATTTTGGTTAGCGTACAGTACGGTCCCTTCATCCATATATCCCGATCGAATCAACAACCATTGGTATATCGAGAGTCGCTCAAGATTCGATAACTATGCAATACATCTTGAAGATCAAATTAGTGACATCGCATGTGCTACTAAGAAACCATTTCTTAAATCACATCAAGTACTCTGGCCAGAGATTCGTCACACTAATATCTCCTCAGATCGCATAGGATATCCACACTTGCAAGTATGTGGTGAATCCTTGACAACAATGCATCGACTCCTATATGTGTTGTAACTGTACCCAATCCCGACACCTGATGACCCCCATAGAGTCGGTAAACGAGTCAAAGCACAGTACTAGCATATAGAGTCTCCATGATGTTTCAAGTAGTAAGGACTAATGGTGTACAACCAAAACCGCGGACTTTATCCACTCGATAAGTGATAACCACTTGGAAAGTCCGGATAGGGTAGTTCGATTATTCATCCTATGAATATCCATTTGCATGCTTCGAACATCTCCATGTTCCCTACCAATGAAACGTGGTACTCCGCATCGCAAATGCTAGTCTCAAACTCGAGCGATCCTTATCCTTATTATTGGACGGCTCAATCGACTAGGAACAGTTTAGAATATACAGTGACTATAAGATGTATTTCATGATAGACATCTCCATGTTCTACCACATCTTACATACACTATAGTATATTCAAGGTCTTTATCAAAACAACAATAGTATATCACAATATAACAATATGAAGTAATATAAAGTCATTGCCATTAAAAAGTGTAAATAATATTAAACAAAAGATTGTTTATACAAAGAGTCATCAAAGCCCATAGCCACACAGTTGGCTCACTGGGCACCCACTCTTACAATCTCCCACTTGCCCTATAGCCAACTAGTCATACTACGTAGACCCATTGCTTCGCGATGTTTGTCAAACAATGGTCCTGGCAAGGGCTTAGTAAGCGGATCAGCGATATTGTCTGCAGAGGCCACTCGTTCGACAGTGATGTCTCCTCTTTCCACAATCTCCCGGATGATGTGGTATTTCCTCAGTACGTGTTTGGATCTTTGATGAGACCTTGGTTCCTTTGCTTGAGCAACGGCACCCGTGTTGTCGCAGTACACCGGGACTGGACCAACAAATTTAGGAATGACGCCCAACTCTTGGACGAAATTCCTCATCCAAACGGCCTCTTTAGCAGCAGCTGATGCTGCAATGTATTCAGCCTCAGTAGTGGAATCCGCTGTGGTGTCCTGCTTGGA
This sequence comes from Henckelia pumila, assembly GCF_033568475.1. Lineage (NCBI taxonomy): Eukaryota > Viridiplantae > Streptophyta > Magnoliopsida > Lamiales > Gesneriaceae > Henckelia > Henckelia pumila. The sequence continues at coordinate 91,452,450 of NC_133123.1, read as the reverse complement.
ACTCTTCCAAGAGACAGCACCGCCATTGAGCATGAACACAAATCCAGAGGTAGACTTCGAGTCATCCACATCACTTTGGAAGCTAGAGTCGGTATAGCCTTCCAGTTTGAGTTCTCGTCCTCCATAAACCATGAACATATTCTTAGTCCTTCGCAAGTACTTAAGAATGTCCTTCACGGCTTTCCAATGCATTTGACCAGGATTAGACTGATATCTGCTCGTGACACTCAGAGCAAATGCTACATCCGGTCTGGTAGATATCATCCCATACATGATACTACCTATAGCTGACGCATATGGTACATGTGTCATATTCTCTATCTCTTCATCAGTCTTGGGACACATAGACTTGGATAGAGAAACTCCATGACACATGGGTAGATGTCCTCTTTTGGACCCATCCATTGAAAACCGTTTCAATATGGTATCGATGTAGGTTGATTGAGTGAGTCCTATCATTCTCTTAGATCTATCTCTATAGATCTGAATCCCTAGAATGTAGGATGCCTCACCCAAATCCTTCATCGAAAATCTACCTGATAACCATATCTTCGTTGACTGCAACATCCCTACATCATTCCCAATGAGTAGGATGTCATCAACATAAAGTACTAAGAATGTCACCGCATCCTTAACTACTTTCTTGTACACGCAAGGTTCCTCCGGGTTCTTGATGAAACCAAAATCTTTAATTGTTTCATCAAATTTCTGGTTCCAACTTCTTGATGCTTGTTTTAGACCATAAATTGATCTCTGAAGCTTGCATACCTTATGCTCGCTTCCCATGGATGTGAACCCCTCAGGCTGCTTCATATAGATTTCTTCCTTAATGTCTCCATTAAGAAAAGCAGTCTTCACATCCATTTGCCATATCTCATAGTCATACCATGCAGCTATGGCAATAAGGATTCTTATGGACTTGAACATAGCAACTGGTGAAAAGGTTTCATCATAGTCAACTCCTTGCCTTTGAGTATAACCTTTCGCCACCAATCGTGCCTTGTAGGTCAATACCTTACCATCAGGCCCAAGCTTTCTTTTGTAGATCCATTTACACCCTATTGGAACAATTCCATCGGGAGGATCTACCAAAGACCAAACTTGGTTTGTATGCATCGAATCCAATTCTGACTGCATAGCTTCAAGCCATAAATTCGAATCCGCATCAGAAATTGCTTCCTTGAAGTTTCTTGGATCACATCCAATGTCGGGTTCATCTTGATCCCCTTCAAGAAGAAGACCATATCGAATAGGAGGTCTAGAAGTCCTCTCGGATCTTCTAGGTTCAGGCGTGTCCAGCAATGGTTCCTGAGGTGTAGGATCGTTATTTTGTATTTCGGGTTCTTCTCGAACTTCTTCGAGTTCCATCATCTCGCCTTTCTTATCCAATAAGAACTCCTTCTCCAAGAAGGTGGCATTCCTAGAAACAAACACCTTTGTTTCAGCAGGATAATAGAAATAATATCCGATTGAATTCTTCGGATACCCTACAAAATAACATAAGCTGGATCGACTATCCAACTTATCTCCCACTGTCCGCTTCACGTAAGCAGGACATCCCCAAATCCTCAAGTACGAATACTTAGGAGCTTTGCCATTCCATAACTCGTATGGTGTTTTGTCCACTGCTTTAGTGTGGACGTTGTTCAACAACAATACCGCCGTTTCAAGCGCATAGCCCCAAAACGAAGGTGGAAGCTCAGTGAAGCTCATCATAGATCGAACCATGTCCAACAAAGTTCGATTACGACGCTCCGATACACCATTAAGCTGTGGTGTCATAGGAGGAGTCCACTGAGAGAGAATCCCATTCTCTTTCAGATAGTCCAAAAACTCGGTACTCAAGTATTCTCCACCTCGATCCGATCGAAGTGCCTTAATACTTTTACCTAGCTTGTTTTCTACTTCAGCCTTGAATTCTTTGAACTTTTCAAATGCTTCAGACTTATATTTCATTAAATATAAATACCCATACCTTGAATAATCATCAGTAAAGGTAATGAAGTAGGTGTGGCCATGTTGAGTCCCTACTCTAAATGGACCACAAACATCTGTATGGATCAAATCCAACAGATTCTGACTACGCTCAGGTTTCCCCTTAAAAGGAGATTTAGTCATTTTTCCTTTTAGGCAGGATTCACAAGTAGGTAGAGAGTTAATATCAGACATATCAAACATGCCCTCTCCCACTAGCTTGTTCATCCTCTTTGAGGAAATATGACCTAGCCTAGCGTGCCAAAGGTTTGCCGGGTTTTGACTATCGATTTTTCTTTTGTTTGTTGTAGCCGGTTTATCAAAATAATTAATTGGAACGTCTTTTAGTTTTAAATTGTATAGATCGTTTTCAAGTTGTCCATTTTCAATTAAACATTCATTCTTGTAAATATTGCAAATCCCATTCACAAAATTACAAGAATAACCATCTCTATCAAGCATAGAAATAGAAATAATGTTTTTAATTAAATCTGGCACAAATAAAACATCTCTCAACAATAATTTAAAACCATTCTGCAAAATCAAACAAACATCTCCAATGGCCGTAGCTTCAACTCTGGAACCATTCCCGAGCCTCAGCTGGGTCTCACCCATTCTAAGCCTGCGACTTCTTGTCATCACCTGCAAATCATTGCAAATGTGAGATCCACATCCGGTATCCAATACCCAAGAAGTTGTATTAAGTGACATGTTTATTTCGATATAGAACATACCCTTTGCAGTTCCCAACTGCTCAAGATACTCCTTGCAGTTGCGCTTCCAATGACCCGGCTTCTTGCAGTAATGGCAAACATCCTTGGATTTTCCATTGTTTGAAGCCTTTGTCTTTTGCTTCTTCTCGGGTTCCACTTTCTTGGGTGGGGCAGAACGTTTCTTGCCCTTCATACTTGGCCCCTTCTTAGCAGAAGATGAGGAGCCCACCAAGAAAGCTGGCTTATCCTTCTTAAGTGTGGATTCATATGTAACGAGCATATTGACCATCTCTTCAAGGGTGGCCTCTATCTTGTTCATATTAAAATTTATCACGAATCCATCAAATGAAGAAGGAAGAGATAGAAGCAGCAAGTCCACATTGAGTTCATGCTCCAACACCAAATCAAGGGTCGCTAACTTCTGTATGAGCCAAATCACTCGTACCCCATGATCACGGACCGAAGTCCCTTCACGCATGCGGCACGTCATCAACTCCTTAACAGTAGAGAACCTTTCAGCCCTCGACTGAGCCCCAAAAAGTTCCTTGAGTTGCGTATGAATGTCAGCAGCATTCACCGTGTCCTCAAATCGCCTCTGGAGTTCATCAGACATCGAGGCTTGCATATAGCATTTGGTCTTGATGTCATGGTCACACCATGCATCAAGTTTGGCCAATTCCTCCGGACTTATGTCAGCTGGTGCTTCCTTCGGAGGTGCTTTCTCTAACACGTAGAGCATTTTCTCCGAAGTTAAGACAATCTTCAACTTCCGGAACCATTCCGTATAGTTGGCGCCAGTCAGCTTGTTTTGTTCGAGGATCGAGAATAAAGGATTTCGCGAATTCATTGTATGAAATACTGAAAAGGAAAACAGACATATATCAATGATTGTTTAACAATTTACTAAGACATAAAATAGGCGAATTTAATTTTATGAATCTCACTCCCACTATTTTAACGATTTCACCACCCTCTAGTGAAAACGGGAAACTTTTTCCTTAGTGAGAACATGGAGTCCAATTGACAAACTTATGGTCCCGAATAATATCAGCCAACCATAATTCTCAAAAGGTAGAGCCCAATTGCTTCCAAAGCAACCCCCATGTATTTACCTCATGTCCAATAAGGGCCCAATAATATGACGCCGTTTAAAGTGACATGTCAAGATGACCCACCAATATTAAGTTGTGATGGACGTTCGCCATGTGGATCCCCCAATAATATGAGCCGATCCCATGGGAGTTCCACCCAACTTACAACATTTGTCGATCCAATGTACAGCTTTCCGACGGACGGGCCCCCCCAATAATATGAGCCGGACCGTATCCGCGGGTAGCATCACATACATTGACCGTTGATGGAAGGTAGGAACATTTAAACAATATTTAAATTTCCTTTATTTATCTTGATATAAATTTTAAATCATATTTAAAATGAGGGATTTTATTTATAAAAATATTTGTCTCATCATATTTAATTTATTGCATGCATTGCCGGATTCACGCAATTTATGTCTAAACATGCATACAATCATAATATCACATATTATATAGGATGATCGATTCCATTTCTAATTGACCCGTGGTTGCCAATCACGGGTTTTAGTCCAATCCTAGGTAATATGCAGTATGCAAATGCAATCCTATTACATATGCTTCCAATTTACATTTCTTCAGTCTTCATTGTCTGCTGGGCCCACCATCTTCAAATCTTGATCTCCCACTAAATCTAATGTATTTACAATAAATAACAATGACAAGTAGGGGATACATTTTTAGGGGGTGGGAACGGGCTATAAACCAAGCCCACTTTTATTACATATGACATTCATATCGGGCCATAAACCAGGCCCATTAATAAAACCAACAATAATAAAGACAAAATGTAAATTCCTAACATACACCTACAAAATTGGTCATGGCAATCGATCATCCTTATCCAATAACATTTAATTCAAAATTAATTTATTGGATAACATGCTGTGGCAATTCAAATTTAAACAAGATAAAATCATATTTTATATATAAAATCTCATTTCACATATAAAATCATATTTTATCTCTATATCAAATAAAATCATATTTTATCTATAAAATCCAATTTTACAAATAAAATCATATTTTACTTAATATATCATAAGATCATATCTTATCATCAATTGTACCAAAATAATTGATTTCAAAATTCAATTTACGGATAAAATATTAAAATTTTCCAAAAATTCAAATTTATCCAAAATCAATTTTAAAATTTACGGACTCGAACAATTCGATCCGAAATCTCGTGAACCAATCAAAAACAATTTTTGACCGGACCAAAAATAAAATTTTAAATATTAAAATTAATTTTTAAATAAAAATATAATTTTTCCCGCGGGCCGCCCGGGACACTCCCGGGCCGGCCCGCACCCGGGGCGCGGGCCGGGGGCAGCCCGGCTGCCCCCTTAGGGCAGCGCCTGGCGCCGCCCCTGGGCAGCGCACAGCGCTGCCCTGGGCGGCGCCGTGCGCCGCCCTGGGCGGCGACGGTCGCCGTCTTGGGCGGCGCCGTGCGCCGCCCGGGGCAGCAACAATTGCTGCCCCACCGGGCAGCGATCCAATCGCTGCCCGGGTTTTGCCCCGAAATTTTTTTTTTTTTTTTTTTTTTTTATTTAAAAATATTTATTTTGTTTCAAAAACCGAGACTCAAAAATTTTGTACAATTGATTAATTTAATTGTTTGATCTGAGCAACCTGGCTCTGATACCACTGTTGGAAAAACTGGCGGTCAGATCAATCACGATTGATACCCGGTGCAGCGGATGTTTAAAATTTTTATCATGGAACAATTCCATGGTGTGGGTATCAACCGTTTACGATTAAATTATTGTGTGTGTAAAATTTAAATAACAGTTATTAAATTTTACCTTCAATCTCGCAACGAGATTACTGGACACCAACAGATTTTATCTGCTCTTGTTGTCTCTCCCTGGAACCGATGAACTCCTTCAATCAGGTCCACGAACAGAGGTTTAATCCCTCTGATAGATTGCACTAGAAAATCTATCAGAAGTTTTCTGCGAAGAGATTACACGAATCTGATTCGTTATTCCTGACCGCGATTCAAAATCACAGACCGGAATTTTCTCGGGCAGAGGGGGAGGGGACGGCCGAAATTTTCTTTTAGAGAGACTAGGGTTTTCGATTTTTTTGCTCTCAAAAATTATGACCTGTCGTGTGTAATTTCTGTACTGAAATAACTTATTTATAATGCAGGCCACTAACACCTTAGGGCCCATTAATCATAAGCTGGGGCCCGACAAGCAAAGCCCGCTCGTTCAGAAATTAATATAAAATTCATCGTGACTCCGATTGATGAACTGATTTCACCAATGTGCACAGAAACCATTTCTGCACATTTTAAAGTCTAAATAAATTTTCCTGAATCCGAATTCAGTGGTTTCCAAAAATGTCCATCCCTATGTCATTTTAGGAAATCCTACTCCCTTACTCTTATTTAAGAAGTCCAACTCCTTAGTTCATTAAATTTAACTCTTTAAATTTAACTATCTCAACGGGGATTAAAACTCCATTACACTGTGTGACCCTCAATGGTTCAGGGATACAGCTAGCCGTGGGCTCACAACTCCTTGTGACTCGGAACAACACTTTCCGACTTGCCCAACGAATCATGGTAAAGCGCCTAGCAACATCGCCCCATGATTCCCTAGGTATCACTGATAGTGCCTACAAGAACCAGTAGATTTTGGTTAGCGTACAGTACGGTCCCTTCATCCATATATCCCGATCGAATCAACAACCATTGGTATATCGAGAGTCGCTCAAGATTCGATAACTATGCAATACATCTTGAAGATCAAATTAGTGACATCGCATGTGCTACTAAGAAACCATTTCTTAAATCACATCAAGTACTCTGGCCAGAGATTCGTCACACTAATATCTCCTCAGATCGCATAGGATATCCACACTCGCAAGTATGTGGTGAATCCTTGACAACAATGCATCGACTCCTATATGTGTTGTAACTGTACCCAATCCCGACACCTGATGACCCCCATAGAGTCGGTAAACGAGTCAAAGCACAGTACTAGCATATAGAGTCTCCATGATGTTTCAAGTAGTAAGGACTAATGGTGTACAACCAAAACCGCGGACTTTATCCACTCGATAAGTGATAACCACTTGGAAAGTCCGGATAGGGTAGTTCGATTATTCATCCTATGAATATCCATTTGCATGCTTCGAACATCTCCATGTTCCCTACCAATGAAACGTGGTACTCCGCATCGCAAATGCTAGTCTCAAACTCGAGCGATCCTTATCCTTATTATCGGACGGCTCAATCGACTAGGAACAGTTTAGAATATACAGTGACTATAAGATGTATTTCATGATAGACATCTCCATGTTCTACCACATCTTACATACACTATAGTATATTCAAGGTCTTTATCAAAACAACAATAGTATATCACAATATAACAATATGAAGTAATATAAAGTCATTGCCATTAAAAAGTGTAAATAATATTAAACAAAAGATTGTTTATACAAAGAGTCATCAAAGCCCATAGCCACACAGTTGGCTCACTGGGCACCCACTCTTACAATAATTATGTGAATTATTTGTGCATGATTTAATTTATTTTTAAGCATTTAACCCATAATTAGTGATTTTTATGATTTTTAGTATTTTAATTATTTTATCGCGTTGACGGGACCGTGGACGGACGAGATGACAACTTTCCACCCAAATTATTTTATGAGCCTTTTTAGAGCCCTAAAATATTATTTTGAGTTTTATTATCTCAAAATTTTAAGTATTTAATTTTATATAATTTTAGGAGTCCATTTTATTCAAAATTAGCCAAAATATTGACTTTTTAGTATTTTTAAAATTTCCTTAATTTAATATTTCGGGATTTTTATTTTAGTATCAGATTTTTTTTTAAGTATTAGTTGGAGCTTTTAAGTTATATATTTTAGTATTAAAACCATTATTAATATTTAATTATCCTAAAACCTATTTTAATTACAAATGTAAAACCCCAAAACCTAATCTACCCAAACCACCCGATCACTCACCTTATTCAGCCGTCACTCCATCTCCTCCATCTTCATCTTCTTCATCTAGCAATCCTCGAGAACTCCATAGCTCGGTTTTGAAGGGGTGTTCATCGTTCGTCGTCCCGGGAAACGTTCTACGCAATTCGTTCTTTGAATTCATCTGTGAAAGGCATGATTATTTCTCTTAATTTCGTGTCATATCAGTATATTACGTGTGTGTTGTGTGTGCATCGAAAATTATTAAGAATTTTCAAAAATCTATTCGGGTGTTGGTTGTATGCGCATTGTTCTTTGGTTTCTTAATCATGCTCATGTTTTTGGTTAACCATGGCTGGTATGACTGCTGGTCAGGATCCTAGGAGGTGTGGGGATGGCCTGGACTCGAGTGGCTCGAGTGGTTCGAGCCAAACGAGCTCAGGAAACCAGCTGATGCAGTTTCGGTCATAGGCATGCGCAGGTTAGGGTTATAGGAAGGTGGCTGGGGCTCGGCTCTGTGGGTTGCATGGAGCTAGGCCAGGGTCTAGGTTCGAACCGCCCAGACGTGGGCTACGTCTGGGCGGTGGGGCTCAGCCAGGGGTGGCCAGAGCAGGGCGGCAGCAGCCCTAAAAGGGCTTCTGCTCGCGGCCGCGGCTGCAGGGAAAGAGGGGCTACGGGTTAAGGGTTACGTTTGGGTTCCGGGTCGGGTCAAGGGTCTGGGTCGGGTCTGGTTAGTTGTGGGTCAAGTTAAGTGGGTCCGGGTCTGGGTTTGGTGGGCCGGGCTTGAGTCTTTTTATTTTTAAAATATTTTATGAATTAATGGGTTTTTGGGTCAATTAATTTGTAATAAAATTATTTGAACTCCCAAATAATTTTATTTGGACTTTTAAAATTTTAATTAAGTTAGTCCATTAATTTTATGGGCTTTTGAGCCCATAAAAGTTATTGGGCCAGTCTTTGGGCTTTTGGGCCCATTGGGCCAGTTTAAGTTGTTATTGGGCCTAGAATGTTTTTATGGGCTTTAAATTATTTAATTGGGCTTAGAATAATTTTTATTGGGCTTAAGTATGTTATTGGGCCAGTTTCAGTGATTAATGGGCCATATTTAAGTAAATGGGCTTGAGTGTTAGGGCCAGCAGTCCAGGACCATCCATGAGAAAATTGCATGTGTCCTGATTAGATATTTAATTATTTTCAAGCATTGAAGTTATTTTAATATTTATATGTTAGTAAGAAATTTAAATTAAATATATATGAAGGACACACATTTTAATTAAGTACATGCATTCATGAAATAATTTTATGCATAATTAAATGTTTAAGGTTGAGTAATAATAAAATATTTTATGTTGGAAGTTGAAGTAGTGTGACAATTTAAGGGGGATTCGTCCCCATATGTGACCTATTGAAGGGCAGTTTACTGCCAATTTAAGAGGTGATTCGTCACCGCCACGTACGTTGGTTTTCACGCTGATCAGTATTTAATGTATGATTTAAGGTTACACTACGGATACAACCATGCGATGTTAGAAAATAATTGCTCAACAATGTTTATGTATTATGTTATTTAAGTTAAGTTAAGTTATGTTATGTTATGAAATTTTCAAGCATGCTCATTCATGTATATGTATGTATTAGTATTTAATTGTTTTAAATTATTTTAAACCCTTGTTATGTTAGCATATTGGGCCTCTAGGCTCACTACACTGGTATGGTGCAGGTGAGTACGTTGAGGATGAGGTTGTACCTACCGGAGGCGAGGATGTATGAGCGGGCATGCAGTGACCCCGTGACCGTGATAGATGTCTGAGTCACATGCATGTTTTATTTATGTCAGCATGTTACATTTTATATTATTTTTTCAGTGGTTGTGAGTTTTGAATATTTTATTGAATATTGTCAGTGCATGCAAATTTTAATCATTTTATTTATGCAGTATTTTTAATTAAATGTTTGACTCAGATATTTATTTTATTTTAAAGAATGCATTTTTATTTAAGTATTTAATCGTTTATTTATTTATTTATTTTTAAATCTTTTTATTTTTTGCATATATGTATGGGCATATATGTACATATTTTATTTAGTAAGTATATATATAAAAAAAAAAAAAAATTCCGCATATTTATTTATTAATTATAGAGTTAGGATCGTTTCACATTTGTGAAAGGCACCTTTCCTCTTTCTCCTCTCTTCTTCTAGCTGGTTTTAGGCTCTATAGGTGTCCTATTGGGAATCCAAAAGTGGCTAGGCCCTACGGGGATAATAGCGGAGCTGTGTCCAAGTCTTGGAGGCTATCGCCATCAGCGGGCTGACGACGGACGAAGATATACCTTTGTCTTCTTAAAAATATTTAGAAGTATTCAATAGCTTAGTTAAGGCTTTTAGAGCATAAATAATTATGCATGAGTATTTTTCATTGTAGTGGTGATGATAGGCTTGGCACCTAGAGTGGGGCTTCCAGGACTACCTTTAGTGAGATACGTAAGTACTGACTAAGATGGTCATCATGATATATGATATATGTGTTGCATTAGTATGTGCTATGTGTTTTATCATGTTTTACTGCTTTAGCACATGCATGTTTTTGCACGGGGCTGCATCTCGTACGATGTGAGTCAAGAAAGTTTTCATATGCGATGAGTTTCACCTTATGGATTCGTGTCTGGTTTTGGGGAGGCACAACCCCCGATTTTGCTCTAACTGGGAGCGACCGTGATGGCAGAGTAGATGCTACAGTGATAGGATAATATACAAGTACCCCGCGGACTTTCTATCTGGCACGGTACTGTGTATTCATGGCTCCCCCGAGCATACGAATTTACCCTTGTTTTAAAGTCATTTATGTGCTGCATGTATTTCATGTATCATTACTTCCGTACTGGACGTGGTCGCTCACGTCCAGTGTTTTCTGTATGTCTCGACACCCCATTCAACGGGGCAGGTGCAGGTGCAGATAGTGCGCCCAGCGACTTGGAGTAGTCGGTGACTAGGGAGGACAATAAGATTAGCTGTGAGTTTTATTGTTAATATTTATTCGATAGGGTTGTATATCGAATTTATTTAACCGGTTGTATTCTGTCGGTCTGCATTTATTTAAGCTTTTCGCAGTGTATTCTGATTAGTATTAATTTCATGCTTAATTATGCTCTAATTCTCTTATTAGTAGTGGATCCAGGTTGGGTCGCTACATGGATGATGAAGATGCAGTGGTCATTGATTTTCATAAGAGGTCAGTGTTAGTCAGGCCTGAGGGAGATGAGCCATTTTGGTTTGAGGCTGCAAAGAGTTTGAGGAAGACTCGAATTATATCCTTTTTGCAAGCAAAGCAACTTATTCAAGATGGGTGTGAGTCATTCCTAGCCAGTGTATCTCTGACAGATTTTCCAGCCCATCCAGTTATTTCAGATATGGACGTTGTCAAAGATTTTGGAGACGTGTTCCCCGATAATGTTGCAGGTGTTCCGCCAGATAGTGAAGTTGAGTTCTCTATCGACTTAGTCCCATGTACCATTCCAATATCTAAGGCACCGTACAGACTGGCTCCCACAGAAATGAGGGAACTAAAGTAGCAGATTCAAGAGTTTCTAGACAAAGGGTTCATATGCCCTAGTTTCTATCCATGGGGTGCACCGGTCTTTTTTGTGAAGAAGAAGGACGGGAGTCTAAGATTGTGCATAAACTACCGAGAGTCTAATGAGGTGACAGTGAAGAATAAGCATCTGCTTCTTAGGATTGAGGATCTCTTCGATCAGTTGGAAGGAGCCTCTGTATTGTCGACAGATAGATCTCTGTTCTGGTTATCATCAGCTAAAGGTGAAGGAATCAGATGTGTTCAAGACAATTTTTAGGACTCGTTATGGTCACTACGAGTTCTTAGTGATGCCGTTCGGTTTGACGAATGCGCCTGAAGTCTTTATGGATCTTATGAACCGCGTTTTTCAGCCATACTTGGACCGATTTGTCATTGTATTCATAGATGTCATTCTCATTTATTCTAATGACAGAGAGGAGCACTTGCAGCATTTGAGAACAGTTTTATAGGTGCTCCAAGATCAGAAGTTATTCGCAAAGTTTGATAAGAGCGAGTTTTGGTTAGAGAGGTGACATCCTTTTGTCATATCATCTCTAGGGTGGTGTGGAGGTAGACCCCTCAAAGGTTCAAGAAGTGAAGGAGTGGTCTATACCCAGAAATGCTTCAGAGATTCGCAGCTTTCTTGGATTGGCCAGTTATTATAGAAAGATCATCAAGGGTTTTTCATTCATTGTTGTGCCTTTGACAGCGTTGACCAAGAAGAATGCAAAGTTTGAGTGGAGCCCGGAGTGTCAAGGTAGCTTTGATTTGTTGAAGAAGGTTCTTACGACAGTACCGGTTTTGGCTATGCCTTCAAGGAAGGGTTATTTTATTGTTTATATTGATGCCTCTAAGTTGGGTCTAGGAGCAGTTCTCATGCAGCGGGATAGAGTTATTGCTTGCGCTTCTAGGAAACTGAAGGAGCATGAGAAGAATTATCCTACTCATGATTTGGAGTTGGCAGCTGTGGTGTTCGCTCTCAAAATTTGGAGACATTATCTATACGGAGAGAAGTGTAAGATATTTACCGGCCATAAAAGGCTCAATTACTTTTTCACTCAGAAAGAGTTGAATATGAGACAGCGGAGATGGCTGGAGTCGGTGAAAGATTATGACTGCGACATTAGTTACCATCCGGACAAAGCTAATATCGTTGCAGATGCTTTGAGCAGAAAGACTGAAGTGTTTACTCTTTGTGAGTGGCTAGGATGTTGCAAGATGAGATTCAGAGGTTTGGCCTAGAGTTTTATGCAGGGGGTAGAGCTCCCAAATTGTCTTCACTATCGGTGCAGACCACTCTATTCAATTGTATCTGTGCCGAGCAGGCAGTTGATGAGCAGATGAGGAAGTGGATACAAAGAGATGAGGAGAAGGGCAGTGGTTTGTATTCAGTGGTAGACGGTATTGTGAAGTATAGAGGTTGGTTTTGGGTGTCCGTAGGTGACTCTTTGCGAGTTGCAATCATGACAGAGGCTTATGCATCGCCATACTCCATTCACCCAGGGTGTACGAAGATGTATCGAGATCTTCAGCAGTTGTATTGGTGGCCGGGCATGAAGCGTGATGTTGTCTGTTTTGTGTCTGAGTGTTTGATATGCCAACAGGTCAAAGTGGAGCATCAGAGGCCTGTTGGATTGCTTAAGCCACTTCCTATTCCCGAGTGTAAATGGGAGAATATTACCATGGATTTTGTCGTCGGATTGCCTAGGACAGTGAGAGGGTCGAATGCTATTTGGGTTATTATATACCGTCGTCTCACTAAGTCAGCCCACTTCCTACTGGTGAGAATGACTTTAACCATGACTCGGTACACGGAGTTGTATATCCGGAAGATAGCCAGTCTACATGGCATCCCAGTCTCCATTGTGTCTGATAGAGATCCATGGTTTACTTCATCTTTTTGGAAGAGTCTTCATTCGGCTTTGGGGACGAAGCTTCTGTTTAGTACCACCTTTCACCCGCAGACGGATGGGCAATATGAGAGAGTGATTTAGATTTTGGAGGATCTATTGTGGGCCTGCGCCATTGATTTTCAAGATAGTTGGGAGTCGAGGTTGCCACTGGTGGAATTTATGTACAATAACAGTTTTCAGTCTACTATCGGTATGGATCCCTATGAGGCACTTTATGGAAGGAAGTGCATGTCTCCTATTTTGAGGGATGAGGTTGGTGAGAAATTAGAGTTGGGACCGGAGATTGTCCAGCAGACTGCTGATATTGTAGTCAAGATTCGGGATAGGATGAGGACTGCTTAGAGCAGGAAAAAAAGCTACGTAGATCATAAGAGGAGAGACCTAGAGTTCTCAGTGGGTGATAATGTTTTTGTTCGAGTAGCTCCTATGAAAAGCATGATGAGGTTTGGGAAGAATGGAAAATTGGCTTCGAGGTTCATAGGACCTTTTGAGATTCTTGACAGAGTGGGGACATTAGCCTATAGGGTGGCATTGTCGTCTAGTATTGTTGGGGTTCACAACGTCTTCCACGAATAAATGCTGAGAAAGTACGTCTCGAATACTTCGCATGTGCTCAGTTTGGAATCCCTTCAGCTCTCCCCGCACATGACTTATGAGAGAGGCCTGTCCAGATTATGGAAAGATAGGAGAGGAGACTCCGTAACAAGACGATTCTGATGGTCAAGGTGAAATGGTTGAACCATTCGGATGAAGAAGCTACTTGGGAGACAGAAGCGGATATCAGGACTTGTTATCTAGAGCTTTTTGGTAAATTTCAAATTTCGAGGACGAAATTTTATATTAAGGAGGGAGGAATTGTAGCATCTAAAATTCCATAATTGGATTGCATGCCTAATTTTGTTTTAATATTTATAATTTTAATTACTTGTATTTAGTTGCTTTAAATTCCTTTAAAGTTTATTTTTGCTTAAATATTTAAGCTAATTATTCTTGAGATCCTTGAGTTCAGTGGCTTCCGATTCCGGTATGAGGTGACGGTGGATTTCGGCGGTAATTCGTAATTTTTGCAAGATTTGAGATTTATGAGTAATTGAGGAAAACAAGTGAGATTTAAATATTTTTCTCAATTCTTGACCTATCAAACATAGAGAAATTAAAGAATTAGGTGTGAGTAGTGTAAGAGTTGTAATATTTGTAGTGGAACCTTTATAAGTAAAGTAGCAACTTTATTAAAGCCTACACTAATAACTACAATACACACACATATACATACACATGCTTATATGTCCCTAACCCTAAAATAAAAAATTAGAAACCCTTTCCCCTCCCAAGCACCTTGGCCGCCACCCTCATTCCCCCCCTCCCCCCACCCTTTCACTAGAAGCCGTCGGCCACCACCTTCATCAACCTTAGCATCGTCGTCGCCGCCTCCGCCACCATTCCACCTCCCCATCGGCCGGAGCACGTCCCTAGGAGGTCAAATCTTATGTGTATGAAAGTTTCCAGCTCCTTTCCAACCTCTTTTCTTATGTATTGAAGGTGTAAGGCAAGTATATGTCATTTCTTTGGACACCAAGCAAAGCTACTATGTTGCATGCCTTATTCTTGATTCCATTTCGATTTTTTTGTTGTGAAAGCTAGGGTTTCAAGATTCTTCAAAATCAGCAAGGTTCCATGTGTGATTTTTGAAATTCCCCAAGTATTTGATGCTAAAATGAGTTATGTGTTGGTTTGGAGTTGAGACTTGGTTGAGCCATGCATGTATTTTGAATTTTTGGGCAAAAATCAGTAGGTTTCTTGTGTATTTTCGAAATATGTTTGTGTTCTTGATGTTAAAATGAGTCATGATATGTGTAATGGTCAATTCTTGAAGTGGCTTGATGCATTTAAAAATTTCAGCTCTATACTTGTGATGATTGAACTCATTTTCTGAAAATTTTATTGAATGATGTTAAGGTCTCCTAGGCTAGATGAAAGGGACCTCAAATGGTGTATTGGATGAGGTTTGGGTCGGTTTGAAGGGCTGGAGGTGAAGGGGTAGTGGGCTGAAGTTGTGGCCATGTGTTGGGGGTGATCCGGTTGAGGTAAGTCGGCCTAGAATGGATCTTTGAGCTAGCTTTGAGTGTGAGAGCTTGGCTCAAGGCTCCATAATGGTCTTATGGAGTTGATAGAGTTGGTTTGTAGGCTGGAAGTTGGGAAATCCAATCGGTGAAGGGTTCGCAAGGAGTTAAGATAATCTTGGTCTTGTGCAGATTTTTTTCGTCCCTTTGATTGGCCTGAAGAGTTCGGTTCTGGTGGGTTGGGTTAAGTGGTCAGAACAGGGGTTGGCTTGGTATTATTTCAAGTCTAGGATGTGGTGAACGTTTTGGTTCAATTTGGGAGCCATTCGGTTAAGTTTTGGATAGGTTAATGATGATTTAAGTTAAGGTGGTTGTGCAGATTTTTGTTGAAGCTGATGGAGAACGCGGCGATCAGATCAATCAGGATTGATACCCGGTGCAGCGAAAGTTTAAAATTTTATATGGAACTATTCCATAATGGGTATCAAAACCTTACGATTAAATTGTGTGTGTAAAAATTAAATAACAATTATAAATTTTTACCTCCAATCTCGAAGCGAGATTATGGACACCAACAGATTGCTCTGCTCTTGTTGTATATCCCTGGAACTGATGGACGAACTGTTCTTCAATCAGGTCCACAAACGGATAATTAATCCCTTTGATAGATTGCACTAGAAAATCTATCAGAAGTTTTTACGAAGAGAATTAACGAATTTGATCCGTTAAACCAGACTATAATTCAAAATTCACAGGCTGGATTTTTCCCGAGTAGAGGGGAGGGGGGCGGCCACCTTTGAGAGAAAATAACTAGGTTTTCGAAAATTGTGACCTGTTGTGTCTAATTTCTGTACTGCAATAACTTATTTATAATGTAGGCCGCTAACAGCTTAGGGCCCATTAGTCATAAGTTCAAGCCCGACAAGCAAAGCCCGCATGTTCAGAAATTAATATAAAATTCATCATGACTCCGATTCATAAACCGATTTCACCAATGTGTACAGAAACCATTTCTGCACCTTTTAAAGTCAAGATAAATTTTTTTGAATCCGAATTCAGTGATTTCCAAAAATGCCCATCCCTATGTCATTTTAGGAAATCTTACTCCTCTACTCTTAATTAAGAAGTCCAACTTCTTTGTTCATTAAATTTAACTCTTTAAATTTAACTATCTCAACGGGGATTAAAATCCATTACTCTGTGTGACCCTCAATGGTTCAGGGATACAGCTAGCCGTGGGATCACAGCTCCTTGTGACTCGGAACAACAATTTCCGACTTGCCCATCGAATCATGGTAAGAGCGCCTAGCAACATCGCCCCATGATTCCCTAGATATCACTGATAGTGCCTGCAAGAACCAATAGATTTTGGTTAGCGTACAGTACGGTCCCTTCATTCATATATCCCGATCGAATCAACAACCATTGGTAAATCGAGAGTCGTTCGAGATTCGATAACTATGCAATACATCTTGAAGATCAAATAGTGACATCGCATGTGTTACTAAGAAACCATTTCTTAAAACACATCATGTACTCTGGCCAGAGATTCGTCACACTAATATCTTCTCAGATCGCATAGGATATCCACACTCACAAGTATTGTAAGAGTGGGTGCCCAGTGAGCCAACTGTGTGGCTATGGGCTTTGTTGACTCTTTGTATAAACAATCTTTTGTTTAATATTATTTACACTTTTATGGCAATGACTTTATATTACTTCATATTGTTATATTGTGATATACTATTGTTGTTTTGATAAAGACCTTGAATATACTATAGTGTATGTAAGATGTGGTAGAACATGGAGATGTCTATCATGAAATACATCTTATAGTCACTGTATATTCTAAAACCGTTCCTAGTCGATTGAGCCGTCCGATAATAAGGATAAGGATCGCTCGAGTTTGAGACTAGCATTTGCGATGCGGAGTACCACGTTTCATTGGTAGGGAACATGGAGATGTTCGAAGCATGCAAATGGATATTCATAGGATGAATAGTCGAACTACCCTATCCGGACTTTCCAAGTGGTTATCACTTATCGAGTGGATAAAGTCCGTGGTTTTGGTTGTACACCATTAGTCCTTACGACTTGAAACATCATGGAGACTCTATATGCTAGTACTGTGCTTTGACTCGTTTACCGACTCTGAGGGGGTCATCAGGTGTCGAGATTGGGTACAGTTACGACACATATAGGAGTCAATGCATTGTTGTCAAGGATTCACCACATACTTGCGAGTGTGGATATCCTATGCGATCTGAGGAGATATTAGTGTGACAAATCTCTGGCCAGAGTACTTGATGTGATTTAAGAAATGGTTTCTTAGTAGCACATGCGATGTCACTAATTTGATCTTCAAGATGCATTGCATAGTTATCGAATCTTGAGCGACTCTCGATATACCAATGGTTGTTGATTCGATCGGGATATATGGATGAAGGGACCGTACTGTACGCTAACCAAAATCTACTGGTTCTTGTAGGCACTATCAGTGATACCTAGGGAATCATGGGGCGATGTTGCTAGGCGCTTTACCATGATTCGTTGGGCAAGTCGGAAAGTGTTGTTCCGAGTCACAAGGAGTTGTGAGCCCACGGCTAGCTGTATCCCTGAACCATTGAGGGTCACACAGTGTAATGGAGTTTTAATCCCCGTTGAGATAGTTAAATTTAAAGAGTTAAATTTAATGAACTAAGGAGTTGGACTTCTTAAATAAGAGTAAGGGAGTAGGATTTCCTAAAATGACATAGGGATGGACATTTTTGGAAACCACTGAATTCGGATTCAGGAAAATTTATTTTGACTTTAAAACGTGCAGAAATGGTTTCTGTGCACATTGGTGAAATCGTTTCATCAATCGGAGTCACGATGAATTTTATATTAATTTCTGAACGAGCGGGCTTTGCTTGTCGGGCCCCAGCTTATGACTAATGGGCCCTAAGGTGTTAGTGGCCTGCATTATAAATAAGTTATTTCAGTACAGAAATTACACACAACAGGTCATTATTTTTGAGAAGCAAAAATCGAAAACCCTAGCCTCTCAAAACGTTTTTGGCCGCCCCCTCCCTACTCTGTCAGAGAAAATTCCGGTCTGTGATTTTGAATCGCAGTAAGGAATAACGAATCAAATTCGTGTATTCTCTTCGCAGAAAACTTCTGATAGATTTTCTAGTGCAATCTATCAGAGGGATTAAACCTCTGTTCGTGGACCTGATTGAAGGCGTTCATCGGTTCCAGGGAGAGACAACAAGAGCAGAATTGTTCTGTTGGTGTCCATTAATCTCGTTGCGAGATTTGAGGTAAAATTTATTTAATTGTTATTTAAATTTTACACACACGTAATTCAATCGATGAACGGTTGATACCCATACCATGGAAACGTTCCATGAAAAATTTTTAAACTTCCGCTGCACCGGGTATCAATCGTAATTGGTCTGGGAACTCGCCAGTTTTCCAACAAGTATGTGGTGAATCCTTGACAACAAAGCATCGACTCCTATATGTGTTGTAACTGTACCCAATCCCGACACCTGATGACCCCAATAGAGTCGGTAAACGAGTCAAAGCACAGTACTAGCATATAGAGTCTCAATGATGTTTCAAGTAGTAAGGACTAATGGTGTACAACCAAAACCGTGGACTTTATCCACTCGATAAGTGATAACCACTTGGAAAGTCCGGATAGGGTAGTTCGATCATTCATCGTATGAATATCCATTTGCATGCTTCGAACATCTCTATGTTCCTTACCAATGAAACGTGGTACTCTGCATCGCAAATGCTAGTCTCAAACTCGAGCGATCCTTATCCTTATTATCGGACGGCTCAATCGACTAGGAACAGTTTAGAATACACAGTGACTATAAGATGTGTTTCATGATAGACATCTCCATGTTCTACCACATCTTACATACACTATAGTATATTCAAGGTCTTTATCAAAACAACAATATTATATCTCAATATAACAATATGAAGAAAGATAAAGTCATTGCCATTAATAAAAGTGTAAATTATATAAAACAAAAGATTGTTTATACAAAGAGTCATCAAAGCCCTTAGCCACAAGTTGGCTCATCGGGCACCCACTCTTTCAATCTCCCACTTGCCCTATAGCCAACTAGTCATACTACGTAGACCCATTGCTTCGCGATGTTTGTCAAATAATGGTCCTGGCAAGGGCTTAGTAAGTGGATCAGCGATATTGTCTGCAGAGGCCACTCTTTCGACAGTGATGTCTCCTCTTTCCACAATCTCCCGGATGATGTGGTATTTCCTCAGTACGTGTTTGGATCTTTGATGAGACCTTGGTTCCTTTGCCTGAGCAACGGCACCCGTGTTGTCACAGTACACCGGGACTGGACCAACAACTTCAGGAATGACGCCCAACTCTTGGACGAAATTCCTCATCCAAACGGCCTCTTTAGCAGCAGCTGATGCTGCAATGTATTCTGCCTCAGTGGTGGAATCCGCTGTGGTGTCCTGCTTGGAACTCTTCCAAGAGACAGCACCGCCATTGAGCATGAACACAAATCCAGAGGTTGACTTTGAGTCATCCACGTCACTTTGGAAGCTAGAGTCGGTATAGCCTTCCAATTTTAGTTCTCTTCCTCCATATACCATGAACATATTCTTAGTCCTTCGTAAGTACTTAAGAATGTCCTTCACGGCTTTCCAATGCATTTGACCGGGATTAGCTTGATATCTGCTCGTGACACTCAGAGCAAATGCTACATCCGGTCTGGTAGATATCATCCCATACATGATACTACCTATGGATGACGCATATGGTACATGTGTCATTTTCTCTATCTCTTCATCAGTCTTGGGACACATAGACTTGGATAGAGAAACTCCATGACTCATGGGTAGATGTCCTCTCTTGGACCCATCCATTGAAAACCGTTTCAATATGGTGTCGATGTAGGTTGATTGAGTGAGTCCTATCATTCTCTTAGATCTATCTCTATAGATCTGTATCCCTAGAATATAGGATGCCTCACCCAAATCCTTCATCGAGAATCTACCTGATAACCATATCTTTGTTGACTGCAACATCCCTACATAATTCCCAATGAGTAGGATGTCATCAACATAAAGTACTAAGAATGTCACAGCATCCTTAACTACTTTCTTGTACACGCATGGTTCCTCCGGGTTCTTGATGAAACCAAAATCCTTTATTGTTTCATCAAATTTCTGGTTCCAACTTCTTGATGCTTGTTTTAGACCATAGATTGATCTCTGAAGCTTGCATACCTTATGCTCGCTTCCCATGGATGTGTATCCCTCAGGCTGCGTCATATAGATCTCTTCCTTAATGTCTCCATTAAGAAAAGCAGTCTTCACATCCATTTTCCATATCTCATAGTCATACCAAGCAGCTATGGCAATAAGGATTCTTATGGACTTGAACATTGCAACTGGTGAAAAGGTTTCATCATAGTCAACTCCTTGTATTTGAGTATAACCTTTCGCCACCAATCGCGCCTTGTAGGTCAATACCTTACCATCAGGCCCAAGCTTTCTCTTGTAGATCCATTTACACCCTATTGGAACAATTCCATCGGGAGGATCTACTAAAGACTAAACTTAGTTTGTATGCATCGAATCTATTTCCGACTGCATAGCTTCAAGCCATAAATTTGAATCCGCATCAGAAATTTCTTCCTTGAAGTTTCTTGGATCACATCCAACATCGGGTTCATCTTGATCCCTTCAAGAAGAATACCATATCGAATATGAGGTCTAGAAGTCCTCTCGGATCTTCTAGGTATAGGCGTGTCTATCAATGGTTCCTGAGGTGTAGGATCATTATTTTGTATTTCGGGTTCTTCTCGAATTTCTTTGAGTTCCATCATCTCGCCTTTCTTATCCAATAAGAACTCCTTCTCCAAGAAGGTGGCATTCCTTGAAACAAACACCTTTGTTTCAGCAGGATGATAGAAATAATATCCGATTGAATTCTTCGGATACCCTAAAAAATAACATAAGGTGGATCGACTATCCAACTTATCTCCCACTGTCTGCTTCACGTAAGCAGGACATCCCCAAATCCTCAAGTACGAATACTTAGGAGCTTTGCCATTCCATAACTCGTATGGCGTTTTGTCCACTGCTTTAGTGTGGACGTTGTTCAACAAAAATACCGCCGTTTCAAGCGCATAGCCCCAAAACAAAGGTGGAAGCTCAGTGAAGCTCATCATGGATCGAACCATGTCCAACAAAGTTCGATTACGACGCTCCGATACACCATTCAGCTGAGGTGTCATAGGAGGAGTCCACTGAGAGAGAATCTCATTCTCTTTCAGATAGTCCAAAAACTCGGTACTCAAGTATTCTCCACCTCGATCCGATCGAAGTGCTTTAATATTTTTACCTAGCTTGTTTTCTACTTCAGCCTTGAATTCTTTGAACTTTTCAAATGCTTCAGACTTATATTTTATTAAATATAAATACCCATACCTTGAATAATCATCAGTAAAGGTAATGAAGTAGGTGTGGCCAAATTGAGTACCAACTCTAAATAGTCCACAAACATCTGTATGGATCAAATCCAACAGATTTTGACTACGCTCAGGTTTCCCCTTAAAAGGAGATTTAGTCATTTTTCCTTTCAGGCAGGATTCACAAGTAGGTAGAGAGTTAATATCAGACATATCAAACATGCCCTCTCCCACTAGCTTGTTCATCCTCCTTAAGGAAATATGACCTAGCCTAGCGTGCCAAAGGTTTGCCGGGTTTTGACTATCGATTTTCCTTTTGTTTGTTGTTGCCGGTTTATCAACATAATTTATTAGAACGTCTTTTAGTTTTAAGTTATATAGATCGTTTTCAAGTTGTCCATTTCCAATCAAACATTCATTCTTGTAAATATTGCAAATCCCATTCACAAAATTGCAAGAATAACCATCTCTATCAAGAATAGAAACAAAAATAATGTTTTTAATCAAATCTGGAACAAATAAAACATCTCTCAAAAGTAACTTAAAATCATTCTGTAAAATTAAATAAACATCTCCCACAGCTTTAGCTTCAACTCTAGAACCATTTCCGAGTCTCAGTTGGGTCTCACCCATCCTTAGCTTATTACTTCTTGTCATCATTTGCAACTCATTGTAAATGTGAGATCTATATCTGGTATCCAATACCCAAGAAGTAGTATTAAGTGAAACATTTATTTCAATATAGAACATACCCTTCGCAGTTCGCAACTGCTCGAGGTATTCCTTGCAGTTATGTTTCCAATGACCGGGTTTCTTGCAGTGATGGCAAACTTGTTTAGACTTGTCCAATTTTGCATGTAACATTTGGCCTTGAGATCATGGTCCAACCATTTCTCTAGTTTGGCCAACCTTTCGGCAGTTACATCAGCCGGGGCTGTTTTTGGAGAAGCCTTTTCTAACACTTAGAAAATCTTTTCCGAACTTAGGACAATCTTAACTTATGGAATCATTCTGTATTGTTTGCGCCAGTAAGTTTGTTTTATTGGAGAATTGAAACATGTGGATTATGAAGATTCATCATAATGATATACTAAGATGAAACAGACAATTATCGATGATTGTTTAATTAATTTACTAAGACATAAAATATGGCAAATTTTATTTTATGAATCTCACTCCCACTATTTTAACGATTTCACTACCCTCTAGTGAAAACGGGAAACTGTTTTCCTTAGTGAGAACATGGAGTCCAATTGACAAACTATGGTCCCGAATAATATCAGCCAACCATAATTTTCAAAAGGTAGAGCTCAATTGCTTCCAAAGCAACCTCCATGTTTTTTTACCTCATGTCCAATAAGGGCCCAATAATATGACGCCGTTTATTGTGACATGTCAAGATGACCCATCAATATTAAGTTGTGATGAACGGTCGCCATGTGGATCCCCCAATAATATGAGCCGATCCCATGGGAGTTCCACCCAACTCACAACATGTGTCGATCCAATATACAGCTTTCCGACGAACGGGCCCCCCCAATAATATGAGCCGGACCGTATCCGCGGGTAGCATCTCATACATTGATCGTTGATGGAAGGTAGGAACATTTAAACAATTTTAAATTTCCTTTATTTATCTTGATATCAATTTTAAATCATATTTAAAATGAGGGATTTTAATTTTGAAAATTTGTCTCATCATTTTTTAAAATTTTGTATGCTTGCCGGATTCACACAATTTTGTCTAAAACATGCATACAACAATAATATTTATATTGGATGATCGATTCCATTTCTAATCGACCCGTGGTTGCCAATCACGAGTCTTAGTCCAATCCTAGGTAATATGCAGTATGCAATGCAATCCTATTACATTGTGCTTCCAATTTACATTTCTTCTGTCTTTATTGTCTGCTGGGCCCACCTCCATCTTCAAATCTTCATCTCCCACTAAGTCTAATGTATTTACAATAAATAACCATGACAAGTAGGGAATACATTTTAAGGGGTGGGAACGGGCCATAAACCAGGCCCACTTTTATTACATATGACAATTCATATTGGGCCATAAACCAGGCCCATTAATAAATCCAACAACAATAAAAACAAATGTAAATTCCTAACATACACCTACAAAATTGGTCATGGCAATCGATCATCCTTATCCAATAACATTTAATTTAAAATTAATTTATTGGATAACATGCAATGGCAATTTAAATTTAAAAGGATAAAATCATATTTCATATATAAAATCTTATTTTACATACAAAATCATATTTTATCTTTTTATCAAATAAAATCATATTTTATCTATAAAATCATATTTTATCTATAAAATCCAATTTTATACATAAAATTATATTTTACTCAATATATCCATAAGATCATATCTTATCATCAATTGTACCAAAAATAATTAAATTCAAAATTCAATTTAACGGATAAAATATTTAAATTTTCCAAAAATTCAAATTTATCCAAAAATCAATTTTAAAATTTTCGGACTCGAACAATTCGATCCGACGCCTCGTGGACCAATCAAAAACAATTTTCGATCGGACCAAAAATAGAATTTTAACATATTAAAATTTAATTTTAAAATTAAAAAATTAATTTTTCCGCGGGCCGCCCGTGACACTCCCGGGCTGCCCGCGCCCCAAAGGGCTCGGGCCGGGCAGCCCGGCTGCCCCTAGGGCAGCGCCGTGCGCAGCCCGAGGCAACGACCATCGCTGCCCGGGTTTTGCCCGAAAAAAAATTTTTATTTTTAAAATATTTATTTTGTTTCAAAAACTGAGGCTTAAAAATTTTTGTACAATCGATTAATTTAATCGCTTGATCTGTGCAACCTGTCTCTGATACCACTGATTGAGAATGCGGCGATCAGATCAATCAGGATTGATACCCGGTGCAGCGGAAGTTTAAAATTTTATATGGAACGATTCCATAATGGGTATCAAAACCTTACGATTAAATTGTGTGTGTAAAAATTAAATAATAATTATAAATTTTTACCTCCAATCTCGAAGCGAGATTATGGACACCAACAGATTGCTCTGCTCTTATTGTATATCCCTGGAATTGATGGACGAACTGTTCTTCAATCAGGTCCACGAACGGATAATTAATCCCTCTGATAGATTGCACTAGAAAATCTATCAGAAGTTTCTACGAAGAGAATTAACGAATTTGATCCGTTAAACCAGACTGTAATTCAAAATTCACAGGCTGGATTTTTCCCGAGTAGAGGGGAGGGGGGCGGCCACCTTTGAGAGAAAATAACTACGTTTTCGAAAATTGTGACCTGTTGTGTCTAATTTCTGTACTGCAATAACTTATTTATAATGTAGGCCGCTAGCAGCTTAGGGCCCATTAGTCATAAGTTCAAGCCCGACAAGCAAAGCCCGCATGTTCAGAAATTAATATAAAATTCATCATGACTCCGATTGATAAACCGATTTCACCAATGTGTACAGAAACCATTTCTGCACCTTTTAAAGTCAAGATAAATTTTTTTGAATCTGAATTCAGTGATTTCCAAAAATGCCCATCCCTATGTCATTTTAGAAAATCTTACTCCTCTACTCTTAATTAAGAAGTCCAACTTCTTTGTTCATTAAATTTAACTCTTTAAATTTAACTATCTCAACGGGGATTAAAATCCATTACTCTGTGTGACCCTCAATGGTTCAGGGATACAGCTAGCCGTGGGCTCACAACTCCTTGTGACTCGGAACAACAATTTCCGACTTGCCCATCGAATCATGGTAAGAGCGCCTAGCAACATCGCCCCATGATTCCCTAGGTATCACTGATAGTGCCTGCAAGAACCAATAGATTTTGGTTAGCATACAGTACGGTCACTTCATCCATATATCCCGATCGAATCAACAACCATTGGTAAATCGAGAGTCGTTCGAGATTCGATAACTATGCAATACATCTTGAAGATCAAATAGTGACATCGCATGTGTTACTAAGAAACCATTTCTTAAAACACATCATGTACTCTGGCCAGAGATTCGTCACACTAATATCTCCTCAGATCGCATAGGATATCCACACTCGCAAGTATGTGGTGAATCCTTGACAACAAAGCATCGATTCCTATATGTGTTGTAACTGTACCCAATCCCGACACTTGATGACCCCAATAGAGTCGGTAAACGAGTCAAAGCACAGTACTAGCATATAGAGTCTCAATGATGTTTCAAGTAGTAAGGACTAATGGTGTACAACCAAAACCGCGGACTTTATCCACTCGATAAGTGATAACCACTTGGAAAGTCCGGATAGGGTAGTTCGATCATTCATTGTATGAATATCCATTTGCATTCTTCGAACATCTCTATGTTCCTTACCAATGAAACGTGGTACTCTGCATCGCAAATGCTAGTCTCAAACTCGAGCGATCCTTATCCTTATTATCGGACGGCTCAATCGACTAGGAACAGTTTAGAATTCACAGTGACTATAAGATGTGTTTCATGATAGACATCTCCATGTTCTACCACATCTTACATACACTATAGTATATTCAAGGTCTTTATCAAAACAACAATAGTATATCTCAATATAACAATATGAAGAAAGATAAAGTCATTGCCATTAATAAAAGTGTAAATTATATAAAACAAAAGATTGTTTATACAAAGAGTCATCAAAGCCCTTAGCCACAAGTTGGCTCACCGGGCACCCACTCTTTCAGAAGCATAGTTTCTGCCCAGAAATCCTATTTGTTCGGGATGCTCGGGTTGTCATGGGAGGTTAAAGACTGATCCTTGGGATACTTTAGAGTGTGTAGAGGGTGTCGGTTCAAGCGGAATTTAATTCAGTTAAGGTGAGGTTGAGTTGTGGGTTTTTCGGTTGGATCGTTTGAGGTAAGTCGTGTTTGAGAGAAAGGGGAGTCATGGTTGGATAGTTTATCCTAGGGGAAGTCACTTAATCATAATTATTTCTTATTTTAAAGCATGTTTACATCCTCTAAATTTGTGTATTCGAGTGTGTTGCTTCAATCATTCGATTTGAGAGGAAGGGGAGTCATGGTTGCATGTACTTCATCACCCAAAATAAAGAGTTTTATTATATATATGTTTTATGCATGATCTTTATTTTTATGTTTTACATGTCCATAGCATGATTAATTTTATTATGTATCTATTTTGGATATGATTAATGTTTGTTGAGTCTTTAGACGTACTATACTTGAATAGTGCTGGTAATGATGAAGTTAATGGTGTCATTGACAAGTATGTCGTGGTACATGAATCTGAGTTGTAGTGACCCTTACCGAGATCACCTACTAAACAGAACTTAGGCATGCAATTAACTTAATCAAAACAGAAATCAGAATTAAACTGCGGAAACTATAAACATTATACAATCCCAAGAAAAGGAATATGTAAATACCCAAATATTATACAACCAGATCGAACAGTGTATAAACCCAATACAACAGAATAAAAACCCAGACGAAGCTCCAGCTGGCCAATCACTGCCTAGCCCCTCTTGGATCCACCTGTCTCGTCCAATCGCAAACCTGCCCCATGGAATAGGGTGTCCCGAAATACAGAGTACGAGACATGAGCATAAAACACTCAGCACGAGAGTATGAGTATACATGCATGCAAGTGAACTCCCTACAGACTCGAGGTCAAAGATCAGTTAACCAAGATAGACCGGGCCCTGATATGTAGCACGTTGTGCCGTCGCTTCAGGAGGTGGCTCACATACCGAAAATACCAGTGGATACGCGGGACCCAAATCGATGGAAGTTCATCCACTAACAGGATAGGGTAAACCCTACTAACAGACATCTCAATAGAGAGCTCAAGATGTAAATGTATGCAGCATAAAATCATGGCATATAAATCATGCAGTCACATAATACATGCATACTCAGTCAGAATATCTCGAACAGTACTTTCGTACCTCAAATACTAGGCGCGCTCTACCAGCTCTAGGTCTACGCCTATAATCCTCACTACACTGCCAAATGATACTAATATCATTAAAGAGCTCTAAAAGCCTTAACTAGGCTATTGCATACTCCTAAATATTTTTAGGAAGCAAAAGCTATACCTTCGTCTGTCGTTAGCCCTTTGCTGTCGATTGCCTCAAAACTAGGCCACAGCTCCGCTACGACGCCTGGATCGCTATGCCACTTCCGGATTCCCAATGGGACGCCTAGAATTCCCTAGATCTGAGTTAGAAGGCTAAGGAATCGAGAGAGAAGAGGTGAAAGGTGTGCTCAAATGTGAGCCTCGGCACCCCTATTTATAGACAACAAACGTTGCGTCCGTCCTGCCTGACAAACGTTGCGTCCGTTCACCATCGTTGCTTCTGATGGTGCCAATGTCACATCAAGTACGTAAGCAGTGATGCATTTCTCATGGCACGAACGTTGCACATGTTCCTAGAATGTTGCCTCCGTTCTGCCTGACCCTCCGGACCATTTCTTATTATTATGGGTCTAATCCTGGTCTCCGTTAATCCATTAGAAGTATTCTTAATCATGTTTATCGGTTTAATTAGCAATTACTTACTAAAACTGGGTACGGGCTACTACATTCTCCCCCACTTAAGATATTTCGTCCTCGAAATCAGATCTTAAGTACTGAATGTAAAACAAGGTGCATAAACATACTTATATTCAAATTGCAAAATTTACAGAGTTTACAACTGAATACAATTCGAAAATGAAATCAAAATAATTCAGGATGTTCTGTGCGCATCCTGCTTTCGAGCTCCCAAGTGTCTTCTTCAGTGCCTCGACGCTGCCACTGAACTAATACCAGGGGAATGATTTTATTCTGCAGAGACCTTATCCTTATGATCCAGGATACGAATAGGTATCTCAATATAAGTCAAATTCTTATCCACCTGAACCTCAGACCGCTGCAGAATATGAGACGGATCTGCCAGATACCGTCGCAATAGAAATACGTGGAACACGTTGTGAATACTGGACAGATACGGTAGCAAAGCCAGACGATAAGCCAAATCGCCAATGCTCTCCAAGATCTCAAACGGACCGATAAATCTTGGAGAAAACTTGCCCTTAAGGCCAAATCTGAGAATCCTGCGGAAAGGTGACACCCTCAGAAACACTTTCTCCCCAACATCAAACTGCAGAGGCGTACGCTTAGTGCTAGCATAGCAAGCCTGACGATCCTGTGCAGTCTTAATCCGTTTCTTGATCTGATCAACAACATCTACTGCCTGTTGGATAAACTCCGGTCCTTCAGCCTGCCTCTTCCCCACTTCTTCCCAGAAGAGTGGAGTACGACAACGTCGCCCGTACAATGCCTCAAAAGGTGTCATCCCAATGCTAGTATGATAGCTGTTGTTGTACGCGAACTCGATCAATGGAAAATGATCCTGCCAGACTGTACCAAAGTCCATAGTGCAAGCTCGAAGCATAACCTCCAAAGTACGGATAGTGCGTTCTGACTGACCATCTGTCTCCGGATGATAGGCAGTACTCAAGCTGAGAGTAGTGCCCATCGCACGCTGAACACTCCCCCAGAACCTAGAAGTGAACATGGGGCCTCGATCGCTGACAATGCTCACAGGCACTCCATGAAGTCGAACGATCTCCAGAACATACAAACGGGCCATACGATCCACAGTGTACTCTTGACTATAGGCAATGAAATGTGCTGACTTGGTGAGTCAGTCCACCACAACCCAGATAGCATCACAATTTCTCGAGGACATCGGCAAATAGGTCACAAAATCCATCGTGATAAACTCTCATTTCCACTCCGGAATAGGCAGACTGTGAAGCAAACCTCCAGGACGTTGTTGCTCTGTCTTGACCTGCTGACATACCAAACATCTCGAAACATACTGATACACGCTGCGTGTAGAGACCCGACCCAGACCCACTACCTAATCAGAGTTAAGAGCATAATTAAGCATGCATTAAATAAAATCGCTGCGGAAGACTTAAATACAAGCAGACAGGCAGAATACAACCGGCTAACAAACTCGATTTATACAACCCAATCGAATTACTTAGATAAAAACCTACAGCTAAATACTGTGGTCTTCAAGGTCGCTGGCTCCTCCAGGCTCCTAGTGCTCAATCCTGCACCTACACCTGCCCCGTCGAATAGGGTATCCAGATACACAGAAAATACTGGACGTGAGCTCTAAGCTCAATACGAAAGCACGGATAAACATAAAAATATGATGCATGCAAATGACAGGGTATCCATATCTGGGATAACTGTATACGAACTGTTCAGACTGGCGCCTGGAATATAAGCTCGTCACATCGGGGTAGCTAACCACTGTGTGCGACCACTCATTCCCGAATCACGGATGCGGACCACGGAGTCCTCCAGGTATCAGTACCTAAGGGTACTCGATATCAAACGTCCTAACAGGGCTGAGCAACCCTAACTGGCTCATCTCGAAAGATATACAGATGTACAGGCACAAGATGATATGCACATGACACATAACAATAATAACATGCAAACACATAAATGCAACATATAAGCATGCATATCCGCTGGCAATCTCTGTCAGTACTTACGTACCTTTCTAAGGCAGTCCTAGTAGTCCCACTCTAGGTTCCAAGCCTATCATCAAGTATACAATGCAAATACTCATGCATCATTCAATAAGCTCTAAAAGCCTTAACTAAGCTATTGCATACTCCTAAATAATTTAAGGAGACCATAGCTATACCTGCGTCCGTCGTCAGCCCACTGATGATGACTATCCCGCAACTAGGTCACTCCCCATCTGCGAATCCACAGCCTCGAACACGGCTCTACAACATGAGCATTGCTCCGCTACTATGTCAGACACTGTCTGACTATACTAAAATAAATATCCTACTCCAACTCTAAAATAAGAGTACCCAAAGCCCTAAAATAGGACCACGAGGGCGAAGGAGGGAATTCGGAATTGGTAAATAATGAATGCCTTGGACCTTATATTTATAGGCATCGATCGGAATCTCCAATCCTCAATCGGAACTTCTGATCCTTGATCGGAACGTCCGATCCTGCCATCGGAGCTTCCGAACATCCTCATCTGCCACGTGTCAAAATCTCACTGGTTGACTTCGGATAGGGGTGATCGGAGCTTCCAATCCTGTTCGGAGATTCTGATCAACCACACGTCATGGATGATGTAATTCGATCGGAGCATCCGATCGTTCATCGGAGCTTTCGATCACCTTCGGAGCATCCGATCCTAACTTCGGAGCTTCCGATCTGTCTGACCCTCTAGACCATTTCTGATCATTTTGGGTCTATTTCCGGGCTCCGTTAATCCATTTAGAAGTTTCCTTAATCACGTTTTACTAAATCTAACATGATCACACGATAATTACTCATTATCGTTAATTCTAGATATGGGACACTACATTCCCACCACCTTAAAAGGATTTCGTCCTAGAAATCTAAGGTAAACCTCGGGACTATAATATAAACCGTTCGTCAAATTCATTAATAGTTCCGGTTCAAAACATCTGGTCAAATAACCTTCGACAATACCAAACCTTGCTAAAACTGCAGGGTCTGTTCATTCACTGAACCACATCAGAACATAAACTTGATTTATAATTCGCACCGATTTCAAACTCGCACGCTTTTAACGATCACTCTGGAAATCACTGCCTTCTTATCAGCAATCCTATGAGAATCGAGTAACACTACTGACTATCGTCAGTTATCCATCGATAACCGCAACAACACGGCACCTTCGGTCCAAATTGCCGACTGTATCAGACACACTGCCTACAAATCTTAGCGATGATACTCCTGCTAAGATCGTAACTAGCCATCAGCTATTATATAGACATGCACGAACTCCATCGCTGCCCACGATAAAACCAGATACAACACATTGTATTTCACTGGTCTAACGGTAACATTGCATCCCTTGACGTTATCGCAAAGTTCTAAACAAATTGATCTAGATTTGAATTTCGGTCAAATCCTAGATATCCTTATTCCAAGAACTCATGTGAGTTACTATTTATCACTAAGGATAAAATATTTCTTCCCAAAACAGTACCTTATGCGAATAGAAATGGCAACTACCGGCCACCAGTTCGCAAAGCAATTGCATCACTGCCACCACTCTAACCATCTGAAATCCTCAGACTGATTGCGATAAACCTTGATCCGAATCCCGCTATCGTAGATAGCATCTACTCGATCGCATTAGTCATCCTTCCATGGATAACAACTAAATCCTGACAATTCCTGGCATCATAGTACGTACTTTCAGTACTCACTCTGCCCGATGAATGTTTCCCAAAGAACACCAATTAAGCAAACAGATGACAAAATCTTGATACATAATTTCTTGTCTAAATTCATCCTTCGAGGTCGTCGCCTCGAAATTCACTACCATCCTGCTGAAACCCTCAGATGGACCAAAACCACCCTCAGCATTAGTAGCCTAAATCGAATGCTTACTTCTATCTCGGAACTAGAGATAGTATCGACGAAAACGATTCCAGTTATCCTGTTCCAGATAACCAAAACCTTGGCTCACTAGCGGGGATAACCAAACTGATTCACCTTGATCCCCTACAGAATCTATCAATACTAGTGGCAATTACGTTATCTAATCCTTTCAATGACACAGCATATCAAAACGCACTGGGATATCAGTGACAACAATCCTTCCAAACTCAGAAACACAAGTCTCAACTGCTGTCTCATTCCATGAAACAACTAATGCTAACCTGCTAATGCTCATTGAAATCCATAAGCACTTGCCGAATCGTCTCTCAAGAACAACTCTCGAGAAATCTGTTGGAAGCAACCCAAGCAAAACACTCTGACCAACAGTCCTCAAAATTTGTCAACTCACAATCCTGGGACAATCACTGAATCCTATTTCCGCAAACTGGATAAATCATTGCTAAAACCAAGAAATGTTCAGATCAAAATCCGTCAATGGTAATCTCAGTAATGCTATTAACTAGAAAATGATCACAAGAGCCATCCTATGGCTACTCTCGTGATCTGCAGAATCCAAAATCCCCGATTCTAGCATCCCTGGAGATTCCTTAATGACTAAAGAATTCCCTAAATGCACTCGAATCTCTATATCAAAGCATACCATACTTAAGTACTATTCCCAGTACATCTTGATTCACTATATCCCAATCAGTACCGATTGGAATAATCTGATCAATCAAATCGATATACTGTAGCTCTCGCCATGCCTGACGGTACCAATTCTAATCAGACAATCATTGATCGATGAAACTCTCATGGCCGATCCATATCGATGATCTCATTGCCACACGTCCGAAGATCCCAACTACTTGGAATCAAAAGAATCACCGCTGATTCAATCACTCATCTTTGACAAATTCAGACAACAGTTACAAGTAGTCACTAGTACTAAACCTGCACCAGTCTAGAAAGATTTCAACTATCTCTGAACATGCTCCTGATAACTATATCTCTTGCTAAAACTGCAACAAATCGAAACTGAGGTTACTTGCCGCAGTGTCCCACCTGAAATCACCACCAAGTGTACACTGGAATGAATCACGCTATCCTCACGCCTCAAATAGTCATGTACAATCCTTAGCATCGGATATAATCTATCACTGAAGGAAACCATCATTGCTGAAAAATACTCATCCCCGAGTCAAATGTTCCAGGAAGTTCACAAACCCATCTCCTGGATAACCCTTATCACAAGAGCATCCAAACACCGACTAGATCCACTAGTCTAGCAGTATCCAATAGGCTACAACTATCTGCTCAGAGTACGCACTTGTCAAGGAAATCCCTTCAAGACTGGTCCTTATGAAAAAACTACAAATCAATATCTCTAACGACAGTGAGACGATATCTAAACCACTGATACATAACCAGTCATCTAATCCAAAGTCATACCCCGTCGTGACTGTTACCAAAACTCTAGACTAGGTAGCCTTCCCACTGTCAATCCTGAAGCACGAAGGCTTCCAGGTATTCTCCGAAGTACAAAAGAATCCAGAGTAATACTGGCATAGGGTCGCGCTCCATCATGTCTAGTCATGATCATAGTCCACAACTCTCGATATGTACTCAACTGGTTCCTGATGAAATCCCATCATCACGAATTCCCAACCTATGAAGGTCAATAAGGCTACTGTTCTACGGAAA
Organism: Henckelia pumila; assembly: GCF_033568475.1. Classification (NCBI taxonomy): domain Eukaryota; kingdom Viridiplantae; phylum Streptophyta; class Magnoliopsida; order Lamiales; family Gesneriaceae; genus Henckelia; species Henckelia pumila. The sequence goes on along the minus strand of NC_133123.1, from coordinate 91,418,582 downwards.
CAACCTTGAACGAAACTCAAAATTCTAAACATGATCAATATTTCCATACTCCCAGATGAATCACCTCATCACTGGCACTAACCCAGTCGAACGACTAATTAGGTCAATCCTAGGAAAACACCTAGACTAACCCCATGTCGATCCATTACAGCTGGCTTACTCAAAACCCATGAGCTAACATAGTTGATCACCAATCAACTAATTCCAAGTCAAACTTATTAAAATTACTTGCAATCTATCACGAATTGTTGAGCAAACAAATCAATAAAACATGTATCATTACTTTAAGTTTGTACAATTTCTTTATTACAATCCCATTTAATATCATTACAGTATTCCGAAAATACAACAACATGTACATCCAATAACTTGATATGATACAACTAAATTCTGATGATATATATTACAACTGAAATACTGTTTACAACTACAACAATACAGTATTTAAAATCATCATACTAGTCTTGTTCCTTGAGCATGAAGCTTCTAATTGACACATGCATCAATACAAGTATACTCCCGTCCAAGTCTCTCTACATGTCCTCCAGCGAAGAACTCCGGAGAAATGGCACGTGATAGCTAACCAGCTATGCTCTGCGTCAGTGCATGTCAGTCGACTTCTTTTGCTCACGATCTACCATCAGCGTTCTTCTTGTACCCAAATCATGCTTTTGAACATGAAGTTTCCCGTATGCCTACCAAAAGCATCGATACAAGCATACCGGCAAAACCATGTTCTGCACGAGTTTACAGACCTTACGCTCGAAACCTGTCATGCTTTAGGCACTCAATGCATTCCCTGGTAAAGGTCTATCTGACAATCTCTTCAGTTACGAGTGGAGAATCTTCAAGGACTGGAACCACATGGATTACTAAACACCATTCGTTCCATAAAGTACTCAGAGATATCTGACGCGATATACTCGATCTTCTCTTCCAGTCTTACTTGGCTGGAATCCATATGTTCTTCGACCAACATCCCAATCGAATGATGAACCGTCCACAGCAGTAAGTCTATCTATCGATATGCTACTACTGGTGTTCTCATCACTGTTGCATTCCTTATTGTAAAAAACTTATGCCGCAAACCTCGGCAATGAAGAACAAATATTCTTTCGCTAGGCCTCAATAAATCCTACAAGGATAATCAAGAAGTCTTATTATCAATTTCCTAAGTCCCTTGCATGCAGCTTTGATACCATAAATGTAGCGACCCGACCCGAATCCACTACCTAATCGGAGTTAAGAGCATAATTAAGCATGCATTAAATAAAATCGCTGCGGAAGACTTAAATACAAGCAGACTGGCAGAATACAACCGGCTAACAAACTCGATTTATACAACCCAATCGAATTACTTAGATAAAAACCTACAGCTAAATACTGTTGTCTTCAAGGTCGCTGGCTCCTCCAGGCTCCTGGTGCTCAATCCTGCACCTAGACATGCCCCGTCGAATAGGGTATCCAGATACACAGAAAATACTGGACGTGAGCTCTAAGCTCAATACGAAAGCACGGATAAACATACAAATATGATGCATGAAAATGACAGGGTATCCATATCTGGGATAACTGTATACGAACTGCTCAGACTGGCGCCTGGAATATAAGATCGTCACATCAGGGTAGCTAAACACAGTGTGCGACCACTCATTCCCGAATCATGGACGCGGACCACGGAGTCCTCCAGGTTTCAGTACCTAAGGGTACTCGATATCAAACGTCCTAACAGGGCTGAGCAACCCTAATTGGCTCATCTCGAAAGATATACAGATGTACAGGCACAAGATGATATGCACATGCCGTATAACAATAATAACATGCAAACACATAAATGCAACATATAAGCATACATATTCGCTGGAAATCTTAGTCAGTACTTACGTACCTTTCTAAGGCAGTCCTAGTAGTCCCACTCTAGGTTCCAAGCCTATCATCAAGTCTACAATGCAAATACCCATGCATCATTCAATAATCTCTAAAAGCCTTAACTAAGCTATTGCATACTTCTAAATAATTTAAGGAGACCATAGCTATACCTGCGTCCGTTGTCAGCCCACTGATGGCGACTATCCCGCAACTAGGGCACTCCCCTGCTGCTAATCCACAGCCTCGAACACGGCTCTACAACACGAGCACTGCTCCGCTACTATGTCAGACACTGTCTGACTATACTAAAACAAATATCCTACTCCAACTCTAAAATAAGAGTACCCAAAGCCCTAAAATAGGACCACGAGGGCGAAGGAGAGAATTCGGAATTGGTAAGAAATGAATTCCTCGGACCTTATATTTATAGGCATCGATCGGAACCTCCGATCCTTGATCGGAACGTTCGATCCTGCCATCGGAGCTTTCGAACATCCTCATCTACCACGTGTCAAAATCTCACTGGTTGACTTCGAATAGGGGTGATTGGAGCTTCCGATCAACCACACGTCATGTATGACATAATTCGATCGGAGCTTCCAATCGTTCATCGGAGCTTCCGATCACCTTCGAAGCATCCGATCCAAACTTCGGAGCTTCCGATCTGTCTGACCCTCTAGACCATTTCTGATCATTTTGGGTCTATTTCCGGGCTCCGTTAATCCATTTAGAAGTCTCTTAATCACGTTTTACTAAATCTAACATGATCACACGATAATTACTCATTATCGTTAATTTCTGGATATGGGCCACTACACTACGTTTCATCCCCTTCCACCAAAACCGAGTACGTAGATCCTTGTACATCTTGTTGCTCCCCGGATGAACACTCAAATTGGTGCGATGTGCCTGAGACAAGATCTCCTCTCGCAACTCTTCATCCTGCGGAATCACAAGTCTACCAGACAAACACAGAAAACCATCTGACTGATAGTGAAATCAAGATGTACTACCCTCGTTGGCTAGACGAGCCAAAGGCGGGGTCCTTGAATCCGACATCTGAGCATCTCGAATTCGCGAATACAAAGCTTGGTCGGATAAAATCGAAAACATCTGGATACTCTGCATACCTTTCTTGTGCTTGAAGGTATACCTTGAAGAACAATAATCCCCGATTGCACTAGACATAGAAAAAGTCTGATGTAGCGACCCGACCCGGATCCACTACCTAATCAGAGTTAAGAGCATAATTAAGAATGCATTAAATAAAATCGCTACGGAAGACTTAAATACAAGCAGACCGGCAGAATACAACCGGCTAACAAACTCGATTTATACAACCCAATCGAATTACTTAGATAAAAACCTACAGCTAAATACTGCTGTCTTCAAGGTCGCTGGCTCCTTCAGGCTCCTGGTGCTTAATCCTGCACCTACACCTGCCCCGTCGAATAGGGTATCCAGATACACAATAAATACTTGACGTGAGCTCTAAGCTCAATACGAAAGCACGGATAAACTTACAAATATGATGCATGCAAATGACAGGGTATCCATATCTGGGATAACTGTATAGGAACTACTCAGACTGGCGCCTGGGATATAAGCTCGTCACATCGGGGTAGCTAACCACTGTGTGCGACCACTCATTCTCGAATCACGGATGCGGACCACGGAGTCCTTCAGGTATCAGTACCTAAGGGTACTCGATATCAAACGTCCTAACAGGGCTGAGCAACCCTAACTGGCTCATCTCGAAAGATATACAGATGTACATGCACAAGATGATATGCACATGCCGCATAACAATAATAACATGCAAACACATAAATGCAACATATAAGCATGCATATCCGCTGGCAATCTCAGTCAGTACTTACGTACCTTTCTAAGGCAGTCCTAGTAGTCCCACTCTAGATTCCAAGCCTATCATCAAGTCTACAATGCAAATACCCATGCATCATTCAATAAGCTCTAAAAGCCTTAACTAAGCTATTGCATACTCCTAAATAATTTAAGGAGAACATAGCTATACCTGCGTCCGTCGTCAGCCCAATGATGGCAACTATCTCGCAACTAGGGTGTTGGAAAACTGGCGTTCAGATCAATCACGATTGATACCCGGTGCAGCGAAAGTTTAAAAAATTTAGTATGGAACAATTCCATAGTGTGGGTATCAACCGTTTAACGATTAAATTATAAGTGTGTGTAAAATTAAATAACAATTATTAAATTTTACCTTCAATCTCGAAGCGAGATTATTGGACACCACACAGATTTCTCTGCGCTTCTTGTATCTCCCTGGAACTGATGAACAAGCTTTCCTTCAATCAGGTCCACGAATAGAGGTTTAATCCCTCTGATAGATTGCACTAGAAAATCTATCAGATGTTTTCTACGAAGAGAATAAACGAATTTGATTCGCTATTCCAGACTGCAATTCAAAATCACAGACCGGAATTTCTCAGGCAGAGAAAGGGAAGGGGCGGCCGAACTGAGAGGGGAGGCTAGGGTTTTTCGAAAAATCCTGTCTCAATTATGACCAGTTGCGTGTAATTTCTGTACTGCAATAACTTATTTATAATGCAGGCCACTAACACCTTAGGGCCCATTAGTCATAAGTTGAGGCCCGACAAGCAAAGCCCGCATGTTCAGAAATTAATATAAAATTCATCGTGACTCCGATTGATAAACTGATTTTACCAATGTGCACAGAAACCATTTCTGCACATTTTAAAGTCAAGATAAATTTTCCTGAATCCGAATTCAGTGGTTTCCAAAAATGTACATCCCCATGTCATTTTAGGAAATCCTACTCCCTTACTCTTATTTAAGAAGTCCAACTTCTTTATTCATTAAATTTAACTCTTTAAATTTAACTATCTCAACGGGGATTAAAACTCCATTACACTGTGTGACCCTCAATGGTTCAGGGATACAGCTAGCCGTGGGCTCACAACTCCTTGTGACTCGGAACAACGATTTCCGACTTGCCCAACGAATCATGGTAAAGCGCCTAGCAACATCGCCCCATGATTCCCTAGGTATCACTGATAGTGCCTACAAGAACCAGTAGATTTTGGTTAGCGTACAGTACGGTCCCTTCATCCATATATCCCGATCGAATCAACAACCATTGGTATATCGAGAGTCGCTCAAGATTCGATAACTATGCAATACATCTTGAAGATCAAATTAGTGACATCGCATGTGCTACTAAGAAACCAATTCTTAAATCACATCAAGTACTTTGGCCAGAGATTCGTCACACTAATATCTCCTCAGATCGCATAGGATATCCACACTCGCAAGTATGTGGTGAATCCTTGACAACAATGCATCGACTCCTATATGTGTTGTAACTGTACCCAATCCCGACACCTGATGACCCCCATAGAGTCGGTAAACGAGTCAAAGCACAGTACTAGCATATAGAGTCTCCATGATGTTTCAAGTAGTAAGGACTAATGGTGTACAACCAAAACCGCGGACTTTATCCACTCGATAAGTGATAACCACTTGAAAAGTCCGGATAGGGTAGTTCGATTATTCATCCTATGAATATCCATTTGCATGCTTCGAACATCTCCATGTTCCCTACCAATGAAACGTGGTACTCCGCATCGCAAATGCTAGTCTCAAACTCGAGCGATCCTTATCCTTATTATCGGACGGCTCAATCGACTAGGAACAGTTTAGAATATACAGTGACTATAAGATGTATTTCATGATAGACATCCCCATGTTCTACCACATCTTACATACACTATAGTATATTCAAGGTCTTTATCAAAACAACAATAGTATATCACAATATAACAATATGAAGAAAGATAAAGTCATTGCCATTAATAAAAGTGTAAATTATATTAAACAAAAGATCGTTTGTACAAAGAGTCATCAAAGCCCATAGCCACAAGTTGGCTCACTGGGCACCCACTCTTTCAATCTCCCACTTGCCCTATAGCCAACTAGTCATACTACGTAGACCCATTGCTTCGCGATGTTTTTCAAACAATGGTCCTGGCAAGGGCTTAGTAAGCGGATCAGCGATATTGTCTGCAGAGGCCACTCGTTCGACAGTGATGTCTCCTCTTTCCACAATCTCCCGGATGATGTGGTATTTCCTCAGTACGTGTTTGGATCTTTGATGAGACCTTGGTTCCTTTGCTTGAGCAACGGCACCCGTGTTGTCACAGTACACCGGGACTGGACCAACAAATTCAGGAATGACGCCCAACTCTTGGACGAACTTCCTCATCCAAACGGCCTCTTTAGCAGCAGCTGATGCTGCAATGTATTCAGCCTCAGTGGTGGAATCCACTGTGGTGTCCTGCTTGGAACTCTTCCAAGAGACAGCACCGCCATTGAGCATGAACACAAATCCAGAGGTTGACTTCGAGTCATCCACGTCACTTTGGAAGCTAGAGTCGGTATAGCCTTCCAATTTCAGATCTCGTCCTCCATATACCATGAACATATTCTTAGTCCTTCGTAAGTACTTAAGAATGTCCTTCACGGCTTTCCAATGCATTTGACCAGGATTAGCCTGATATCTGCTCGTGACACTCAAAGCAAATGCTACATCCGGTCTGGTAGATATCATCCCATACATGATACTACCTATAGCTGACGCATATGGTACATGTGTCATATTCTCTATCTCTGCATCAGTCTTGGGACACATAGACTTGGATAAAGAAACTCCATGACACATGGGTAGATGTCCTCTCTTGGACCCATCCATTGAAAACCGTTTCAATATGGTGTCGATGTAGGTTGATTGAGTGAGTCCTATCATTCTCTTAGATCTATCTCTATAGATCTGTATCCCAAGAATGTAGGATGCCTCACCCAAATCCTTCATCGAGAATCTACCTGATAACCATATCTTTGTTGACTGCAACATCCCTACATCATTCCCAATGAGTAGGATGTCATCAACATAAAGTACTAAGAATGTCACAGCATCCTTAACTACTTTCTTGTACACGCACGGTTCCTCCGGGTTCTTGATGAAACCAAAATCTTTTATTGTTTCATCAAATTTCTGGTTCCAACTTCTTGATGCTTGTTTTAGACCATAAATTGATCTCTGAAGCTTGCATACCTTATGCTCGCTTCCCATGGATGTGAACCCCTCCGGCTGCTTCATATAGATTTCTTCCTTAATGTCTCCATTAAGAAAAGCAGTCTTCACATCCATTTGCCATATCTCATAGTCATACCATGCAGCTATGGCAATAAGGATTCTTATGGACTTGAACATTGCAACTGGTGAAAAGGTTTCATCATAGTCAACTCCTTGTCTTTGAGTGTAACCTTTCGCCACCAATCGTGCCTTGTAGGTCAATACCTTACCATCAGGCCCAAGCTTTCTCTTGTAGATCCATTTACACCCTATTGGAACAATTTCATCAGGAGGATCTACTAGAGACCAAACTTGGTTTGTATGCATTGAATCCAATTCAGACTGCATAGCTTCAAGCCATAAATTTGAATCCGCATCAGAAATTGCTTCCTTGAAGTTTCTTGGATCACATCCAATGTCGGGTTCATCTTCATCCCCTTCAAGAAGAAGACCATATCGAACAGGAGGTCTAGAAGTCCTCTCGGATCTTCTAGGTTCAGGCGTGTCCAGTAATGGTTCCTGAGGCATAGGATCGTTATTTTGTATTTCGGGTTCTTCTCGAACCTCTTCGAGTTCCATCATCTCGCCTTTCTTATCCAATAAGAACTCCTTCTCCAAGAAGGTGGCATTCCTAGAAACAAACACCTTTGTTTCAGCAGGATAATAGAAATAATATCCGATTGAATTCTTCGGATACCCTACAAAATAACATAAGCTGGATCGACTATCCAACTTATCTTCCACTGTCCGCTTCACGTAAGCAGGACATGTTGGAAAAACTGGCGGTCAGATCAATCACGATTGATACCCGGTGCAGCGGAAGTTTAAAATTTTTATCATGGAACAATTCCATGGTGTGGGTATCAACCATTCAACGATTAAATTATTGTGTGTGTAAAATTCAAATAACAATTATTAAATTTTACCTTCAATCTCGCAACGAGATTACTGGACACCAACAGATTTTATCTGCTCTTGTTGTCTCTCCCTGGAACCGATGAACTCCTTCAATCAGGTCCACGAACAGAGGTTTAATCCCTCTGATAGATTGCACTAGAAAATCTATCAGAAGTTTTCTGCGAAGAGATTAAACGAATCTGATTCGTTATTCCTGACTGCGATTCAAAATCACAGACCGAAATTTCTCGTGCAGAGCAAGGCAGGGGTTCGGCCGATTATTCTAGAGGAGAGGCTAGGGTTTCGATTTTTCTCTCTCAAAAATAATGAGCTATTGTGTGTAATTTCTGTACTGAAATAACTTATTTATAATGCAGGCCACTAACACCTTAGGGCCCATTAATCATAAGCTGGGGCCCGACAAGCAAAGCCCGCTCGTTCAGAAATTAATATAAAATTCATCGTGACTCCGATTGATGAACTGATTTCACCAATGTGCACAGAAACCATTTCTGCACATTTTAAAGTCAAAATAAATTTTCCTGAATCCGAATTCAGTGGTTTCCAAAAATGTCCATCCCTATGTCATTTTAGGAAATCCTACTCCCTTACTCTTATTTAAGAAGTCCAACTCCTTAGTTCATTAAATTTAACTCTTTAAATTTAACTATCTCAACGGGGATTAAAACTCCATTACACTGTGTGACCCTCAATGGTTCAGGGATACAGCTAGCCGTGGGCTCACAACTCCTTGTGACTCGGAACAACACTTTCCGACTTGCCCAACGAATCATGGTAAAGCGCCTAGCAACATCGCCCCATGATTCCCTAGGTATCACTGATAGTGCCTACAAGAACCAGTAGATTTTGGTTAGCGTACAGTACGGTCCCTTCATCCATATATCCCGATCGAATCAACAACCATTGGTATATCGAGAGTCGCTCAAGATTCGATAACTATGCAATACATCTTGAAGATCAAATTAGTGACATCGCATGTGCTACTAAGAAACCATTTCTTAAATCACATCAAGTACTCTGGCCAGAGATTTGTCACACTAATATCTCCTCAGATCGCATAGGATATCCACACTCGCAAGTATGTGGTGAATCCTTGACAACAATGCATCGACTCCTATATGTGTCGTAACTGTACCCAATCTCGACACCTGATGACCCCCATAGAGTCGGTAAACGAGTCAAAGCACAGCACTAGCATATAGAGTCTCCATGATGTTTCAAGTCGTAAGGACTAATGGTGTACAACCAAAACCGCGGACTTTATCCACTCGATAAGTGATAACCACTTGGAAAGTCCGGATAGGGTAGTTCGACTATTCATCCTATGAATATCCATTTGCATGCTTCGAACATCTCCATGTTCCCTACCAATGAAACGTGGTACTCCGCATCGCAAATGCTAGTCTCAAACTCGAGCGATCCTTATCCTTATTATCGGACGGCTCAATCGACTAGGAACAGTTTAGAATATACAGTGACTATAAGATGTATTTCATGATAGACATCTCCATGTTCTACCACATCTTACATACACTATAGTATATTCAAGGTCTTTATCAAAACAACAATAGTATATCACAATATAACAATATGAAGTAATATAAAGTCATTGCCATTAATAAAAGTGTAAATAATATTAAACAAAAGATTGTTTATACAAAGAGTCATCAAAGCCCACAGCCACACAGTTGGCTCACTGGGCACCCACTCTTACAATCTCCCACTTGCCCTATAGCCAACTAGTCATACTACGTAGACCCATTGCTTCGCGATGTTTGTCAAACAATGGTCCTGGCAAAGGCTTAGTAAGCGGATCAGCGATATTGTCTGCAGAGGCCACTCGTTCGACAGTGATGTCTCCTCTTTCCACAATCTCCCGGATGATGTGGTATTTCCTCAGTACGTGTTTGGATCTTTGATGAGACCTTGGTTCCTTTGCTTGAGCAACGGCACCCGTGTTGTCGCAGTACACCGGGACTGGACCAACAAATTTAGGAATGACGCCCAACTCTTGGACGAAATTCCTCATCCAAACGGCCTCTTTAGCAGCAGCTGATGCTGCAATGTATTCAGCCTCAGTGGTGGAATCCGCTGTGGTGTCCTGCTTGGAACTCTTCCAAGAGACAGCACCGCCATTGAGCATGAACACAAATCCAGAGGTAGACTTCGAGTCATCCACATCACTTTGGAAGCTAGAGTCGGTATAGCCTTCCAGTTTGAGTTCTCGTCCTCCAGAAACCATGAACATATTCTTAGTCCTTCGCAAGTACTTAAGAATGTCCTTCACGGCTTTCCAATGCATTTGACCAGGATTAGACTGATATCTGCTCGTGACACTCAGAGCAAATGCTACATCCGGTCTGGTAGATATCATCCCATACATGATACTACCTATAGCTGACGCATATGGTACATGTGTCATATTCTCTATCTCTTCATCAGTCTTGGGACACATAGACTTGGATAGAGAAACTCCATGACACATGGGTAGATGTCCTCTTTTGGACCCATCCATTGAAAACCGTTTCAATATGGTATCGATGTAGGTTGATTGAGTGAGTCCTATCATTCTCTTAGATCTATCTCTATAGATCTGAATCCCTAGAATGTAGGATGCCTCACCCAAATCCTTCATCGAAAATCTACCTGATAACCATATCTTCGTTGACTGCAACATCCCTACATCATTCCCAATGAGTAGGATGTCATCAACATAAAGTACTAAGAATGTCACCGCATCCTTAACTACTTTCTTGTACACGCAAGGTTCCTCCGGGTTCTTGATGAAACCAAAATCTTTAATTGTTTCATCAAATTTCTGGTTCCAACTTCTTGATGCTTGTTTTAGACCATAAATTGATCTCTGAAGCTTGCATACCTTATGCTCGCTTCCCATGGATGTGAACCCCTCAGGCTGCTTCATATAGATTTCTTCCTTAATGTCTCCATTAAGAAAAGCAGTCTTCACATCCATTTGCCATATCTCATAGTCATACCATGCAGCTATGGCAATAAGGATTCTTATGGACTTGAACATAGCAACTGGTGAAAAGGTTTCATCATAGTCAACTCCTTGCCTTTGAGTATAACCTTTCGCCACCAATCGCGCCTTGTAGGTCAATACCTTACCATCAGGCCCAAGCTTTCTTTTGTAGATCCATTTACACCCTATTGGAACAATTCCATCGGGAGGATCTACCAAAGACCAAACTTGGTTTGTATGCATCGAATCCAATTCTGACTGCATAGCTTCAAGCCATAAATTCGAATCCGCATCAGAAATTGCTTCCTTGAAGTTTCTTGGATCACATCCAATGTCGGGTTCATCTTGATCCCCTTCAAGAAGAAGACCATATCGAATAGGAGGTCTAGAAGTCCTCTCGGATCTTCTAGGTTCAGGCGTGTCCAGCAATGGTTCCTGAGGTGTAGGATCGTTATTTTGTATTTCGGGTTCTTCTCGAACTTCTTCGAGTTCCATCATCTCGCCTTTCTTATCCAATAAGAACTCCTTCTCCAAGAAGGTGGCATTCCTAGAAACAAACACCTTTGTTTCAGCAGGATAATAGAAATAATATCCGATTGAATTCTTCGGATACCCTACAAAATAACATAAGCTGGATCGACTATCCAACTTATCTCCCACTGTCCGCTTCACGTAAGCAGGACATCCCCAAATCCTCAAGTACGAATACTTAGGAGCTTTGCCATTCCATAACTCGTATGGTGTTCTGTCCACTGCTTTAGTGTGGACGTTGTTCAACAACAATACCGCCGTTTCAAGCGCATAGCCCCAAAACGAAGGTGGAAGCTCAGTGAAGCTCATCATAGATCGAACCATGTCCAACAAAGTTCGATTACGACGCTCCGATACACCATTAAGCTGTGGTGTCATAGGAGGAGTCCACTGAGAGAGAATCCCATTCTCTTTCAGATAGTCCAAAAACTCGGTACTCAAGTATTCTCCACCTCGATCCGATCGAAGTGCCTTAATACTTTTACCTAGCTTGTTTTCTACTTCAGCCTTGAATTCTTTGAACTTTTCAAATGCTTCAGACTTATATTTCATTAAATATAAATACCCATACCTTGAATAATCATCAGTAAAGGTAATGAAGTAGGTGTGGCCATGTTGAGTCCCTACTCTAAATGGACCACAAACATCTGTATGGATCAAATCCAACAGATTCTGACTACGCTCAGGTTTCCCCTTAAAAGGAGATTTAGTCATTTTTCCTTTTAGACAAGATTCACAAGTAGGTAGAGAGTTAATATCAGACATATCAAACATGCCCTCTCCCACTAGCTTGTTCATCCTTCTTGAGAAAATATGACCTAGCCTAGCGTGCCATAGGTTTGCCGGGTTTTGACTATCGTTTTTCCTTTTGTTTGTTGTAGCCGGTTTATCAACATAATTCATTGGAACGTCTTTTAGTTTTAAGTTGTATAGATCGTTTTCAAATTGTCCATTTCCAATTAAACATTCATTCTTGTAAATATTGCAAATCTCATTCACAAAATTGCAAGAATAACCATCTCTATCTAGCATAGAAACAGAAATAATGTTTTAATTAAATCTGGAACAAATAAAACATCTATCAAAAGTAACTTAAAACCGTTCTGCAAAAAATAAATATTTCCCATAGCTATGGATTTAACTCTGGAACCATTCCCGAGCCTTGACTGGGTCTCACCCATCCTTATCCTATTACTTCTTGTTATCATTTGCAACTCATTGCAAATATGAGATCTACATCTGGTATCCAATACCCAAGAAGTAGTATTAAGAAAAACATTTATTTCAATGTAAAACATACCCTTTGCAGTTCGCAACTGCTTGGGGTATTCCTTGCAGTTACGTTTCCAATTACCGGGTTTCTTGCAGTGATGGCAAACTTGTTTAGACTTGTCCAATTTTGCATGTAACATTTGGCCTTGAGATCATGGTCCAACCATTTCTCTAATTCGGCCAACCTTTCGGCAGTTACATCAGCCGAGGCTGTTTTCGGAGAAGCCTTTTCTAACACTTAGAAAATCTTTTTCCGAACTTAGGACAATCTTAACTTATGGAATCATTCTGTATTGTTTGCGTCAATAAGTTTGTTTTGTTGGAGAACAGAAACATGTGGATTACTGAGATAAAACAGACAATTATCGATGATTGTTTAAATAATTTACTAAGACATAAAATTGGCGAATTTTATTTTATGAATCTCACTCCCACTATTTTAACGATTTCACCACCCTCTAGTGAAAACGGGAAACTTTTTCCTTAGTGAGAACATGGAGTCCAATTGACAAACTTATGGTCCCGAATAATATCAGCCAACCATAATTCTCAAAAGGTAGAGCCCAATTGCTTCCAAAGCAACCCCATGTGTTTACCTCATGTCCAATAAGGGCCCAATAATATGACGCCGTTTAAAGTGACATGTCAAGATGACCCATCAATATTAAGTTGTGATGGACGGTCGCCATGTGGATCCCCCAATAATATGAGCCGATCCCATGGGAGTTCCACCCAACTTACAACATTTGTCGATCCAATGTACAGCTTTCCGACGGACGGGCCCCCCAATAATATGAGCCGGACCGTATCCGCGGGTAGCATCACATACATTGACCGTTGATGGAAGGTAGGAACATTTAAACAATATTTAAATTTCCTTTATTTATCTTGATATAAATTTTAAATCATATTTAAAATGAGGGATTTTATTTATAAAAATATTTGTCTCATCATATTTAATTTATTGCATGCATTGCCGGATTCACGCAATTTATGTCTAAACATGCATACAATCATAATATCAAATATTATATAGGATGATCGATTCCATTTCTAATTGACCCGTGGTTGCCAATCACGGGTCTTAGTCCAATCCTAGGTAATATGCAGTATGCAATGCAATCCTATTACATGTGCTTCCAATTTACATTTCTTCAGTCTTTATTGTCTGCTGGGCCCACCGTCTTCAAATCTTGATCTCCTACTAAATCTAATGCATTTACAATAAATAACAATGACAAGTAGGGGATACATTTTTAGGGGTGGGAACGGGCTATAAACCAAGCCCACTTTTATTACATATGACATTCATATCGGGCCATAAACCAGGCCCATTAATAAAACCAACAACAATAAAAACAAAATGTAAATTCCTAACATACACCTACAAAATTGGTCATGGCAATCGATCATCCTTATCCAATAACATTTAATTCAAAATTAATTTATTGGATAACATGCAGTGGCAATTCAAATTTAAACAAGATAAAATCATATTTTATATATAAAATCTCATTTCACATATAAAATCATATTTTATCTCTATATCAAATAAAATCATATTTTATCTATAAAATCCAATTTTACAAATAAAATCATATTTTACTTAATATATCATAAGATCATATCTTATCATCAATTGTACCAAAATAATTGATTTCAAAATTCAATTTACGGATAAAATATTAAAATTTTCCAAAATTCAAATTTATCCAAAATCAATTTTAAAATTTACGGACTCGAACAATTCGATCCGAAATCTCGTGAACCAATCAAAAACAATTTTTGACCGGATCAAAAATAAAATTTTAAATATTAAAATTAATTTTTAAATAAAAATATAATTTTTCCCGCGGGCCGCCTGGGACACTCCCGGGCCGGCCCGCACCCGGGGCGCGGGCCGGGGGCAGCCCGGCTGCCCCCTTAGGGCAGCGCCGTGCGCTGCCCTGGGCGGCGACGGTCGCCGCCTTGGGCGGCGCCGTGCGCCCCCTTTGGGCGGCGCCGTGCGCCGCCCGGGGCAGCAACAATTGCTGCCCCACCGGGCAGCGATCCAATCGCTGCCCGGGTTTTGCCCCGAAAATTTTATTTTTTTTTTATTTAAAAATATTTATTTTGTTTCAAAAACCGAGACTCAAAAATTTTGTACAATTGATTAATTTAATCGTTTGATCTGAGCAACCTGGCTTTGATACCACTGTTGGAAAAACTGGCGGTCAGATCAATCACGATTGATACCCGGTGCAGCGGAAGTTTAAAATTTTTATCATGGAACAATTCCATGGTGTGGGTATCAACCATTCAACGATTAAATTATTGTGTGTGTAAAATTCAAATAACAATTATTAAATTTTACCTTCAATCTCGCAACGAGATTACTGGACACCAACAGATTTTATCTGCTCTTGTTGTCTCTCCCTGGAACCGATGAACTCCTTCAATCAGGTCCACGAACAGAGGTTTAATCCCTCTGATAGATTGCACTAGAAAATCTATCAGAAGTTTTCTGCGAAGAGATTAAACGAATCTGATTCGTTATTCCTGACTGCGATTCAAAATCACAGACCGAAATTTCTCGTGCAGAGCAAGGCAGGGGTTCGGCCGATTATTCTAGAGGAGAGGCTAGGGTTTCGATTTTTCTCTCTCAAAAATAATGAGCTATTGTGTGTAATTTCTGTACTGAAATAACTTATTTATAATGCAGGCCACTAACACCTTAGGGCCCATTAATCATAAGCTGGGGCCCGACAAGCAAAGCCCGCTCGTTCAGAAATTAATATAAAATTCATCGTGACTCCGATTGATGAACTGATTTCACCAATGTGCACAGAAACCATTTCTGCACATTTTAAAGTCAAAATAAATTTTCCTGAATCCGAATTCAGTGGTTTCCAAAAATGTCCATCCCTATGTCATTTTAGGAAATCCTACTCCCTTACTCTTATTTAAGAAGTCCAACTCCTTAGTTCATTAAATTTAACTCTTTAAATTTAACTATCTCAACGGGGATTAAAACTCCATTACACTGTGTGACCCTCAATGGTTCAGGGATACAGCTAGCCGTGGGCTCACAACTCCTTGTGACTCGGAACAACACTTTCCGACTTGCCCAACGAATCATGGTAAAGCGCCTAGCAACATCGCCCCATGATTCCCTAGGTATCACTGATAGTGCCTACAAGAACCAGTAGATTTTGGTTAGCGTACAGTACGGTCCCTTCATCCATATATCCCGATCGAATCAACAACCATTGGTATATCGAGAGTCGCTCAAGATTCGATAACTATGCAATACATCTTGAAGATCAAATTAGTGACATCGCATGTGCTACTAAGAAACCATTTCTTAAATCACATCAAGTACTCTGGCCAGAGATTTGTCACACTAATATCTCCTCAGATCGCATAGGATATCCACACTCGCAAGTATGTGGTGAATCCTTGACAACAATGCATCGACTCCTATATGTGTCGTAACTGTACCCAATCTCGACACCTGATGACCCCCATAGAGTCGGTAAACGAGTCAAAGCACAGCACTAGCATATAGAGTCTCCATGATGTTTCAAGTCGTAAGGACTAATGGTGTACAACCAAAACCGCGGACTTTATCCACTCGATAAGTGATAACCACTTGGAAAGTCCGGATAGGGTAGTTCGACTATTCATCCTATGAATATCCATTTGCATGCTTCGAACATCTCCATGTTCCCTACCAATGAAACGTGGTACTCCGCATCGCAAATGCTAGTCTCAAACTCGAGCGATCCTTATCCTTATTATCGGACGGCTCAATCGACTAGGAACAGTTTAGAATATACAGTGACTATAAGATGTATTTCATGATAGACATCTCCATGTTCTACCACATCTTACATACACTATAGTATATTCAAGGTCTTTATCAAAACAACAATAGTATATCACAATATAACAATATGAAGTAATATAAAGTCATTGCCATTAATAAAAGTGTAAATAATATTAAACAAAAGATTGTTTATACAAAGAGTCATCAAAGCCCACAGCCACACAGTTGGCTCACTGGACACCCACTCTTACAGGACATCCCCAAATCCTCAAGTACGAATACTTAGGAGCTTTGCCATTCCATAACTCGTATGGAGTTTTGTCCACTGCTTTAGTGTGGACGTTGTTCAACAACAATACCGTCGTTTCAAGCGCATAGCCCCAAAACGAAGGTGGAAGCTCAGTGAAGCTCATCATGGATCGAACCATGTCCAACAAAGTTCGATTACGACGCTCCGATACACCATTCAGCTGTGGTGTCATAGGAGGAGTCCACTGAGAGAGAATCCCATTCTCTTTCAGATAGTCCAAAAACTCGGTACTCAAGTATTCTCCACCTCGATCCGATCGAAGTGCTTTAATACTTTTACCTAGCTTGTTTTCTACTTCAGCCTTGAATTCTTTGAACTTTTCAAATGCTTCAGACTTATATTTCATTAAATATAAATACCCATACCTTGAATAATCATCAGTAAAGGTAATGAAGTAGGTGTGGCCATGTTGAGTCCCAACTCTAAATGGACCACAAACATCTGTATGGATCAAATTCAACAGATTTTGACTACGCTCAGGTTTCCCCTTAAAAGGAGATTTAGTCATTTTCCCTTTTAGGCAGGATTCACAAGTAGGTAGAGAGTTAATATCAGACATATCAAACATGCCCTCTCCCACTAGCTTGTTCATCCTCCTTGAGGAAATATGACCTAGTCTAGCGTGCCAAAGGTTTGCCGGGTTTTGACTATCGATTTTCCTTTTGTTTGTTGTCGCCGGTTTATCAACATAATTTATTGGAACGTCTTTTAGTTTTAAGTTGTATAGATCGTTTTCAAGTTGTCCATTTCCAATCAAACATTCATTCTTGTAAATATTGCAAATCTCATTCACAAAATTGCAAGAATAACCATCTCTATCTAGCATAGAAACAGAAATAATGTTTTTAATTAAATCCGGAACAAATAAAACATCTCTTAAAAATAACTTAAAACCGTTCTGCAAAATTAAACAAACATCTCCAATGGCTGTAGCTTCAACTCTGGAACCATTCCCGAGCCTCAGCTGGGTCTCACCCATTCTAAGCCTGCGACTTCTTGTCATCACCTGCAAATCATTGCAAATGTGAGATCCACATCCGGTATCCAATACCCAAGAAGTAGTATTAAGTGAAATGTTTATTTCAATATAGAACATACCCTTTGCAGTTCCCAACTGCTCTAGATATTCCTTGCAGTTGCGCTTCCAATGACCGGGCTTCTTGCAGTAATGGCAAACATCCTTGGATTTTCCATTGTTTGAAGCCTTTGTCTTGTGCTTCTTCTCGGGTTCGACTTTCTTGGGTGGGGCAGAACGTTTCTTACCCTTCGTACTTGGCCCCTTCTTAGCAGAAGATGAGGAGCCCACCAAGAAAGCTGGTTTATCCTTCTTTAGTGTGGATTCATATGTCACAAGCATATTGACCATCTCTTCAAGGGTGGCCTCTATCTTGTTCATATTAAAATTTACCACAAATCCGTCAAACGAAGAAGGAAGAGACAGAAGCAGTAAATCCACGTTGAGTTCATGCTCCAACACCAAATCAAGAGTTGCTAACTTCTGTATGAGCCAAATCACTCGTACCCCATGATCACGGACCGAAGTCCCTTCACGCATGCGACACGTCATTAGCTCCTTAACAGTAGCGAACCTTTCAGCCCTCGATTGAGCCCCAAAAAGTTCCTTGAGTTGAGCGTGAATGTCAGCAGCATTCACGGTGTTCTCAAATCGCCTCTGGAGTTCATCAGACATTGAGGCTTGCATATAGCATTTGGTCTTGATGTCATGGTCCCACCATGCATCAAGTTTGGCCAATTCCTCCGGACTTACGTCAGCTGGTGCTTCCTTCGGAGGTGATTTCTCTAACACGTAGAGCATCTTCTCCGAAGTCAAGACAATCTTCAACTTCCGGAACCATTCTGTATAGTTTGCGCCAGTCAACTTGTTTTGTTCGAGGATCGAGAATAATGGATTACGCGAATTCATTGTATGAAATACTGAAAAGAAAAACAGACATATATCAATGATTGTTTAAGCAATTTACTAAGACATAAAATAGGCGAATTTAATTTTATGAATCTCACTCCCACTATTTTAACGATTTCACTACCCTCTAGTGAAAACGGGAAACTTTTTCCTTAGTGAGAACATGGAGTCCAATTGACAAACTTATGGTCCCGAATAATATCAGCCAACCATAATTCTCAAAAGGTAGAGCCCAATTGCTTCCAAAGCAACCCCCATGTATTTACCTCATGTCCAATAAGGGCCCAATAATATGACGCCGTTTAAAGTGACATGTCAAGATGACCCATCAATATTAAGTTGTGATGGACGGTCGCCATGTGGATCCCCCAATAATATGAGCCGATCCCATGGGAGTTCCACCCAACTTACAACATTTGTCGATCCAATGTACAGCTTTCCGACGGACGGGCCCCCCCAATAATATGAGCCAGACCGTATCCGCGGGTAGCATCACATACATTGACCGTTGATGGAAGGTAGGAACATTTAAACAAATTTAAATTTCCTTTATTTATCTTGATATCAATTTTAAATCATATTTAAAATGAGAGATTTTTAATTATAAAAAATTTGTCTCATCAATTTCAAATTATTGCATGCTTGCCGGATTCACGCAATTATGTCTAAAACATGCATACAATCATAATATCATATATTATATATAGGATGATCGATTCCATTTCTAATTGACTCGTGGTTGCCAATCACGAGTCTTAGTCCAATCCTAGGTAATATGCAGTATGCAATGCAATCCTATTACATTAGCTTCCAATTTACATTTCTTCGTCTTTATTGTCTGCTGGGCCCACCATCTTCAAATCTTGATTCCCACTAAATCTAATGTATTTACAATAAATAGCAATGACAAGTAGGGGATACATTTTAGGGCTGGGAACGGGCCATAAACCAAGCCCACTTTTATTACATATGACATTCATATTGGGCCATAAACCAGGCCCATTAATAAAACCAACAACAATAAAACAAATGTAAATTCCTAACATACACCTACAAAATTGGTCATGGCAATCGATCATCCTTATCCAATAACATTTAATTCAAAATTAATTTATTGGATATCATGCATATGGCAATTTAAATTTAAACAGGATAAAATCATATTTTATATATAAAATCATATTTTACATATAAAATCATATTTTACCTTTTATTAAATAAAATCATATTTTATCTACAGAATCTAATTTTATAGATAAAATCATATTTTACTTAATATATACATAAGATCAAATCTTATCATCAATTGTACCAAAAATAATTGATTTCAAAATTCAATTTAAGGATAAAATATTAAAATTTTCCAAAAATTCAAATTTATCCAAAAATCAATTTTAAAATTTTCGGACTCAAACAATTCGATCCGATGCCTCGTGAACCAATCAAAAACAATTTTTGACCGGACCAAAAATAAAATTTTAACACATTAAAATTAATTTAAATAAAAAATAATTTTTCCCGCGGGCCGCCCGGGACACTCCCGGGCCGGCCCGCACCCGTGGGCGCGGGCCGGGGCAGCCTGGCTGCCCCTTTAGGGCAGCGACAATCGCTGCCCTGGCGGCGCCTGGCGCCGCCCCTGGGCGGCGCCGTGCGCTGCCCTGGGCGGCGCCGAGCGTCGCCGCGCCGCCCTGGGCAGCGCCGAGCGGTTCCCTGGCGGCGCTGAGCGCAGCCCCTGGGCGGCGACATGCGCCGCCGTGGGCGGCGCTGTGCGCCCCCTTTAGGCGGCGCCGTGCGCCGCCCGGGGCAGCGACCGTCGCTGCCCCACCGGGTAGCGATCCAATCGCTGCCCGGGTTTTGCCCGAAAAAAAAATTTTTTTTTTATTTAAAATTTATTTTGTTTTTAAAAAAACAAGACTCAAAAATTTTTGTACAATCGATTAATTTAATCGTTTGATCTGAGCAACCTGGCTCTGATACCACTGTTGGAAAACTGGCGTTCAGATCAATCACGATTGATACCCGGTGCAGTGGAAGTTTAAAAAATTTAGTATGGAACAATTCCATAGTGTGGGTATCAACCGTTTAACGATTAAATTATAAGTGTGTAAAATTAAATAACAATTATTAAATTTTACCTTCAATCTCGAAGCGAGATTATTGGACACCACACAGATTTCTCTGCGCTTCTTGTATCTCCCTGGAACTGATGAACAAGCTTTCCTTCAATCAGGTCCACGAATAGAGGTTTAATCCCTCTGATAGATTGCACTAGAAAATCTATCAGAAGTTTTCTACGAAGAGAATAAACGAATTTGATTCGCTATTCCAGACTGCAATTCAAAATCACAGACCGGAATTTCTCAGGCAGAGAAAGGGAAGGGGCGGCCGAACTGAGAGGGGAGGCTAGGGTTTTTCGAAAAATCCTGTCTCAATTATGACCAGTTGCGTGTAATTTCTGTACTGCAATAACTTATTTATAATGCAGGCCACTAACACCTTAGGGCCCATTAGTCATAAGTTGAGGCCCGACAAGCAAAGCCCGCATGTTCAGAAATTAATATAAAATTCATCGTGACTCCGATTGATAAACCGATTTTACCAATGTGCACAGAAACCATTTCTGCACATTTTTAAGTTAAGATAAATTTTCCTGAATCCGAATTCAGTGGTTTCCAAAAATGTACATCCCCATGTCATTTTAGGAAATCCTACTCCCTTACTCTTATTTAAGAAGTCCAACTTCTTTATTCATTAAATTTAACTCTTTAAATTTAACTATCTCAACGGGGATTAAAACTCCATTACACTGTGTGACCCTCAATGGTTCAGGGATACAGCTAGCCGTGGGCTCACAACTCCTTGTGACTCGGAACAACGATTTCCGACTTGCCCAACGAATCATGGTAAAGCGCCTAGCAACATCGCCCCATGATTCCCTAGGTATCACTGATAGTGCCTACAAGAACCAGTAGATTTTGGTTAGCGTACAGTACGGTCCCTTCATCCATATATCCCGATCGAATCAACAACCATTGGTATATCGAGAGTCGCTCAAGATTCGATAACTATGCAATACATCTTGAAGATCAAATTAGTGACATCGCATGTGCTACCAAGAAACCATTTCTTAAATCACATCAAGTACTCTGGCCAGAGATTCGTCACACTAATATCTCCTCAGATCGCATAGGATATCCACACTCGCAAGTATGTGGTGAATCCTTGACAACAATTCATCGACTCCTATATGTGTTGTAACTGTACCCAATCCCGACACCTGATGACCCCCATAGAGTTGGTAAACGAGTCAAAGCACAGTACTAGCATATAGAGTCTCCATGATGTTTCAAGTAGTAAGGACTAATGGTGTACAACCAAAACCGCGGACTTTATCCACTCGATAAGTGATAACCACTTGGAAAGTCCGGATAGGGTAGTTCGATTATTCATCCTATGAATATCCATTTGCATGCTTCGAACATCTCCATGTTCCCTACCAATGAAACGTGGTACTCCGCATCGCAAATGCTAGTCTCAAACTCGAGCGATCCTTATCCTTATTATCGGACGGCTCAATCGACTAGGAACAGTTTAGAATATACAGTGACTATAAGATGTATTTCATGATAGACATCCCCATGTTCTACCACATCTTACATACACTATAGTATATTCAAGGTCTTTATCAAAACAACAATAGTATATCACAATATAACAATATGAAGAAAGATAAAGT
The DNA here is from genome assembly GCF_033568475.1 of Henckelia pumila. NCBI lineage: Eukaryota > Viridiplantae > Streptophyta > Magnoliopsida > Lamiales > Gesneriaceae > Henckelia > Henckelia pumila. The sequence goes on along the minus strand of NC_133123.1, from coordinate 91,396,100 downwards.
CATTGCCATTAATAAAAGTGTAAATTATATTAAACAAAAGATCGTTTGTACAAAGAGTCATCAAAGCCCATAGCCACAAGTTGGCTCACTGGGCACCCACTCTTTCATAGGGCACTCCCCTACTACGAATCCAAGCCTCGAACACGGCTCTACAACACGAGCACTACTCCGCTACTATGTCAGACACTGTCTGACTATACTAAAATAAATATCCTACTCCAACTCTAAAATAAGAGTACCCAAAGCCCCAAAATAGGACCACGAGGGCGAAGGAGGGAATTCGGAATTGGTAAGAAATGAATGCCTCGGACCATATATTTATAGGCATCGATCGGAACCTCCAATCCTCGATCGGAATTTCCGATCCTTGATCGGAACGTCTGATCCTGCCATCGAAGCTTCTGAACATCCTCATCTGCAACGTGTCAAAATCTCACTAGTTGACTTCGGATAGGGGTGATCGGAGCTTCCGATCTTGTTCGGAGCTTCCGATCAACCACACGTCATGGATGATGTAATTCGATCGGAGCTTCCGATCATTCATCGGAGCTTCCGATCACCTTCGAAGCATCCGATTCTAACTTCGGAGCTTCCGATCTGTCTGACCCTCCGGACCATTTCTGATCATTTTGGGTCTATTTCCGGGCTCCGTTAATCCATTTAGAAGTCTCCTTAATCACGTTTTACTAAATCTAACATGATCACACGATAATTACTCATTATCGTTAATTCTGGATATGGGCCACTACATTCCCACCACCTTAAAAGGATTTTGTCCTCGAAATCTAAGGTAAACCTCGGGACTATAGTATAAAACATTCGTCCAATTCATTAGTAGTTCCGGTTCAAGATATATGGTCAAACAACCTTCGACAATACCAAACCTCGCTAAACTTGCAGGGTCTGTTAATTCACTGAACCACATAAGAACATAAACTCGATTTATAATTCGCACTGATTTAAACTCGCACGCTTTTAACGATCACTCTGGAAATCGCTGCATTCTTATCAGCAATCCTGCGAGAATCGAGTAACACTACTGACTATCGTCAGTTATCCATCGATAATCGCAACAACACGGCACCTTCGGTCCAAATTGCCGACTGTATCAGCCACACTGCCTACAGATCTTAGCGATGACACTCCTGCTAAGATCGTAACTAGCCATCAGCTATTCTCTAGACATGTACTAACTCCATCGCTGCCCACGATAAAACCAGATACAACACCTTGTATTTCACTGGTCTAACGGTAACATCACATCCCTTGACGTTATCGCAAATTTCTAAACAAATTGATCTAGATTTGACTTTCGGTCAAATCCTAGATATCCTTCTTCCAAAAACTCATGTGAGTTACTCTTTATCACTATGGATAAAATATTTCTTCCCAAAATAGTACCTTATGCGAATAGAAATGGCAACTACCGGCCACCAGTTCGCAAAGCAATCGCATCACTGCCACCACTCTAACCATCTGAAATCCTCAAACTGATTGGGATAAACCTTGATCTGAATCCCGCTATCGTAGATAGCATCTACTCAATCGTATTAGTCATCCTTCCATGGATAACAACAAAATCCTGACAATTCCTGGCATCATAGTACGTACTTTCAGTACTCACCCTGCCATTGGCCAACGAATGTTCCCAAAGAACAACAACTAGCAAACATAGATTTCTAACCCCAATTGTGACAATCCTTATACACAATTTCTTGTCTAAATGCATCCTTCGAGGTCGTCGCCTCGAAATTCACTACCATCCTGCTGAAACCCTCAGATGGACCAACAACACCCTCAGCATTAGTAGCCTATGTCGAATGCTTACTTCTATCTCGGAACTAGAGATATTATCGACGAAAACGATTCCGGTTATCCTATTCCAGATAACCAAATCCTTGGCTCACTAGCGGGGATAACCAAACTGATTCACCTTAATCCCGCACAGAATCTATCAATACTAGTGGCAATTACGTTATCTAATCCTTTCAATGACACAGCATATCAAAACGCACTGGGATATTAGTGACAACAATCCTGCCAGACTCAGAAACACAAGTCTCAGCTGTTGTCTCGTCTCATGAAACAACTAATGCTAACCTGCTAATGTTCATTGAAATCCATGAGCACTTGCCGAATCGTCTCTCTAGAACAACTCTCGAGAAATCTTTTGGAAGCACCCCAAGCAAAACACTCTGACCAACAGTCCCCAAAATTTGTCCACTGACAATCCTGGGACAATCACTGAATCCTATTTCCGCAAACTGGATAAATCGTTGCTAACACCAAGCAATGCTCTGATCAACATCCGTCAATGGTAATCTCAGTAATGCTATTAACTAGAAAATGATCACAAGAGCCAACCTATGACTATTCTCGTGATCTGCAGAATCCAAAATCCCCGATTCTATCATCCCTGGAGATTCCTTAGCGACTAAAGAATTTCCTAACTGCACTTGAATCGCTATATCAAAGCATACCATACTTAAGTACTATTCCCAGTATTTCTTGATTTACTATATCCCAATCAGTACCGATTGGAATAATCTGATCAGTCAAATCGACATACTGTAGCTCTCGCCATGCCTGACGGTACCAATTCTAATCAGACAATCATTGATCGATGAAACTCTCATGGCCGATCAATATCGATGATCTCATTGTCACACATCCGCAGATCCCAACTACTTGGAATCAAAAGAATCACCGCTGATTCAATCACTCATCTTTGACAAAGTCAGACAACAGTTACAAGTAGTCACTAGTGCTAAACCTGCACCAGTCTAGACATACTATCCACTGTCTACATTCATTCAAGATGATCATAAGGACTCGTTCAACCCAAGCCGCAATACAAGTCCAAAATATTTCAACTATCGCTAAACATGCTCCTGATAACTATATCTCTTGCTAAGACTGCAACAAATCGAAACTGAGGTTACTTGCCGCGGTGTCCCACCTGAAATCACCACCAAGTGTACACTGTCATAAATCACGCTATCCTCACGCCTCAAATAGTCATGTACAATCCTTAGCGTCGGATATAATCTATCACTGAAGGAAACCATCATTGCTGAAAAATACTAATCCCCGAGTCAAATGTTACAGGAAGTTCACAAACCATCTCCTGGATAGCCCCTATCACAAGAGCATCCAAACACCGACTAGATCCACTAGTCTATCAGTATCCAATAGGCTAAAACTATCTGCTCAGAGTACGCACTTGTCAAGGAAATCCCTCCAAGAATGGTCCTTATGAAAAAACTACAAACCAATATCTCTGACGACAGTCAGTCGATATCTAAACCGATGATACCTAACCAGGCATCTAATCCAATGTCATACCCCATCGTGACTGTTACCAAAACTCTTGACTAGGTAGCCTTCCCACCGCCAATCCTGAAGCACGAAGGCTTTCAGGTATTCTCCGAAGTACAAAAGACTCCCAGAGTAACACTGGCATAGGGTCGCGCTCCAGCATGTCTAGTCATGATCATAGTCCACAACTCTAGATATGTACTCAACTGGTTCCTGATGAAATTCCATCATCACGAATTCCCAACCTATGAAGGTCAATCAGGCTACTGTTCTACGGAAACAATCTAGAACGAAACTCAAAATTTCAAACAAGATCAAAATTCCCATGCCCCCAGATGAATCACCTCATCACTGGCACTAACCCAGTCGAACGACTAATTAGGTCAATCCTAGGAAAACACCTAGACTAACTCCATGTCAATTCGTTACCACTGGCTTACTCAAAATCCATGAGCTATCCTAGTTGATTACCAATCAACTAATTCCAAGCCAAACTTTATAAAATTACTTGCAATCAATCACGAATTGCTGAATAAGTAACACATGTATCATTACTTCATGGTTGTAAAATTTCTTTATTAAAATCCCATTTAATATCATTACAGTATTCCGAAAATACAACAACATGTACATCCAATAACTTGATATGATACAACTAAATTCTGATGATATATATTACAACTGAAATACTGTTTACAACTACAACAATACAGTATTTAAAATCATCATACTAGTCTTGTTCCTTGAGCATGAAGCTTCTAATTGACACATGCATCAATACAAGTATACTCCCGTCCAAGTCTCTCTACATGTCCTCCAGCGAAGAACTCCGGAGAAATGGCACGTGATAGCTAACCAGCTATGCTCTGCGTCAGTGCATGTCAGTCGACTTCTTCTGCTCACGATCTACCATCAGCGTTCTTCTTGTACCCAAATCATGCTTTTGAACATGAAGTTTCCCGTATGCCTACCCAAAGCATCGATACAAGCATACCGGCAAAACCATGTTTTGCACGAGTTTACAGACCTTACGCTCGAAACCTGTCATGCCTTAGGCACTCAAGGAATTCCCTGGTAAAGGTCTATCTGACAATCTCTTCAATTACGAGTGGAGAATCTTCAAGGACTGGAACCACATGGATTACTAAACACCATTCGTTCCAAAAAGTCCTCAGAGATATCTGACGCGATATACTCGATCTTCTCTTCCAGTCTTCCTTGGCTGGAATCTATATGTTCTTCGATCAACATCCCAATGCATCGAATGATTAACCATCCACATCAGTCAGTCTATCTATCGATATGCTACTACTGGTGTTCTCATCACTGTTGCATTCCTTATTGTAAAAAACTTATGCCGCAAACCTCGGCAATGAAAAACAAATCTTCTTTCGCTAGGCCTCAATAAATCCTACAAGGATAATCAAGAAGTCTTATTATCAATTTCCTAAGTCCCTTGCATGCAGCTTTGATACCATAAATGTAGCGACCCGACCCGGATCCACTACCTAATCAGAGTTAAGAGCATAATTAAGCATGCATTAAATAAAATCGCTGCGGAAGACTTAAATACAAGTAGACCGGCATAATACAACTGGCTAACAAACTCGATTTATACAACCCAATCGAATTACTTAGATAAAAACCTACAGCTAAATACTGTTGTCTTCAAGGTCTCTGGCTCCTCCAGGCTCCTGGTGCTCAATCCTGCACCTACACCTGCCCTGTCGAATAGGGTATCCAGATACACAGTAAATACTGGACGTGAGCTCTAAGCTCAATACGAAAGCATGGATAAACATACGAATATGATGCATGCAAATGACAGGGTATCCATATCTGGGATAACTGTATACGAACTACTCAGACTGGCGCCTGGGATATAAGCTCGTCACATCGGGGTAGCTAACCACTGTGTGCGACCACTCATTCCCGAATCACGGATGCGGACCACGGAGTCCTTCATGAAAGAGTTGATGCCCCGTTAGCCAACTTGTGGCTAAGGGCTTTGAGAGTCTCTTTTTGTAAACATTCTTTGTTTAATATAATATACGTTCTTTATATGGCGTTCACTTTATCTTATTATTATATAATGATATACTATTGCTATTTTGATAAAGACCTTGAATATACTAAAGTAAGATGAGATAGTGAATATAGAGAGATCACTGTCATGAAACACATCTTATGTTCACTATATATTCTAAACAGTTCCTAGTCAATTGAGCCGTCCACAAATAAGGATAAGGATCGCTCGAGATTGAGACTAGCATTTGCGATGCCGAATACCATGTTTCTTTGGTATGGAACATAGAGATGTTCGAAGCAAGCAAATGGATATTCATATGATGAATGATCGAACTACCCTATTCGAACTTTCCAAGTGGTTATCACTTATCGAGTGGATATAGTCCGCGGTTTTGGTTCTACACCATTAGTCCTTATTACTTGAAATATCATTGAGACTCTATATGCTAGTATTGTGCTTTGACTCGTTTACCGACTCTATTAGGGTCATCAAGTGTTGGGATTGGGTACAGTTATGACACATATAGGAGTATATGCTTTGTTGTCAAGGATTCACCACATGCTTGCGAGCGTGGATATCCTATGCGATCTGAGGAGATATTAGTGTGACAAATCTCTGGCCAGAGTACATGATGTTCTTTAAGAAATGGTTTCTTAGTAGCACATGCGATGTCACTATTTGATCATCAAGATGAATTGCATAGTTATCGAATCTCGAACGACTCTCGATTTACCAATGGTTATTGATTCGATTGGGATATATGGATGAAGGGACCGTACTGTACGCTAACCAAAATCTATTGGTTCTTTTAGGCACTATCAGTGATACCTAGGGAATCATGGGGCGATGTTGCTAGGCGCTCTTACAATGATTCATTGGGTAAGTCGAAAATTGTTGTTCCGAGTCACAAGGAGTTGTGAGCCCACGGCTAACTGTATCCCTGAACCATTGAGGGTCACACAAGTAATGGATTTTTAATCCCCGATGAGATAATTAAATTTAAAGAGTTAAATTTAGTGAATAAAGAAGTGGGACTTCTTATTTAAGAATAAAGGGAGTAAGATTTCCTAAAATAACATAGTGATGGACATTTTTGGAAACCACTGAATTTGGATTCAGAAAATTTATCTTGACTTTAAAAGATGCAGAAATGGTTTCTGTGCACATTGGTGAAATTGGTTTATCAATCTGAGTCACGATGAATTTTATATTAATTTCTGAACATGCGGGCTTTGCTTGTCAGACTTGAACTTATGACTAATGCGCCCTAAGCTATTAGCAGCCCACATTATAAATAAGTTATTGCAGTGCAGAAATTACATAAAACAGGTCAAAAATTTCGAAACCCTAGAGAGCATTCTCTCAAGGGATTCGGCCGACCCCTCCCCCTCTCTCACAGTGTT